>NW_027507789.1:201031086-201626086 GCF_037356315.1 Lithobates pipiens
CCACAATTTTCTCTCACCATTATTCCTAAAAAATTTATTGTCATATACAGCAACCCTGGGTGTCAAAGACACCAATGATTATTCCTTTATGTAATCCTATATCTGCAAGCTACTGTCCACACTAAATGTACCACGAGATGGCGATAAAATCATTAGCTGGGATTCCAGGTGACCTGAAAAGTTATTTAAAGGGTTCCTCTATGGGAAAAAAAAGTTTCAGGACACCGTTTTAGAGTGACTCAGTAAAATAAAAAAATAAAAAAGGGTGCACAAAGTTTTCTGCTCTGACCCGGGACTAACCCTGGAGAAAAATAGAAAATAAAAAATAAAAAAAAGCAGATCACAGGAACACACAGCATGTAGAGAGTTCTGCAAAATGAAGCCGAGATAAGTAGTAACAGTGTTTCAGCCGAGCTCCACTCATCTACACACCATCAAAGAGTAAAAAAAGTCCCCGCGCTCCTTCCCTGGGAGACATACAACACCCTACAACCACAGACCTTTACTCACTCAACTTACAACACCAAGACAATTTTTTGAAAGTGTAAGGGAAGCCATGTGACCACAGCAGCCAATCAGATTGCAGCTGTCAATTTCAAACCTATTCTATTGGCAAGTAAACTGATCTGACTGCATGAGAAAACACACGTTACTTTCAGATAGTTATTAGGACACGGCTACAGGGACTTCAAAATCCGGAGAAGGAGAGATATTGGTTGATGGCAAGCAAATAGAACTTAAGTTTGCAAGAAAAAAGAAAAAAAAAAATGAATACTTTATTTCTTTGAATTGAAAACTTATATTTGCAAACTTTCAAATGTTATATAATATATCACTTTTTTTTAACCACTTGCTTACTGGGCACTTAAACCCCCCTCCTGCCCAGACCAATTTTCAGCTTTCAGCGCTGATGCACTTTGAATGACAATTGCGCGGCCATATAACACTGTACCCAAATGAAATTTTTATCATTTTTTTCCCACAAATAGAGCTTTCTTTTGGTGGTATTTAATTGCAGCTGGGAGTTTTATTTTTTGCTAAACAAACAAAAAAAGATGCAAAAAAAAAACCCAAAAAAACTCATGTTTAATAGTTTGTTATAAAATTTTGCAAACAGGTCATTTTTCTCCCTCATTAAAGTGCGCTGATGAGGCGGCACTGATAGGCTGCACTGGTGGGCACTGATAGGCACAGTTAAGGCGGCACCGATGGGCACAGATAAGGCGGCACCGATGGGCACAGATAAGGCGGCACCGATGGGCACAGATAAGGCGGCACTAAGGGGCACTGATAGGTACCACTGATAGATGGGCACTGATAGGTGGCACCGCTGGGCACTAGTAGATGACACTGATGGGCACAGATATATGGCACTGGGGTGCAGCACCTTTGTTGAGGCAGATTGTGGGCACTGCTGGGTGGCACTGTGGGCACTGCTGGGTGGCACTGACAGGGGGGGACACATTTTTTATTGATGTGGCACTGGCAGGGGGCAGGTGGGCACTGGCAGGGCTGGCCGTGATCGGGACTGATGCCCCGATCACGGCCGCCGGTGATCGGCTTTTTTTTTCTCCTCGCGCTGTTAGCGCGAGGAGGAATAATAGCCGATTACCGGCTCCGTTGTATCACATGATCAGCTGTCATTGGCTGACAGCTGATCACGTGATAAGGAGTCGGGATCGACCCCTTGCTCGGATCAGTGATCAGGGGAGTCTCAGACTCGCCGATCACAGAGCGCGCCCCATTGAAAGCAACTGGAGACCGACAACAACTGCAGCCATTTACGACCGCCAGCCTGTAGCTGCTCAACCTGCGATGACCTGCAAGTGATCAGCCCTGAACGCAGACTCATTGCTTTCAAATGATGCTTACTTCTGCAGCCAATTGTGGGGAACCAAGCACAGGTCCCCTTATGAAATTGCACAATGCGAATGGGGCCCAATGAGGGTGACTACATTTGCTCTACATGGTCCCACTTTATGTAGAAATGTAGCCACCCTCCTGAGAGGGGCTCAGCGACAGATGTTGGCGGTACCCGTCTGAGCCAAAGAAAAAAGGAGACACATACACAGTGGAATCGGATGCAACGATGGATGGAATTTGTAGTATAGTGAGAGCGCACACCTGACTGCAATACAATACAATACATACCCACAAAAACAGAAGTGAAAGGAAAAACGTGCCTCCTTGGAGGAAACGGGATGTGAAAATAGAAGATTTGAATAACGGACAGTGATGTAGTACTGTATATGCTGGACTGAGATTTTATATTAACATGCAGTGTTTTAGGGACACTTTAAAAACCATCATAAACAAAAAAAAATAAATAAAAAAAAATAAAAATAAAAAAAACACTCCTATAAAATCTGAACCCTCAGATGTCCTGGCTACATGTCATAGGAGGACAACACAGCCGAGACCTCCGATAACACGCATCATCCTTTGCGTTTGTATGGAGGAACTGCTCCAGCAACCAAATACATAAACCTCTAGTACATCCTTTAGACATCTACAACTCATGATACATTGATGTGATGGTCAGTGGGAAGAATGGTCCTCACACTTGTGGTCATTGGGAAGAATTACCTCCTTACAGATCGCTAAAAAGATCAATGGTGTCGGTGGGAACTTATCTGAGGCGCAGAAATTGCCCCAATGCTGAAGGAACCCCCAGCAACCTCTGGAGGAACCCTGGTTGAGAATCACTGCTCTAGTGACAGCAGCTGACGGACTTCAAACTGGTAGGGACATGCAATAGCCAGGATTATAATAGAGATAGATATAGAGCGTGGGTGCTCAACCTGTGGCCCTCCAACTCTTGCAGAACTACAATGCCTATGAGGGCATTGCATGCTGCTGACAGTTACAAGCATGAGGGGGAGAGGGAGAGGGAGAGGGAGAGGGAGAGGGAGAGGGAGAGGGAGAGGGAGAGGGAGAGGGAGAGGGAGAGGGAGAGGGAGAGGGAGAGGGAGAGGGGGAGAGAGAGAGAGAGAGAGAGAGAGAGAGAGAGAGAGAGAGAGAGAGAGAGAGAGGGAGAGAGAGGGAGAGAGAGGGAGAGAGAGGGAGAGAGAGGGAGAGAGAGGGAGAGAGAGGGAGAGAGAGGGAGAGAGAGGGAGAGAGAGATAATATAACCCTATAGGGGTGCTATGGATCAAAAAACTCACAGATTGGATCATTTTTTGGATCAGCAAATAACTGAATTTGCAAAAACCTGTGAAAATTCCACCACCATATAGTCCCCACTGTAATATATATCTCCCCCATTGTAATATTGGCTGGGCATTACAGAGTATGGCAGAGTTTGGCTGGGTATTGCAGAGTATTGGCTGGGTATGGAGGGATGGCTGTCACAGAGCAGCGCTGTGGGCACTACAGATCCAGCCCACGGCGCTGCTGACACCGATCTCTCCCCTCCACTGTACAGATCGGTACAGAGAGGGGAAGGAGGAACCGGCGTTGTTTGTTTACAAGTGATCACTGTCATTTGACGGAGCGATCACAGTGTAAACGGCCTGGGTGTAGAAAGATGGCCGCTGCCTCAGAGCTAGGCCGAAGCCGCAGGCTTTCCCAAGGCCGAGACCGCGGAGCGTTCCACGGATCATGGCGTGTGCCGTTCCAAGCGAGGCGACTCGTTCAGATCACGGATCGGTGACGATCTGTTGCACCCCTAATATATATCCATCCAAGAGCAGGAGGAGAGGTGCCAGAAACCGGAGGGGTAACGGGAAGGGCCAATGCCAACAGAATGAGGAACAGACAGAGGACTTGAATGTGGTACATAATATTTCTTCATGTTCTGTAAGCATTACAGAAATGAAAGTATTAAATAAAAGGGTTACATTTTTGTCCTAAGGAGAAAATGGATGGATTTAGACTGAAACAAGATTTATATAGATTTTATAGACAAATCCGTTTAAAAACCTTCTATGCATCTCGACCGACAACAAACAGTGGCAGTTCCTTGAAATTGTCCATTTCTAATTTAGCACTGAAAAATAAGAGCACTTTTGTACCCCCTACTAGTTGTCCGGCAGCTGAACCGTTTGACAAAGTCGAGATGGATGTGAAACGGTTTTTACAAGAACGTTCTAGGATAGATCATACACAGAACAATTTAAATCGAGAGGAATACACTACACTATCAGAGTCATCTGAGGAAGGAGATTACTATTAAAAGCGGAAGTAAACCCATCAAGCCAACATTTTGAAAAAACAGTTACATTCCCGGCATGCCAGAAATGCTGTCACATTGGTTGTGCTCTCAACCAAACTGTCAACCCATCCAATGGCTGCTGTCATAATTGATCACATGTGCAGCTTCATGGTAGTTAAAGAGGGATTCCACCAAAAAAAAAAAAAATATATTAAAAGCCAGCAGCTATAAATACTACAGCTGCTGACTTTTAATAAATGGACACTCACCTGTCCCGGGTTCCAGCGATGCCGGCAGCCGAGGCCGATCGATCGCTCGGCCCTCGGCTGCTGCCGCCACCATTCTAGGTGAGGGAATCAGGAAGTGAAGCGAATCGGCTTCACTTCCCGGTTCCCTACTGCGCATGCATAGGAAATCTCCGCACTGTCACTGGGACCTGTATGTGTCCCAGCAGACAGCGCGGCAGGGCAGGAAATGGCGTAGACTCCCACGGGAGTCTATGCCCGGAAGTGGGTGAAAATACCGGTCTTTGACAGGTATCTCCACCCCCCTCCCCCCTGAAAGGTGTCAATTGTGACACCGGAGGGGGGAGGGATCCGATCAGCGGAGGTTCCACTTTAGGGTGGAATCCCGCTTTAAAGATCAAAAGGGAGGCCAAGTCAGCATCTTCCTTGGCTGAAAACGATAGGAGGGTTTACTTCCACTTTAAACCAGCAGACACAGGCGGGTCCATAGTAGTTATGGATAGCGTTAAATATGAGAGAGAGATAAAAAGACAGTTAGCTGACAGTAATGTGTATATGCAATTGGATAATAATCCTACTACACGAGTTTTAGGGAGAATAAAAAAAGTTGTAAAGAGAGCCATACAGGCAGGTATAATAGACGCCAATACAGAAACATTTATTTTCCCTGAATTTCCCATTACCCCAATTTTTTTATGTGTTGCCTAAGGTACACAAAGGCCCATTAGATCCACCGGGTCGTCCGATTGTTTCTAGTATTAATTCGGTGATGACGCTAATTGCTAAATATCTAGATAGATGCCTTTGCCTCTGGTAGTTAACACTACATCATACATTAAAGACACACAAGATTTTTTAGATAAAAAAAAAAATAAAAAATAAAATGTAATTCTTCCTCCAGGTGCGACATTGGTAACCTGGGATGTCGCTAATCTCTACACAGCAATCCCACAATCTTTGTGATTGGAAGCCTGTGAACGATTGTTGGTTGGTTCCAGGTTGTACGACACACCGCAAGTGTCATTCCTTATGGAATTACTTTCAATTGTTTTGGAAGATCGTTTTTTCTTGTTTAAAGATACCGATTTGCAGCGCACTGGGATGGCGATGGGTTCTAATGTTGCCGTATGCAAATGCGTTTATGCACATGCTTGAGAATGCATTCATATATCATTGTAGACTGTTTGCAGACAATTGTGTCACTTGGTTTAGATTTATTGATGACGCAATTTGCATATGGGCGGGCGACTGCGAATCATTGTAGTTGTTTAATTTTTATTTGAATATTCTAGTACCGGGTTTAAAATGTAATATGTCCATTTCTGACACTATTACACCCTTTTTTAGACACATTGCTGTATATACGGGAGGGTCATTTTGTTAGCGACTTGTATCGCAAACCTACAGATCGCAACCAATTGTTGCATTACTCCAGTTTTCATCCGCCCGGGGTATTCAAGTCCATACCCAGGAGCCAACTCAAGAGAGTATCTAGAATTGTTAGTGTACAGGATATCAAGGAAGAACGGCTGAGTGAGATGGAAGACAGACTGCGCCAGCGAGGGCATCCAAAGAGTATCATACACCAGGAACGCATTCATTTGCATTGTGATAGAAAAAGAGATACAGCGCACAGAATGCCCTCCATCTCACAGTTTCACCCGTTCTCTAAATTGCATTAACATCATAATTGGGTAACATTGGTCTATATTGAAAAAAAAAAAAAAAAATTCCGACTGTCCCAGAATTCTATCAGCCTCCACTACCCTCTGATCGTAGAGGGAGATCATTACACGATAGATTGGTAAAAATCAGATCAATATTAGGACTTCTGTTCCCCGTGTAACATTTTTAGGTCCTCCTAATTTTGGATCTTTCCCTCGTCTTTCTTGTACTCAGTGTACGAGTATGATTTAGACCCCTTTCACACCACACTGCCCATAGCGCGGGTGGTAAAACGTCGCTATTTTTAGCGTCATTTTACCGCCGGATTTGCGGCGCATTTTGACCGATAGCAGAACGATTTTACCCCCGCTAGCGGCCGAGAAAGGCTTAAAACCACCAGCAATACGCCGCAATAGCTGCGTTTTGCCGGCGGTATTACAGCGCTGCCCCATTGATTTCAATGGGAAACAGCAGTGGAGGAGCGGTAAACACACCGCTCCAAAAAAAGCTGCTGGCAGGACTTTTCCCTGACGTCCTGCCAGCGCACCGCTGTAGTGCGAAAGCCCTCGGGGCTTTCACACTACAGACAATGGTGCAGCTTTTTTTAGGGCGGATTGCTATAGCGCCTGAAAAAAAAACGCCCTGGTGTGAAAGGGGTCTAAGGGAAAAAGTTTTTGCCAGACACAAGTACGCTATTTGTAAAAAAAAGAAAAATTACCATTATCGAGGCATTTCTTGGAGGAAACAAAAAACATCACACTGTATCTCAATTAAGATATATGGTTATTGATGGAGGAGTATCCGTAAATAGATGAGGAGGAGACAGGGAATTGATTCAAAATTAAAAAAAAAAAAAGTTTATTGGATGGATTGTTTGGACACGCTTCAGCCAAAAGGGTTAAACACCGATTTTGACCTGTACCTGTTTCTTTAATAAGCGCATGTCAAAATCACTAGTCAGTATATAGTAAGATCGTGCCGATATCTATGGTGGTTAATCGATTGCTTATTTCACTGACTGTGATCGAGCATTCGATTGATTAATAATGTATTTTTTTTATTTTTTTATTTAGTGAGAAAGCAGATGTACCCATGACCTAAAAAAAAAAAATAAGAAAAAAAAAATAAATAAATAAAAAAATAAAAAAATAATCATCGCTCTGATACCACTTGAAAGTGATTGATAGTAGGATTAAGAAATATAGAGTTAAATGTGGTTTAACTGATACCAGCTGAATCTATTACAGGACACAATTCTAAAAGATTCAAGGAATAAAAATAAATAAATAAAATAAAAATAAGGAGGGAAGGAAAGAGGAAACAAACATAAAAACACAATGCAACAGATATGGATGCCATTTGTATCAGAGAACACAACTAAAACAAAAACAAATTTAAAAAAATAAATAAATAAATAAAAAAAAATAAAAAAATAAAAAAAAAGTAAAAAGTAGCATTCAAACCAAGTTAGAAATCTAATGGGGAAATATTCTAAATGACAAATGACAATGTGACTTTTCTGCAGTAGCTTCTGTCTTTTCAAGCTGACAGTTCTCTGACTTCTATTTACAAAAGCGAGTTTGAGAACGTTAGTTTTAGGTTCCGGCAACATGAATGGGTTAATCAGACAGACAAACCTAAAAGATCAATAGAACCGACTGCAAGCCTTGAAGCGTGAAATATGAGTGGTGTTGATCCGGTGTACACCCGCCGAGCAGGAAGGCGCCCAGGGACAAGGTGGGCTGAGGGTACTCTAGGTGACTAGGATGAGAACTCTTCACAGGTCGGTATTTGCACAGAACGAATAGATAACACAACGCTCCCGAGTCTCACTCTTTCCAAGCTGTCAAAATGCTGCCCCATGTGACCCTCATAGAAAGCTGCGGAGCAGCCAGTGGCTTTCAGAGCCGGGCGACAATGATTGGTTGGATGAACAGGCACATGTAGTATAAACACAGCTAGAAGGGGAGGGGTACACCCAGCACGCCTCTCCCAATTCACAAAACCTTTCAGCTGGGACTTGTCTTGTAATGCTGAAGATGGTACATAGCTTTTCCAAGTCGCTTCATCAGTTCTAATGAGTGCCAGAAAGATACCCACCCCAATCCAAATCACCATGGTACAGCAGATTGTACAATCTAAGCACAGGACCTTCTCAGACAAAATCGCCATCTGCACGGGGATTGGACGGAAGCACCTGTTCTACCTGTGTGAATATAAATTCTGGGGTATCGTCCCGACACGCATTACTACTGAAGAAGCTGCTTGGATAAGCTGTGAAATATATACTGGTACAACCATTTTTTTGTGACGATTTGGAGATAGGAAAAACTGGGACACCCACAGAGGGGGATCAAAATAAAGAAGCATGAAGTAGTAATGCAAGTAGGATCATATACAACATAGAATTTTCGCAGGATAAAATGTCAATAGTGCAATCTTGCGGAGGGGGCCGTGGGTCTGTGTAGATAATCTAAGTCCAGGGACTTGAACATAGCTGGGAAACGCCTTCGACATTACAGAACAAGTCCAGCTGAATCCAACCAACTAGATATACCATGACCCAGACCAACGAGACCCTTCGTACACATTCCATGACCTGGACCAATGAGACCCTTCAGACACATTCCATGACCTGGACCAATGAGACCCTTCAGACACATTCCATGACCTGGACCAAATGAGACCCTTCGTACACATTGCATGACCTGGACCAATGAGACCCTTCAGACACATTGCATGACCTGGACCAATGAGACCCTTCGTACACATTGCATGACCTGGATCAAGGAGACCCTTCATATACATTTTATGACCTGGATCAATAAGACCCTTCACACACCTTCCATGACCTGAACCAATGAGACCCTTCACACATCTTCCATGACCTGGACCAATGAAACCCCTTCATACACATTCCATGACATGGACCACTGAGACTCTTCATACACATTCCATGTCCTCGATCAATGAGACCTTTCAGACACATTCCATGACCTGGATCAATAAGACCCTTCATATACATTCCATGACCTGGATCAATAAGACCCTTCATATACATTCCATGACCTGGATCATAAGACCCTTCATACACATTCAATGATCTGGCTCAATGAGAACATTCAAAGACATATTGACCAAAAGTCAGTCGTTTCTTACCTGGAGGAAGCTGAAAGTTTTGGATGTTTGGTGGATTCTGGGGAGGCTGTGGTACACGCGGCGCTAACATAGGTGGATTTATGGTCGCCCTGATGCCACCAACCGGTGCTGTAGGAGTCCTTGGCAAGCTTAGAGGCACAGTGTTGACTGTAGGTTTGCCCATTGCTGTTGGGGTGCCAGGACCAGGAGCTGCTCCTCCAGGGCCTGGATGTCCTGCTTGCATAGTCTGTCCAATAACCATATTCCCAGGGGCAGGCTGACTCTGTTGAGGAGTCTGAATAATAGTTTTAGGGGACTCCGATTTGATCACCTGGCTTGGTGCCGGGCTGGGCTGGCTGTTCATTTGCAAAGATACCCCACCAGGAGCTGGCAAAGGGGAATTGATCACAGTATTGCTTCCGTTCTGGGTGGCTGGCACTCCCTGATGCACAAGAGGTCTCACCAGCGCTACAGTAGTGGGTACACCTGCCATGCCTGTGGGCTGTCCAGCTGCCGTCGATGCAGATGAGGAGATGACAGAGGCCGACACATTGGTTGTTGCAAGGTAAGAAGTCTGGATCACTGTATTGGCAGCTGTGTTCACAACGCCCTTGGTGACAGGAACAGGGCCATTGACAAGATTAACACCAGACGTCGGGTTACTGTTCCCCTGAAATGGAGCTCCATGTCCCCCAGGTCCATGAGAATTTATAACAACATTATTTCCATTCATGGTCTGAATGGCCGCAGGTTTGCCATTACCTGAGCCGTGGTTGGGCAAAGCAGTTACAATGTTGCCAAGGACCCCAGCTTTGGCCTGACTGAGCGGTCCTCCCGTCTCTGATCCAGCAGACTGAACTCCATCCGGCTGAGGGGCTGTTTGCGGTCGGGTGTTGTTAATGACGCCTCCTTGGACTCCAGGTACAGCTGCTCCTAGGAAACAAAGAAATATGGTGAAATAAAGATGTATCGTCTTTTCTTTTCTATAAACAAGAGACTGTAAAAAGTGACAACAGCACACCCTGCAAAGCAACTGTCTTTAACGAGAGAACTTGATAAGGACTAATGTATACCATTGAGGCGACTGAGCTTACTTTAATCTCTATACATACGGAAGCCATAGGCCATGGCAGATCCCAAAATAAGATGAATACAGGTTAGTCACTCCAATGTAAGGCAGCAAAAGGACACATACATATTTATCAGGGTTATGTGCGCCTTGAAGTTGCCTGCATTTCATGGTAACCAAAGCATCTTCTGTTTCTTCACTCAAGTCTCTCACCAATAAAAACCATGACACCTGTAACCTAAGCCTGCCCCTATACACCAGAGGGGACCTCTGTATAAACCCACCACAATGAATACCAAGGTGGAGGAGGTCTTAGAAGGCCTACATGTCCCATGAACGCCCTTCTGTCACCGGAGATTGTGATACGCTTTCGAAAGAACATGGAGACCCTTATCCTCTACAACAGCCACTCTCAACCTTTTTTTTTTTTACCACCCTTGAAATAACTTTCTAGCCTCGGGGAACCCCTACTAATGAATACTAGATCTACAGCCTGTGGTACATTAGTGTGATAGTCAGTGGGAAGAATGCTCCTTGGTTGGTGGGCACAATGATCCTTACATGTATGGTCAGAATGCTATCGTCAGCGTCGAGAAGGCGCCTCGCATGCATCGTCAGCGGCGAGAAGGCGCCTCACATATATGATCAGCGGGTAGAATAACCTAACCCTTACTAAAAGGATCCTTGGTGTCAGTGGTTACCTATCTGAGAGGCAGAAATAGCTCATTCTTGAAGGACCATGTAGTAACCTCTAGACTAGAGGAACCCTGGCTGAGAAAAGTTGCACTACGACTGATGTCACCTGGACCTTAGGAAGCATACCCAGGCCTGATCACACAAGTCTGCCTTACTAAAGGTGCCAAATTGTCACCCTCTTATCAGGATACAAAGGATCACCCCACAAGTAGGCATGCAGAAGGCAGGACTAGGCAAATGTCAGGACAGGTAATAGAAGGTCTCTGGTCGCTTTGCATACTAGGATTGGTTTTTGGCACATCGTTATCACTCTGCAATGGTTTACTGAGTGCGCTGGAGAGAGCTTTATTCTAGGCCCTGTGCCCCGCCACCCTCACCCAACACCACTCATACGGATGACTGCCAGAGCTTCCCGTTTCTAGTGCCAAGTATGCCCACTCGCCTCAGCCAGCCAACGTGACACTGCAGGTCACTCTCAAGCCTGTTGTTGGGGTGCAGCAGCGGCAGGCAAACTCCCCCCGTCACCCCCAGGGCACAGCCGGAAAACACTCCCCCGTCACCCCCAGGGCACAGCCGGAAAACACTCCCCCGTCACCCCCAGGGCACAGCCGGAAAACACTCCCCCGTCACCCCCAGGGCACAGCCGGAAAACACTCCCCCGTCACCCCCAGGGCACAGCCGGAAAACACTCCCCCGTCACCCCCAGGGCACAGCCGGAAAACACTCCCCCGTCACCCCCAGGGCACAGCCGGAAAACACTCCCCCGTCACCCCCAGGGCACAGCCGGAAAACACTCCCCCGTCACCCCCAGGGCACAGCCGGAAAACACTCCCCTGTCACCCCAGGGCACAGCCGGAACACGCTCCCCCGTCACCCCCAGGGCACAGCCGGAAAAAAACTCCCCCGTCACCCCCAGGGCACAGCCGGGAAAAAATTAAAAATAAAATAAAACACTCTCCGCCAGCCCCAGGGAACGGCCAGAAAATACTCCCAGCAACCCCCCAGGGCACAGCCGGAAAACACTCACCCGCCATCCTCACCCAACACCACTCATACGGATGACTGCCAGAACTTCCCATTTCTAGTGCCAAGTTTGCCCACTCACCTCAATCAGCCAATGTGACATTGCAGGCCGCACTCAAGCTTGTTGAGGTGCAGCAGAAGGCAAACTCCCCTGCCACCCTCAGGGCACAGCCAGAAAAACACTCCCCGCCACCCTCAGGGCACAGCCGGAAAAATACTCCCTGTCACCCTCAGGGCACACTCCTGGCACAACTTGCATACTTCTTTCACACTCATGCAGAGCAGGCGATGCCAGGACCTTGCCTATATTTCTTAAAACAAACCCGGGCTCCCAATCAAACAGCGGACATATCAGACCCCGGGTAACCCTTACAAACACCAGAGCTTCCCACTACTAGTGCCAGGTATACCCAGACATCACAAGCTTACCAGACAAAGCCCTGCAGCCAACATGACATCGCTGGCTTCTCACCGGGCCGATGGCAGCATATTGCCGGGGTACAGTGGGTGGCATGCTCCTGTCATCGTCAGAGCACAGCCAACATCCGCCAAGCAAACTTGAAACCCTTCCGTCACCCTTTGTGCACAGTCAGCCTGCTCTCATCACCCTCTGGGCACAGCCAACGTGCTTCTGTCACCATCATGGCACACCTGGCACAGTCTGCATGCTTTTGTCACTCTGGGCTTACTTCTGTCACCCTCAGGGCACAATCAGCAAGCCCTTTTACCCTCTGGGCACAGCTGACATGCATTTGTCACCATCTGGGCATGCTGTTGTCACCCTCCTGCCCCCCTAGCAATGCCATATCCCTCCAGGCACAACCGGCACCCTTCTGCACCCCTAGCATCGCCCCCTTCACCCTCCGGGCACCCTACATCATCAGCTGGGCACACCTGGCACCTTCCCATGACCCGCTGGGCACACCTGGCACCCTCCAGACACACCAAGCAATCTCTGTCACCCTTCAGACACACATCATCCTCTGGACACCCTCCAGACATACCTGGCACCCCCCCGTGACCCTCCGGGGCACACCTGGCACTCCCCCATGACCCTCCGGGCCACACCTGGCATCCTCTGGGCACATCTGACACCCTCCATGACTCTCCGGCCACACCTGGCATCCTCCGGGCACCCTCCATGGCCCGCCAGGCACACCTGGCACCCTCCATGGCCCGCCGGGCACACCCAGATTATAATTGGCATGCTCTTGCCACCATGGGGTGACGGCGGGCAGCAGACAGTCCCTGGCACTCCAGAGAGATGACAGCGGGGTGACATACCCACACAGACCCTCTCCGGGCCCCCGTCACCCCCCAGGGTCACCCTCAGAGCGGTCAGACCCCCGTTCCCTGACCCCAGAGCCCCCTGGGGTTATGAGGCCCCTCCAGGGTCCCCCCCAGGGTGGCACACACCCTTTCCCCCCCTCCTGGCACCCCCCTTGGCCCAGCCCGCCCCTCTCACCCGTCTTGGGGAGGTCCTGGGGGAGTCCGATCTTGGCCTCCGGCTGTCCCCCGGCGGTGGCGGCGGCCCCTACCCCGGCAGGGCTGGCAACATGGTTGGCGAGGGCCTGGCTGCGGACCTCGGGGGGCCCCGGGTGCGGCTGTGGCGGCTGCTGCGGGTGGTGGTGGTGATGATGGTGGTGGGCGGCGGCCGCCAGCTCGGACTCCAGGGAGCCCACCAGATCGCTCACCACTTTCTCGTCCACGTCCGTGTTGAAGAAATCATCCAGCAGATCCGAACCCGCCGCCATCTTTACTCCGCCGCTCAAACTCAAGAGGGCAGCGACCTACTGCGCCTGTGCGGCTGGCCCAAAACGTCACGGCCACCGAGGGAGCCCATTGGACGGCGGCACCCTACATAAGGCGAGGGCAAATGGCTGCGAGCGGGATTTGGTGGTGCGGAGGGCTGAGGAGAGGAGCGGGGGAGGGAAAAGGAAGAGCGGGGCCTGGCGGGAGGGTGAGGGGAGTCCGGGACCGGAGGTGGCGAGCCGGGGACGGTAAAGGGATCCGAGGAGCGGGGGGGAGGGGGAGACAAGTCTTTGTCTGGAACATTCAAAATGGCTGCGGGTGAGCGGAGCGCTACCACACCTGTCCGGGGCTGAGAGAGGGGGAGAGCGGGGAGCCGGGGACGGGAGAGCCCGCGCCTTTCTACTACACACCCCGGGGGCGGGACCGGGACACCCGCACGGGGGCGGGGACACACGGGAGGTGCGACGGGGTCATTTCCGGGTGAGCGGGAGACATGGCGTTCCGGGAGAAACATGCACCTACCGAGGCCACTGGGACATGTACCTACCGAGACTGGGAGAGACCACCGGGGGATGTACCTACCGAGACTGGGAGAGACCACCGGGGAAGACGTGTACCAACCGAGAGAGAGAGAGACCACTGAGATATCTACCTACCGGGGGATCCCCAATACTGTACCCACTGGGGTAATCCCCCCTCCCCCAATACTGTACCCACTGGGGTAATCCCCCCTCCCCCAATACTGTACCCACTGGGGTAATCCCCCCCTCCCCCAATACTGTACCCACTGGGGTAATCCCCCCCTCCCAAAATACTGTACCCACCTGAGACGCCCCCCTCCCCCAATACTGTACCCAGTAGGGTGATCCGCCTCCCCCAATACTGTACCCACCAGGGGAACTTCCCCTCCCCCCATACTGTACCAAGTGGGGTAATCCCCTCCCATAATACTGTACTCACCGGGAGACCCCCCCCCCTCCATTAAGGTACACACTGGGGAATCCTCCCACCAGCAGACCCCCAATACTATACACACACCTAAACACCCCCCTCCCCCATACTGTACCTTCTTGTACTCCTCTGCAGTCTGCTGAGCACTTGTTCACCTCCCTCCACTGTACCCACCACTGAGTTCTGTCTGACCTGCTAGTATTCCTACTCTGCCCACTGAGCCTTGGACATCCTATTCAGTTCTTATCCACTGATCCCCACACAGGCTCTACCACCCCTCCTCTCCAGCCTGTGTACAGACTCTCAGACCCCTCACTATTGCTGAGTGCTAACTCTGGGTGATGTGGTGTCGTTCATTGTGAATTGTGTCTCAACACACCCCTCACCCACAGACGTCACAGCCAAGCAATGCAACCCGGACATGAGACAGCTCGTTGCCATCAATGCCCGGTAGTGTGAATGGTCTCTCCTGCTGGTGTATATTGAGGGGAGGGGGGGGGGCTCCGATACACTTGCTGTGCATATTCATTCACCAGTGTGAAAGAAATAAAAGTAAAGCATGGACTCTCTTCACGCCCCCGGGTCTTCCATTACTTGGTATTATGGCCAATAACGGGCACCTCTCGGCAAGCCTTGTCATACCCAACCAGCCATGTGTTATCACAGCCAAGCTCACCAGATGTGTGGGGCTCTGTAACCACTGAGTCACACGCTTCTCTCTGCCACACTCTCTGGCTTCTCCTGCTACTTTGATAAATGCTATATTCTGGAAGTCTTTGCAGCCATGGACTTTGTATTCCAGTAACCTCACATTTGAGGAACAACGAAAAGATGAACTAAGGCTGCATTTACACCCGAGTGGTTTCAGCTCGTACAACGCTCACCTCAAAAGTTCGAGAACGCCCAACGTGCAAAATCCCATTCATTTAAATGGCCCCTGTTCACATCTGAGCTTTCTGTCGCCTGAAGCACAACGCCTGAAACTCAAAGTACATGAGGTTTTTTTTGGGCAGATTACAGGTTTTCTGCTTTTTTTTTTTTACATGTTGGTGACCTTTTGACCTGAACAAAATTGTGGTTAAAAAAATTTGTGACTTTCCGTCTGAAAATGATACGCTCAATGCAGCCAAGCACTTTACATGCCCTGACCCATCTACCCACCTTTCCTGGTCTACACCCTCCCCCTAGTACCCCTCTATGGGTGATAAAGTTTCATCATCCATGCAGCCTGGATTGGTGGTCCTGGGGGTTTGAAAACTCTGCTGTTCTTCCTCCTCTTCTTTCCCTAGAGAGACCAGGACAGATCAGAGCAGTTCTGATTGGTCAGTGTGGTCACTTGTCGCCACTGAACAATTGGAACTGCTCTGATCTGTACTTGTCACTATGGAACGAAGAGGAAGAACAGCACGGGTTCCAGACCCCAGGACCACCACTACAGGCTGGATAGACGGTGAGGCTGGGTTCACACTGAGCAACGGAGCGGTTCACAGCAGGGGTCCGGTGTGTTCTAACGGTGGCTTTCCTGATGCTGACTACAGTGGACCATGCGCATGAAATTTGTTATTAAATGGAACCTCAAATGCCAACTGTCCTGTAAAGGAAAGATGGCTTTACTTGCCTGTTCTCAGGGTGCTCCAGTCTGGTCACATTATCTCCCCAGCGGCCGACTTAAGGGTAGAGAAGGGATTGCCAATGGCTGGAAAACCTGGGGGGGTGACGTCACCCGTAGACTTGATAAGGGGCTGGAAGCTGATCATTTGAGCAAACCAGAGTGCCCTTAGATTGGGTAAGTATAAACATCTTTCCTTTAGTAAGGTAGTTAGTATTGGGGAACCTTAACACCCCAGATGTTTTGGAACTGCATTCCCATTATTCTCATGCACTCTTCCGTGTAGTTGAACATCATGGGAAATATAGTTCCAAAACATCCGGGTGGCCAAGGTTCCCCCTCACTGGCCTAGGCCAGTGGTCATCAACCCTGTGTTCAGGGCCTACTAACAGACCACGTTTTATGTATTACCTTGGGGAGATGCAGACTAGGATACTGCAATCGCTGACCATCAAATTATATCACCTGCAACGTATTTCAGTTATCTTGCAAACCTGGCCTGTTGGTGGGCCCTGAGGACAGGGTTGATGACCACTGGCCTGGGCCATCTTTATGTAGAGCTTAGACTGGTGGTGGGAGCAGGTTTTAGCCCCTGAGATCCCTGTACGGATGGTGTGTGTGTGTGTGATCTATCACCACTCCAGGTAGGTCAAGCGACAGTAGAAAACCTCATCCAGCTTGGAAGCCCAGGTGCCGGCAATGCATATAGCAGGGATCTGCAATTAGCGGACCCCCAGCTGTTGCAAAACTACAAGTCCTGTCATGCCTCTGCATCTGGGTGTCATGCTTGTGGCTGTCAGAGTCTTGCTATGGCTCATGGGATTTGTAGTTCTGCAACAGCTGGAGGTCCCCTAAATGGCATATCCCTGGCATATAGCAATCAAAAACGGGAAGATCTGGACAGCACATGAGCTATGACTAAGCACTACATTGAAGTGTATTTTTGTTCGCAAACATTTTTAAATAAAAGGCCAAAAAAAGTTTTTTGAATGTGCCTGTCCAGATCTTCTTCCTGTTTTTGATTGGAGTGTGAGAGGAAGAAGCAGTGTTCTAATCGGTTCCCCAAGACGACGTCATTGTATGACTAAACGCGCGTCGGGAGGTTGGACATACTGACACCATCGCACTACCCTCGTTTGTGGACAGGTGTTCGCTTGTTTGACGGCCAGCTTTCTCATTTAAGGTCTTAAGATTTTTTTTTTATATACTATGTAAGTGCAATATCATTTTTAATAAACTGGAATGTGTTATGGTTTTACACTATGTGGGCTTTTTTTTTTTTTTCCCTCACTTTTTGGTAACCCACTGACCAATCCGGGTTCTGAATGTCCGTGCTCAGATAAGGGTCTGCTATGGACTTTGGGGGGACCCCCATGCCGTCTTTTTCGTGTGTGGACAAGTCCGTTCATTTCAAAGTCCTGCGGACTTAGCTCGCCGGAGAAGTCCGGCTTTCCTCAGCTGCAAAGTCCGGCGGTTTGTCTGCTGGATAGTCCGATCGTTTGTACGCGGCATTATTTATCACATATATAGGTTTCACTACCATATGTGTGTCACATTTATTGTAATATTTTTCAGGTTTTCACAGCACAGCTTTACTTTTTGTATGATTCTGATCAGTGCGACCCAAGCCACTCCAACTTAGAAAAATGTTCCTGCGCTACTTTGGGGCAAGTTCAACACAAATTGCATTGACTTCTGTTGAAGTCGTATGCAAGCCGCAATGAAGTCGCACAGGGATGTCAGCTTCAAAGTGGCACAACTTTGAAGCCATGGCATCTTATTTTTGGTTAGAATTCTGCTGTAATCTTTACGTATTGGCAAGACAATGCACAACACAAGCCTCTGCTTAGCTACCTTAGCGGCAGTTCACACCACATGCAGTCCACTGCGTTTATTTTTTTTTGCTATCAACTGCATGGAAAGTAGATTATACAGTTTCCAATGGTATAGTTCACACCAGTGTGGTCAATTCCAGGTCGCCCCAGTTCCAGAAGCAAAAAAAAAAAAAAAAAAGTAGAATGTGCTGCCTTTTTCCCTGTACTGGAAAGGAGTAAGATGCACTGAAATGCATACAAAATGCACCGACCCCAGTACAGTGAAAAAAAAAAAAAGCATCTGGTATGCATCAAATACACGCATGCAAAAACGCATCCTGAACAGATCTGGAGTGTGGTTTTTGTGGTGTGAACCAGCCGACAGGCTTCATGTACACAAGCCTACATTGGCAGCTCCTAAAAAATGCCAAACCGTGGCAAAAATGGTATATATAGGCCAATGTACATGAAGCCTTAGCCCAGATGTTGTCTGGTGTATCATCTACAGTTTTATGGAAGTGAAGTTTCTCAGAGAAGGTTATTGGAGTCGGTGAACACCTGGGCAGCTCTGGCCCAGCTCAGTTCCAGGCTTGGCAACCATCCTTATTAGACATGTGCAATTCGTTTCGTTCCGAATTAGTTTTTTTAACAAATTTCGACAAATTTTGTTCATTTGGAAATATCCAAATTCATTAAAACGAAAACCAGTTTTAATGAATTTTTTTCAGAAATATTAACTAATAATATCTTAAAGATACTGCATACTTTGCATTAAGGTTAAAAAACACCTGTCAGTGACCAGTTTCCCCCCCCAGTTATACTTACCTGAGAACTAAAACTTGACACGGCGGGGATGCACCATCTCTCTGCCCGGGGTTCTCGGCTCTTGATTGGATAGATTGATGGCAGCGCAGCCATTGGCTCCCACTGCTGTCAATCAAATCCAATGACGCAGGTGCCAGGGGGGCGCAGCTGAGTCATACATTCAGCGGTTATTGATGCTGAATGCTGGACTCGGGTGCATGCCCACAAGGTACCCCCCCGGAGAGCTCTTCCCCTAGGGGGTTATCCAATGTGGGGAGGAGACGCCGGGGGACCCCAGAAGAAGAGGTTCAGGGCTACTCTGTACAAAACCAGCTGCACAGTGAAGGTAAGTAGTATGATATGTTTATTTAAAAAAAAAAAAACCCTTACCATCACTTTAACTATTACTAACTAATAAATTATAGGTATTGATTGGAATTTCCTTTATAATTTAGCTGCTAGTGAAGTTACGAATTTATCTGAAGTTACGAATTATCCAAAAAACCAAATGCCGCATCTAAACAAATGGAACATAACGCCCCTGTGGGCGAGTGACAGCAGCCGTTCTGGGATGATCTCTGAGAGCCGCACCGCCGACGTCATGTCACGGTGGGTGGAAAGCAACTAGTTAAGCGCCTGAATGTGACTTGCTATCATTCTCTTGCAGTCTCTTCACAGCAGAGCTGTGGTGTGAAAGCTAACAAGCAGCCAATCTGTTTCACGTGTTCACAAGAAGCATACTGATAGCATGAGAAAGCAGAGGTGAACTGATGCTTCTGTCTTTGTACAATCACAAGTTGGAGTGGGTCCAGAATGATCTGGGCTCAGAGGAAGTGGTCTGAATTATTCTGGCCATCAGACTTAAGGACATCTACTGGAGAAAGAAAGTATAGCTTATTTACCTCTGCTCCATTAGAAGGATTTTCTCTCTCTCACTGTCTTGGGAACAACCTTTTCTCCACCAGACGGGAAGTGAAAGAAACCGCAACATTGGGTAAAAATTCCTTTTTATAGTAGTGGATGAATAGTAGACAGGTTTTTTTTCGTTCCAAGTTGAAATTCTGACACATTTTTCGTTATTCGGAAATTCAGATATAGCCAGATTACAATAGTAACAAATTGAAACAAATCCGAAATATCGAAACAACATTTTGGAAGAAAATAGTTTCCCAATCCTTTTCTAAATTAAATTTGAATTTCCGAAAAGAATAAAATAGAAAATAAAGAAATATAATATAGTAAAACAGAACAGAATACAAAATAAATGAATAGAAAATAAAGGGATAGAACAAGAAAAGAATAGCACAAAACAGGACAAAGAAAAGAATAGAAAATAAAGAAATAGAATAAAACCAGCTTCTGAAATCTGAATTTCAAATAGAATAAAATGTAAACACAATAGAAAATAATAGCATAGAAAGAAAATGATAGAATAATATCCTTCCAAGATTCGAATAGAATACAAACAAATAGAAAACAATAGAATAGAATATAATGGTTTCCTAATTTTGAATATAATCCTAATTTGAAAAGAATACAATATAATAGAACAGAAAATAAAATAGAATCGAAAAAAAACAATAGAATGGATTAGAAACAATATAATCATCGTCCAAAATTCGAATGGAATTAGATTAGAATGCGATTCGATTGCATTTCAAATGGAATTCGAATGCGCCGCCAGTAAAGGGATGGAATATGAGAGTTAGGGACTTTTTTTTGTACAGTTTCTGAATTCGGAAAATTTGAATTGATTCTAATAAAATGAATTCCGAAAATTACTTTATGTAAATACCGAATCGAAAGCAACACAAAACAAATGTTTTCCTTCTGCACGTGTCTAATTAATAGGAAGTGAGAGTAAATCTCTCTATGACCTAGCAGAATAACGCCTGGCTGTCGTGGCACTTTAATTCTTTAAATTCAAGGGGAACAGCTTCCAGTATGGGTGAGCCAGTCTCCGTTCTTGATTTATTTATACTGTATGTGCATGTGCCAAGGCTTCTCATTGTTTATTGTATGGTCCGTCGCCAGTGAATGGATGGCGTATGGGAGTTACGGGACTGTCATCTTTATCTTATATCCTTACCCACTATTGCTGGAGTAAACAGGACCTGAGCAAGTTTTCTAGCATGTGACTCTTGTGTTATTGTTTTTTCTTGCTCAGGTCCTGTTTACTCCAGCGCCTCCTGCTGGCAGAACAGGCAAATAGCAGCTCCTGCACAATCTGGAAGGCTGTGGCAGTCCATGCATGGCGGTCTAAGCGTGGCTTGTATCCATCAGGCTGTGTAACAGGTTTTAACTTGCAAGCAAAAATGAGAGCTTGCTAAAATCAGAGTTGTAGGTTACTGTACACAGTGATTTTTTTTATTTTTTTTTAACCCTTTCACATCAGAAATGGGAACAGTCCCTTCCCTGCTTCCTTCAAATCCATTATCTGCTGATTTGGGGGGGGAAAGTCAAGACAAGCTCTGGGAGGAGATGGTTTCAGTGGGCATGTGCAGCTTTATTGTCACAATCGTTGTCGGAGAGATCTCGGTGTATGGCCTCCTACAAACAGAGCAACTATGTAAAATGCTTGTAAACTGCATTCACTACTTTGGGGTCTGATTATAAAACATTAATTGGACGAATGTCACGCACATTTGTTCCGCTTGGATGAATTTTCCCTCTGTTTTCTGTAATAGTTTAATTCCTATGATTATCAGCTCCACCTAGTGGCCAAAATGTGTAATGTTTTCTCATAGAGGTAGTTTGGAAGACAATACTGCATTATGGCCACTAGATGGCGCTGACAATCACTGGAATGAATGTATTAAAGAAAATACTGGGACGTTTGTGTGACATTTGTCCAACAACTGTTTAATAAATAGACCCTTATTTGTATAGCAAACGTGCGAGGGATATAGGCTGCCATTGCTGACCTCCTGAAAGTCTTTATTTTCCCTGGAGGAACCCTTGAAATAGTTTCCAGGTTTTAGGGAACCCCTTCCTAAAATGTAATCAGTAGAAAGTTAATTAAAGAATTATTATGAAATATTAAAAATTAAAAGAATGGCTTGTACCTACAGTAAATGACACCCAGAGCAGATCTTTTTTGAATACTCTTCATTCTATTCTTTTCAATAATAATCTTGGACTGAATAATAACAGAAAATGAAATAAAATGTAGTAAAAATTGATGTGTCCTCTTACATTGATGGTCAGTGCAGAAGTGACCCCTTACGTTGGTGGTCATTGAAGAAATTACTCCTTACATTGGTGGTCAGTAAAGAAACGAACCCTTACATTGGTGGAAAATTGCACCCTTGCACTGGTGGTTAGTGTAGGTAAGAGACCCAAGGCACAATATGAGCACTACTGTGTCCCTCCGCTCTGTTAATAGCTTTTAATAGTGTCCGTGACATTCTCTCTCCCGTCAAAAAAATGCCTCCTCCAATGTGCGAATGGGATATGGTGACGTTACTCCAGCTGATCGCCAAATCAGCTGGAGTGTGGCTCCATCCTGCAAATGCGCGGGCGCTATTCGACGCGGGGCACATATGGATGGAACACCAGTTTCCGTTATATAGGCTCTGAGACAGATGTTGGAGCATACATGGGGCTGATAATGATGTCCTCCTCAGACCTAGCAATTGGCCACTAGACCCAAGTGCTACATTATGACAGGGGGGAGTCACATGCTCCCTCACACCTGCAATCACCGGGTACTATGGCGTGTCTCAAATGGTGGAGCCCAGAAATGGCTACTATAAGTGGGTCGAGGGGTGGGCCGAATGGTCAGTGACAGTTTAACTCAGCCTTTCGCAACCTTCTAACCCCAGTGGAACCTTTAAAATAATTGTCCCCATTACAATGGTGGTCAGTGGGAAGAGTGTCCCCATTACAATGGTGGTCAGTGGGAAGAGTGTCCCCATTATAATGGTGGTCAGTGGGAAGAGTGTCCCCATTACAATGGTGGTCAGTGAGAAGAGTGTCCCCATTACAATGGTGGTCAGTGAGAAGAGTGTCCCCATTACAATGGTGGTCAGTGAGAAGAGTGTCCCCATTACAATGGTGGTCAGTGAGAAGAGTGTCCCCATTACAATGGTGGTCAGTGGGACGGGTGTCCTCATTTCATTGGTGGTCAGGGAAAAGTGTCCCCATTACAGTAGTGGAACCCCTAGAATCCTCTAGAGCAGGGATCTCAAACTGGCGGCCCTCCAGCTGTTGCAAAACTACAAGTCCCATGAGGCATTGCAAGGCTGAAAGTTACAAGCATGACTCCCACAGGCAAAAGCATGATGGGTCTTGTAGTTTTGCGACAGCTGGAGGGCCGCAAGTTTGAAATCCCTGCTCTAGAGCAGGTATAAGCAATTGGTGGACCTCCAGCTGTTGCAAAACTACAAGTCCCATCATGTCTCTGCCTCTGAGTGTCATGCTTGTGGCTGTCAGAGTCTTGCTATGCCTCATGGGACTTGTAGTTCTGCAACAGCTGGAGGTCTGCTAATTGCATATCCCTGCTCGAGAGGATCCCTAGTGTCCCATGGAAAGCTGGTTGGGTATGGCTGGTCTAAGTAAAATATACACTTCTCGTCTAAAAGCCATGCTGTGCAGATCATTCTCTGTTGTATTAGAGCAGGGGTAAGCAACCTCAGTACTCCAACTGTGGTGAAACTACAAATCCCATCATGGGAAGTCATGATTAAAGTTTTGCAATGCCTTGTAGGATTTGTAGTTTCACCACAACTGGAGTGCCAAGGTTACCTACCCCTGTGTCAGGGCACGGCCAACAGTCCCTATTGCCAGCGTACTACATAGGGCATGCTATGCCATATTTAAGATGTTACTCCCTATGTGACCCTCTGATGTTATGGAGATGTTTATATCACGTTCCCAACCTTTTCTTTTTTCTTTTTTTTTTTCCAGTGGTGGCACTCTTAAAAAGTATTTATAGCACAGAACACCTCAGTCTTCGACACAAAAAATGTAAATGTTACACACCAATAGAAAATCAGAGCCTGGGGTGATGCACACAGCCACCTTGAGGAAATTCATTTCACATCAGAGGTCCCCCCATCACATCAGAAGCCCCACCTTCATATCGGAAGGTCCCCCATCACATCAGAAGCCCCACCTTCATATCGGAAGGTCCCCCATCACATCAGAGTTCACCTCATCACATCGTAAGCCACCCTCCACATCAGAGTTGCCCCCCCCCCCCCATTACATCAAAGGTCTTCCCATCACATCAGAAGTCCACCCCCATCATATCAGAGCCCCTCCACCCCTTCACATCAGAGGTCCCTCTTCCCATTATATCAGAGGTCCCCTCATCACATCATAAGCCACCCCCCACATGAGCAGAGTCCCGTCCCCCTCCATCACATCAGATTTATTCTCATGACATCATAGGCCACCCATCATATCAGAGCCCCCCCCCCCCCCCCCCTTCACATCAGAGGTCCCTCTTCCCATTATACCAGAGGCACTCCTTCACATCAGAGGTCCCTCTTCCCATTATATCAGAGGCACTCCTTCACATCAGAGGTCCCTCTTCCCATTATATCAGAGGCACTCCTTCACATCAGAGGTTCCCTCATCACATCAGAAGCCACCCTCCACATCAGAGGTCCCCCCATCCTATCAGAGGCTTTCTCATCGCATCAATGTTCTCCCATCACATCAGATATCCTCCCATCACACCAGAGGACACCCCTTGCAGCAGAGGTCCCATCTCCTCAGATGTCCTCCCATCACATCAGAGGTCGCTGCCATGACACCACATGTCCTCCCATCACATTACAGCTCCCCTTTACATCAGAGGTCCCCCATTATATCAGTGGCACTCCTTCACATCAGAGGTCCCCCCATCACATTAGAGGTACCCTCATTATATCAGAGGTCCCCCTTCACATCAGAGGTCCCTCATTATATCAGAAGCACTCCTTCACATCAGAGGTCCTCCCATCATATCTGTCAGGAACCATGAAACAGACTGAGACAGAAGTACAATCAAATCACACTTGTTTATTAATAAAATAAAAAGGTAAATAGAAAAAGGCGTAGTCAAGCATAGCCAGAGTCCTGTAGCCAGATCGGGTAATCAGCCAGTCCAAAGTTCATTTACCAGATCGGGTAATCAGCCAGGCCGGAAGTCATGGATCCACGGAGAGCAACCGCAAGCAGGATAAGAAGCCAGCTGGGATGTCAGCAAGCCAGTCTTGAAACAAACAGCAGGAGATGGTTCCCTGTGATGTGACCACCGCAAAGGCAAATGAAAAAGTGAGCAGGAAGGCTTTAAATAGGCAGGTCAGACGAGCATCATCGGGAACAGCTGGTAACTGTGGAAAGAGAAGAGAACTGGCAATAGCTGACAGCTGAGTGGCCAGCCCAGAGGAGGAAGGGCTAAGCCAGCCCTGACAATATCAGAGCCCCCTTCACATCAGAGGTTCCCCCCATCGCATCAGAGCCCCCTTCACATCAGAGGTCCCCCACTATATCAGAGGCACTCCTTCACATCAGAGGACCCCACATCATATCAGAGCCCTTCACATAAGAGGTCCCCCCATTGTATCAGAGGCCCCCTTCATATCAAAGGTTCCCGAATCACATCAGAGGTCTCCTCATCATATCAGAGGCCACCTATCACATCAGAGCACCTCACCATGTAAGAGTCCCCACATCACATCAAAGTCTCCCCAATAAATCAGAGGCCCTCCATCACCAAACAGTTTCCCCCATCCATGACAGAGTACCTTTATCACAGAATCAGAGGCCCCCATCTCACCCAAGTCCTCCCTATACATGAGAGTACCCACATGACAAAGTCCCCCCCATTCTTCATGTCAAAGGCCCCCTTTTACATCAGAGGCCTCCGTCACCACAAGGGTCACAGTGGTTGAGAAACACTGGATTATATGATGGTGAGGACTTGATAAACTTAGTTGTGACATAGCGCCATCACCTGGTAGATCCCTTTCTAACTTGCTGTACCTTGAAGCCAATCTTTATTTGAATCACACATGTGCAATCCTGCTCAGCCATTCTTGTGATGCAGACACACCTGACCACTGATGTAGCCAGGTCCCTTGACCTCCAGAGCAGTTAGGATGCAAGGTTAGGCCAAAGACTTAACTCAACCTATTGATTGGACAATGAGGGAGCTGCAGCATTCGACTGATGACAATCCTGTGCTCTATGGTCTTGTATGGATTGTCAGCACTGTGCAAAGCAATGTTGCCTGTCCCTTTCCCAACCAGATGACTCCAATATAAAGACAGAAGCTGGGCACTTATACTAGCTGTATACTGTTTAACATTTATAATGGATGCCTGGAGCTCCATATTGAATGAGCTTTTGCAAACATTTTAATCTTTATTCATAAGGAAGACCTAAAACTAGTTGTCTAGGATACCTGTATCAATACAATGGCATTTTATTTTCGTTTGTTCAAATACAGTTTCTACCTTTACATCCACTTTATGCCTACATGCCCTCCGGTGACGGCTGCACCGTTGTTTTTGGACCGGCTTCTCGATGGGAACAATGGTGACCTTGCCTGTACCGTGTATGTCAGCATCAGCATGGCTGCCCAGGACAGGTGACAACACTGGAGTGCATTTGGGAGACAGTTGTCCCCACATACCAGGAAGTGCCTGAACAAGGACCTCCATGGGTTCATCACCAGATAATAATCTCTGGATGGGAGCTGCAGATCTAAAGATCGAAAGAGAAATTTGACCTCCAGTCTTGCACAGTTGTACCACTGTTCTGCCGAGAACTGTCCCCCCATCGGCGCAGCATGGAGGACAAAGACGCAGAAAGTCTCTGAAGATGAACGGCGCCTGCGCATTTAATAGTACCTTCTGCCCTGAGTCCAGGTTCAAGCCCCACCATGCAAGTGGACATACGGTATGAACTTAGTAACAGGGCCCCTGTTTTTCCACTTCCAAGCTACTGACATTTTTCCGCTTCCAAGCAACTGACATTTTTCTACTTCCAAGCAACCGACATTTTTTTTGCTTCTAAGCAACTGACATTTTTCTACCTCCAAGCACTTGACATTGTTTTCCAAGCATCTGACATTTTCCACTTTCAAGCAACTGACATTTTTTTGCTTCCAAGCAACTGAAATTTTTATACTTCCAAGCAACTGACATTTTTCCACTAGGTGATCAACTATGACTTATCTCCGACTTTCTTTGTTCTAGGTTAGTGCCCTCACAATTACTGCAACTGGAAACAGCTAAGCAACTGACATATTTCTACTTCCAAGAAACTGACATATTTCCACTACCAAGCAACTGATATTTTTCCACCACCAAGCAACCAACATTTTTTTTGCTTCCAAGCAACTGACATTTTTCTACTACCAAGCAACTGACATTTTTCTACTTCCAAGTAACTGAAATGTTTCTACTTCCAAGCAACTGATATTTTTCCACTAGGTGATCAACTCTGACTTCTCTCTGACTTTCTTTGTTCTGGGTTATTGCCCTCACAAGTACTGCAGCTGGCAACAGCTAAGAAACTGAAACATTTTTCTGCTTCCAAGCAACTGACATTTTTCCACTACCAAGCAACTGACATATTTTTTTGCTTCTAAGCAACTGACATTTTCCACTACCAAGCAACTGACATATTTTTTTGCTTCCAAGCATTTGACATTTTCCACTTCCAAGCAACTGACTTTTTTTTAGCTTACAACCAACTGCCATTTTTCTACCAAACAACTAACTTTTTCCACTAGGTAACCAACTCTGACTTATCTATGACTTTCTTTGTTCTGGGTTAGGGCCCTCGCAAGTACTGCAGCTGGAAACAGCAAAGCAACTGACATTTTTCCGCTTCCAAGCAACTGATATATTTCTACTTCCAAGCAACTGACATTTTTCTACTGCCAAGCAACTGACATTTTTTACTTCCAAGCAACTGCTATTTTTTTCTTCTAAGCAGCTGACATTTTTCTACTTCCAAGCACTTGACAGTGTTTTGCTTCCAAGTATTTGACATTTTCCACTTCCAAGCAACTGACATTTTTTTAGCTTCCAACCAACTGACATTTTTCTACTACCAAACAACTGACTTTTTCCACTAGGTAACCAACTCTGACTTATCTATGACTTTCTTTGTTCTGGGTTAGGGCCCTCACAAGTACTGCAGCTGGAAACACCAAAGCAACTGACATTTTTCTACTTCCAAGCAACTGACAATTTTCTACTGCCAAGCAACTGAGATTTTTTTACTTCCAAGCAACTGCTATTTTTTTTGCTTCTAAGCAACTGACATGTTTTTACTTTCAAGCACTTGACATTGTTTTGCTTCCAACTAACTGACATTTTTTTACTTCATAGCAACTGATTTTTTTTATTCCAAAGAAACTGACATGTTTGCACTTCCAAGTAATTGACATTTTTCTACTTCTAAGCAACAAGCAACTGACATTTTTTTGCTTTTGATAAACTGACATTTTGTCACTTCTGACATTTTTTCACTTCCAAGCAACTGACATGCCTGCCTCCATCTCTCTCACATGACAGAAAACATTCACTTGGGCCATAGACGTTACAATGGAACTAAACCCACAAACTTAACGGTTTTCTAAAACAGTTAAAAGTCAAGGCATGCTGTAAATTATACTTTCACAGTTGCTTGTCCTCTCAATTGAACTGTCATGCCATCAAAACACTGGTGTCATAGCTGATCACATGTGCAGCGCCATGACAACTAAAGATCAAACAGAGACTAAGATGGCAGCTTCCTTGGCAGTAACTGGGAGTGTTTACTTCCACTTTAAGACCATTCAGGACACGTGAAAGCGACTCCACTGACTCCATTCATTATTTGATGTAAGCGGTGTATGGAGCTGACTCTGACCTGGTATCAGCCTCTTGTCATCCTCTATACAGCAGAGCTCAGGCTGGGAGAAGGAGAACAGCACAAAGAGCCAATCAACTTCACTACAATGCTCAGATGTCATAAAGAAATATGCTGATAGGAGGAGAGAGCAGAGTGTGACAGAGAGATGAGCTCATTCATCTCCTTCTCTGTTCACTTCCTAATCACAATCACTGAGTATTAGTGTAACCTCCATTGTACACATATATGCCAGGGCTGGGCTGTAACCAGCATACACTAAACAATCTGATTGTACAATCTTCTTTAAGCTGGCCATACGCTATACAATCTCCTTTAAGATGGACATAAATTATACACTGTACTATCTCCTCATACCCTATACAATCTCCTTTAAATCTACCAAAACAATGTAATAGGGGCACACACCTTCACAATCTAATTAGCGTCTAATCAGGCAGACCCTCATCTGACCTGATGGAGATTGCACAATCAGATTGCAGAGTGTAGAGTCACCTTTAGATTTCCCATTGTAGGGAACTTTTTAGGGTGGGGATCTGCCTGGTTAGGACCCTAAGGGTGACTTTAAGTATAATTTTCAGGACAACTCTCAGGTCAACTCTCAGGATGACTCTTAGAATGGCTCCCAAGTTGACTCTCAGGACAAATCTCTGCATGAGTCTCAGGATGACTCTAATTATGACTTTCAGGTGGACTCTCAGATCGACCCTCAGGGAGACTCTTCGGTGACTATCATTACAAATCTCTGGATGGCTCTCAGGACAACTCTAGGGATGACTCTCAGCTGGATTCTCAGGTCAACTCTCAGGAGGAAAAATCTCCGGATGACTTTTACTATAATTCTCAGGACGACTCTCTGGTCAACTCTCAGAATGGCTCCCAAGTCGACTCTTGGGACAAATCTCTGGATGAGTCTCAGAATGACTCTCGGGTCAACTCTCAGGATGACTCTAACTATGACTCTCAGAGCGACTCTTGGAGCAACCCTTTGGTGACTCCTAGAATGGCTCCTATGTCGACTCTCAGGACAAATCTCTGGATGAGTCTCAGGAGGACTCTCAGGGCAAATCTCTGGATGAGTTTCAGGATGACTCTTTGGTGACTCTCAGAATGTCTCCCAGGTCCACTCTCAGGACAAATCTCTTGATGGCTCTCAGCTGGATTCTCAGGTCAACTGTCAGGACAAATCTCCAGATGACTTTTACGATAATTCTCAGGACGACTCTCAGGTCAACTTTCAGGGAGACTCTCAGAATGGCTCCCAAGTCGACTCTCTGGTTGAGTCTCAGGATGATTCTCAGGATGACTCTAATTATGACTCTCCGGTGGACTCTCAGGGTGACTCTTTGGTGACTCTCAGAATGGCTCCTATGTCGACTCTCAGGACAAATCTCTGGATGAGTCTCAGGATGACTCTCAGGACAAATCTCTGGATGACTCTAATTATGACTCTCAGGTGGACTCTCAGGGCGACTCTTTGGTGACTCTCAGAATGGCTCCCAGGTCAACTCTCAGGACAACTTTAGGGATGACTCCCAGCTGGATTCTCAGGTCAACTCTCAGGATGACTCTAATTATGACTCTCAGGTGGACTCTCAGGGCGACTCTTTGGTGACTCTCAGAATGGCTCCCAGGTCAACTCTCAGGACAACTTTAGGGATGACTCCCAGCTGGATTCTCAGGTCAACTCTCAGGACAAATCTCCGGATGACTTTTACGATAATTCTCAGGGTGACTCTCAGAATGGCTCCCAAGTCGACTCTAGGGACAAATCTCTGGATGAGTCTCAGGATGACTCTCAGGACAAATCTCTGGATGAGTCTCAGGACAAATCTCTGGGTTAGTCTCAGGAGGATACTCAGGTCAAATCTCAGGATGACTCTAATTATGACTCTCAGAATGGCTCCCAGGTCCACTCTCAGGACAAATCTAATCTCTGGATGGCTCTTAGGTCAACTCTCCGGACAACTCTAGGGATGACTCTCAGCTGGATTCTCAGGTCAACTCTCAGGACAAATCTCCAGATGGCTTTTACGATAATTCTCAGGACGACTCTCAGGGTGACTCTCAGAATGGCTCCCAAGTCGACTCTCGGAACAAATCTCTGGATGAGTCTCAGGATGACTGTTCAGTGACTCTCAGAATGGCTCCCAGGTCAACTCATGGGATGCCTCTGAGGACCACTCTCAGGTGACCCCCCAGGGCCTTTAGGACCACTCTTATATTGGCTATAAGGATGACTCTTGGGGCAGCTTTCAGGACGACTCTCAGGTTATAATAAGGGCGACTGCCGGAGGTCTCTTAGGTGATTCTCAGGGTGACTGATCAGCCTATGCACTATAGATACATGATATGATAGATAAAACCATGTGATCCTCTCGGTGACCACGCTCAGGGATGACAAGTTCCCTTTAATAAAACCATGTGATCCTCTCTGTGACAACGCTCAGTGATGACAAGTTCCCTTTAATAAAACCATGTGAACCTGTCAGTGACAACGCTCAGGGATGAGAAGTTCCCTTTAATAAAACCATGTGATCCTCTCGGTGACCACGCTCAGGTATGACAGGTTCCCTTTAATAAAACCATGTGATCCTCTCGGTGACCACGCTCTGCGATGACAGGTCCTCGTTACACCCCAGGACAACTGAGACCCGCCCATCACACAGGCAGACTCTCCCACCTACAACATGGCCGCCGCCCCCTACACATGTCGTCACTCTGGAGCCAGCTGTGTCCTCGCGTCACTAGTTGCCGGGGCTCGCCTAGTCTGCCCGCCACGGCCAATCAGCGCATTCGACGTCACCCGCCCGGAGAGACCCGCACAGAAGAGTGCGCAGTAAAGAAACAAGAGGGGCGCCCCGCCCCCTCGGCGTGTGAATGGGCGGGCCCGGCTGCGCGGTTTATTAATGGAGGTAGTGGGCGGCGCCTCGCAGTCCGGGGGGGTTCCGCAGGTGGGAAGGTGTGTGGAGGGGCTGCCTGAGAAGACTGGAAGGATGAGCTCGGGAACGCCGTACATCGGGAGCAAGATCAGCCTGATCTCCAAGGCGCAGATCCGCTATGAGGGCATCCTCTACACCATCGACACCGAGAACTCCACTGTGGCCCTAGCCAAAGGTGCAGCCAGGGGCCCCGGGCCTGGGAGGAAGGGGGGTGCACTGCTTGTGCGTCACTGGGGAGGACACCAGCGTGTGCCCGATGGGGGAGCGGGTCTCCCTGCGGAGGGTGACGTCATTCCGGGCACGGTGCTGGAGCCCGCTAGGGGGCGGGGACAAAGCCCTGTCACCCCAGGAGAGCCCTGGAGGCCATGATGGTATGTAGGGCTATTAACCTGTGTGCTGGCACTCTGCAACCGGGGAACCACAGCTCACAGCGTGTCATGGGGCTCTGGGTGGGCAGGGAAGATGGAGGGCACCATGGTGCCTCAAGGCTTGACCCTCTTTTTATTTTTTAACAGAAGGAAAGGCTTGACCATTTTACTGACCAAGTTAAGTCTCTACTAGGTTGGGTTAGAGCCCCTTTAAGATGTTTGGTTGAAGGCCCCCCCCCCCCTTGATATGTTGGGTAGGAGATTCATTACCCCTCTGAATCTTGGGCTAGAGCCCCCTTGAGATCTTGGGACATGGTTTCTAATTGGTTTTGTGTTGCCCTGCAGCTCAAGTCTTGGGGTTGGGGACCTGTGTCAGATGTTAGGACGAAGGCCTGTTGGTGGAAGTGTTCTTAGGGGGTTTTGGGCTGGGGCCACCCAGGAGGTCCAAAGCACTCACACTTGGCATAAAGCCACCTTGGCTTGGTACAGGGCTCTTGATTGGCAGTGTTGCCCTGCAGATCTTGAGATGTTTGGTTCCCCCTCCTTCTCCTTGGGATGTTTGGTTCCCCCCTCCTCCTTGGGGTGTTGGGTTGGCTCCCCCCTCCTTCTCCTTGGGGTGTTGGGTTGGCTCCCCCCCTCCTTCTCCTTGGGGTGTTGGGTTGGCTCCCCCCCTCCTTCTCCTTGGGGTGTTGGGTTGGCTCCCCCCCTCCTTCTCCTTGGGGTGTTGGGTTGGCTCCCCCCCTCCTTCTCCTTGGGGTGTTGGGTTGGCTCCCCCCCTCCTTCTCCTTGGGGTGTTGGGTTGGCTCCCCCCCTCCTTCTCCTTGGGGTGTTGGGTTGGCTCCCCCCCTCCTTCTCCTTGGGGTGTTGGGTTGGCTCCCCCCCCTCCTTCTCCTTGGGGTGTTGGGTTGGCTCCCCCCCCCTCCTTCTCCTTGGGGTGTTGGGTTGGCTCCCCCCCCCTCCTTCTCCTTGGGGTGTTGGGTTGGCTCCCCCCCCCTCCTTCTCCTTGGGGTGTTGGGTTGGCTCCCCCCCCCTCCTTCTCCTTGGGGTGTTGGGTTGGCTCCCCCCCCCTCCTTCTCCTTGGGGTGTTGGGTTGGCTCCCCCCCCCTCCTTCTCCTTGGGGTGTTGGGTTGGCTCCCCCCCCCTCCTTCTCCTTGGGGTGTTGGGTTGGCTCCCCCCCCCTCCTTCTCCTTGGGGTGTTGGGTTGGCTCCCCCCCCCTCCTTCTCCTTGGGGTGTTGGGTTGGCTCCCCCCCCCTCCTTCTCCTTGGGGTGTTGGGTCGGCCCTCCTTCTCCTTGGGGTGTTGGGTCGGCCCTCCTTCTCCTTGGGGTGTTGGGTCGGCCCTCCTTCTCCTTGGGGTGTTGGGTCGGCCCTCCTTGTCCTTGGGGTGTTGGGTCGGCCCTCCTTGTCCTTGGGGTGTTGGGTCGGCCCTCCTTGTCCTTGGGGTGTTGGGTCGGCCCTCCTTGTCCTTGGGGTGTTGGGTCGGCCCTCCTTGTCCTTGGGGTGTTGGGTCGGCCCTCCTTGTCCTTGGGGTGTTGGGTCGGCCCTCCTTGTCCTTGGGGTGTTGGGTCGGCCCTCCTTGTCCTTGGGGTGTTGGGTCGGCCCTCCTTGTCCTTGGGGTGTTGGGTCGGCCCTCCTTGTCCTTGGGGTGTTGGGTCGGCCCTCCTTGTCCTTGGGGTGTTGGGTCGGCTCCCCCCCAGGAGATACTTACCCTTCTGAATCTTGGGATGGAGCTCCCTTGAAATCTTAGGACATGGTTTCTAATTAGTAACATGTTGCCCTGTAGATCAAGGATAGTGGGTTTGGAGACCCCTGTGATTTAGGGTGGAGGCCTGTTGGTTGAAGTCCTCTTTGGGTTTATGGGTTGGAGCCATCCAGGAGGTCCAGAACACTCAATCTTTGGCTGAAGCCATCTTGAGACCTGGGCTCTTAATTAGCATAGTGTTGCCCTATAGATCTTGAGATGTTGGAATGGATGCATGTTGTTTTAGAGGCCCCCTTTGGGATGTTGTGTTGGCACCCCCTGTAGATCCAGATCCCTGAGAATCTTGGGACAGGATTTCTAATTGGTGATGTATGCCCTACATATCTTGAGGCTGTTTAGGGTTCGAGCCCCCTCTGGGATGGGATGAGGGCTTGTTGGAGTCCTCTTTGGGGTTTTGGGTTTGGCGCCATCCAGGAGATCCATGGCGCTCAATCTTTGGACGAAGCCACTGTAAGATCTTGGGACAGGAATTGGTCAAGTGTTGCCCTGCAGATCTTGAGCTTTTGGAATGGTAGCCTGTTGGGTTGGAGCCCCCCAGGAGATTCTTATCCCTCTAAAATGTGGAACTTGGGCTGGCCCCACTTGAGAGATTGGTACATGGTTTCTAATTAGTAATGTTTTGCCCTGTAGCTCAAGGCTAGTGGGTATGGAGGCCTGTTGAAGTCCTTGTTGGGTTGGAGCCATCCAGGAGGTCCAGTACACTTAATACACTCAATCTTGAGACTGGGCTTTTAATTAGTAAAGTGTTGCCCTGCAGATCTTGAGATGTTGGAATGGATGCATGTTGGGTTAGAGGGTCCCCTTTGGAATGTTGGGTTGGAGGACCCCTTAGATCCATATCCCTGTGAATTTTGGGGCAGTGTTTCTAATTGGTAATGTGTTGCCCAACATATCTTGAGGCTGTTTAAGATTGGAGCCCCCCCCCCCCCCGGTGATATTGGTATGAAGGCCCGTTGTTTGGACTCCTCCTCTGGAGTTTTGGGTTGCAGGTCCATCCAGGAGATCCAGAGCACTCTTTGGACAAAGCGACCTTGAGATCTTGGGTCAGTGATCTTAATTGGTCAAGCGTTACCCTGCCGATCTTGATGTTGGGTTGGTACCCACCAGATCAGGGCGCCCTTGAGGTTCTGGGGGTTGGAGCCCCCCTGTGATGGGATGGAAGCCTTTTGGGTTGGCGCCCCCCCCAGGAGCACTCTGAAGCTTGATATCAAGCCCCCTTCTGAGCTTAGGAGACGGCTTTAATTGGTGATGTGTTGCCCTGCAGATCCTAAGATGTTGGGTCCTCCCAGATCCCTCTGAATCTTGCTACGCACCCCCTTGAGATTTAGGGACAGGTCTACTTAATGATGCATTGCCCTGCAGATCTTAAGCGATATGAGTCTTGTTGGGTTAGATCCTCCTTTGGGAGGTTGTGTTGGAACCCCCAAGGAAAACCTGAGCTTTCTGAATCTTTGTATAGAGCCCCCTTGAGACTTAATTGGTAATGTGTTGCCCTGCAGATCTTGAAGCTGTTGGAGGCTTAGCATCCTTTTAGCCCTCTTGTATGAATGAAACCCCCTCCCCCTTTCTAATTGCTAGTTTTGCAAAATAAGATCTAATACAGTTTTTCACTTAAACTGAACCTGCGGTCACAAGATCATCCCTCCCGATTTCCCTTCTGGTGCAGTCCTAGGTGTCCACGTCACTGCTTGCCTGATGAGGACAATTCCCATTGGCTGGCTAATGGAGGTGTCTTGTTAGTATCTGGAAGAGCTGACGTCAGAGCCATAGGCTTACAAACAATGGTCCTGCAGGAGGAAACTGCATTGGCATGTGACCTGGGAGGGAGGGGAGGAGACTCTAACCCAGGTAGAGAAAATGTAACTTTCAGAAGCATGGGTCAGAGGGGGAGGAATGGGAAATTAAAATTATTTTTGGGCGGAGCTAGGCTTTATATAGGCTTTATATGCAGTAAAGCATTCTAGTGGAAGTCTGAGAATGCGAAACCTGCTTGTGGCACATAAAATACAGGTCAGAAGATCAGCTGCACCTCAATGGATTTGGAGTGATCTTAAAAAAAAAAAAAAAAAAAATCTTAAAGGGAATGTAAAGCTTTGTTTTTTTTTTTTTTTTTTTTTACATGTCATGCGTGTCTCCACTGTGTAGTTCGTTCTGCACAGAATGGCCCTGGTCCTCCTCTTCTGGGGTCCCTCAGTGGTGCTCCCGGCTCCTCCCCACATCAAGTGTCTGTGCCTGAGAAGTGCTCTCCTAAGGTGTGCAGGCGTGCTCACGAGTCCTGCATATGTGTCCACACAGAATACAGGACTCGGCCCAGCCCCCCAAGGCCGTGTCATTGGATTTGATTGACAGCAGTGGGAGTGAATGGCTGTGCTGCTATCAATCCAATCAGTACACGAGACACCAGCTGTATGCTCATTCCTGGGCTAAGATTGATGGCGTTCAGGTAAGTAAAACTGGGGGGTTGCCGCATGAGGTTATTCATCTTAATGCATTTAAGGTGAAAAACCATGAGGGTTTCAACCCCTTTAAGCTGATCGCACTGATAAACTTTAAAGCCTGAAACCGGTCCCTAGTTGGGGCAGTGTCTGGTGCCCAAAATAGGAACCCTGATACTATGGTAGAATTTATGAAACCTCTCTTGTTGGAAAAGTTGATGATTAACTGTTGGGTAACAGCTTTCCTGCAGGATTTGAGAATGTGCAAACTCATTGTACATTTACTGACTCTGGTACTAATGCTACTTTAGAGCCGGAGTATTCAGAACCCCCGGATAAGGCAATGACCACATGGTTTGGAGCTAGAGATATTTAGTTTATGTAGATGGGGGCCCTAACCGTGTGGCTATGAGGAGCCCTTTGGGTCCTCATCTGAGGATGCATGCCTTGTGCTGCACAGTAGACTGACTTATAGACCACTCTGGAAGCTTGTCAGTTGGGTATAGGTGGGCTGCCCTTTTGATAAGCCATAAACATTCAACTAGTCCCTTGCAAGGGAACCCTGGTTATTACATGCATCCTATAAGCAGAACAAGTTGGCTTTCAGTGTGCACATTACTATACTCATAACCAATGAGGGATATGTCACTGATCTGGGTGCACGGCTGACATCTGATGACTATGTAATACTGCACAGCGCTAGACAATGAGTCTGGTGCATAGGTGTTCAAAAGCTGGTTAGTCTATAGTCACCCAGTCATCACTGTTGGTCTTGGCAAGAGCTGACTTTTTTTATATTGTGTACTTGGAGGACTAGTTTTTCCTGAACAATATTTTTGATTTATTTACAGTACGATCCTTTGGGACTGAAGACCGTCCGACTGATCGTCCAGCACCCCCTCGTGAAGAGGTTTATGAATATATCATCTTCAGGGGTAGTGACATCAAAGATATTACGGTGTGTGAGCCCCCTAAGGCCCAGCATGCCTTGCCCCAGGACCCAGCCATTGTCCAGGTATGTGGGGCAACTACACAAGGGGTTTACATGGAATGGTTTCCTGAACTGCATGCTAATTGTGTGGCTACCAGTTTTTAAGTGCTTGGAACTTGGCTGTGTTCCGTGTGCCAGAGCATGCCCATATTCCACATGAAAGCTTTGACTAAAGGAATGCTGTAACCTGCACAGGGCTCTGTAAGCTCTTCCTTGCTCCCCATGTGACATTGCATAGACCTGGTGATTTGGCAGTCAGGTTCTTAGCACTTCACTATGGGGGGAGGGAGAGTGTCCTACCATACCGTTAAGTATTAATATCTTATTACAGGATCAATGTCCTTGTAGTCATCCTTGACAAGGTTCTCCCCTGATGGTCTATTGAACACCTTGCTGTTGTAATTGGGACATGTCCCATAGTCTGGGGTTGTGTACAACAGTCCAGTCAAGGACTAGGCAGTGCTGACAACATGGCTTGGGATTTCAGTGCAGCGCAGACATTGTTGGCTCACTACGGGAAGCATAGGAAGCGTATAGTGCAGGGGTTTCAAACTCAATTTTATTGCTGTCTGCATTAGCTAGCAGTATGGTTCCCCACAAAGGGCCAGGTTTATCTAGGGTGCCCTATGTACTGAATGCAGGGTGTTGTGGCGTGTTTGTGCTGGGTGCAGGGACCTGCTATGCCCACCCCAACAACCCCTACAAAGCTTAATCACATCTCTACTCCTACCTGGCCTGGCTCTAGTACCTCCCTGTGTAAGTGGCTCTGACTTGTCTTGCAAGAAGTTCTCTGATTTTGGAGATCTCTGCCTGCTCCAGAGTACAAGCAGGGATCTGTTGGATCTAGGGCTGAAACAACTAATCAATTAATCGACAACTAATCGATTATGAAATTAATCGATTATTATTTTCATAATCGATTAATCGGCCAGTAACATAATGGGGTTAAAAAAAACTAAAATTAGCCCTTTATAGTACAAAAAGAGCAAATCGCTACTGTAAATATTACTTTCACTGTCTCATATTAAAAAATGAACCCCTTACAGTAGTAATTATTTGCTCTTTTTGTACTAATTTTCGTTTTTTTAACCCCATTATGTTACTAAACATTTCAGGCCTGAGTCACACCTCTGTGTTTTTGGTGCTATTTGCAGAAACACACTACAGTTCATTTACATTGTTTCCTATGGGACACGTTCATATCCATGATTTTTTTTCAGCTGCTTGGAAAAGACAAGTATTATTTTTTTTTTTAACACAAAACAGTGCTATTTTGCGTTTTTGGTTCAATATACTTCAATGGAGAAGCTGCAGAAAAGCATGTAATACGTTTTTGCGGCAATTTGTGTTTTTGAATCTGCCCAACAACAAATTGGCCAAAAAAATGTAAAAATACAAATCGCAGTAAAATTACTTTTTTCCCTTTTTTAAGGTTTTTAATCGATTAATCGAAACAATAATCGGCCAATTAATCGATTATGAAAATAATCATTAGTTGCAGCCCTAGTTGGATCCAGAGAAAAGCTGTCCCTTGTAAACACAGAAGTCTTCTGTTTACAAGTGACAGCAGGGAGTGGAGAGTGAATAATGGCGTTCCACCATGTTCGGCTGTGTATTAGTGTCGCGTGACTTGGTCTGGTGGGCCAAATTTCAGCCTTCGGGCTTTGTTTGACATGTGATATAGGGCATACAGTACATACTGGCACTTGGGCCTGAGTTCGTGTGAAGCTTGGACTCCTAACAGCTTCATAGTAAAAAAAAAAAAAAAAAAAAAAAAAATTCTTGTCCAATTAGATTTGGGTGGCTGATGGGTTAACTTTTTTATTTTATAAAATATAGAACTGGAGCAAGCAGCTGTTTAATCCCTCTGATGCCAGATCTAGTCCCTGTTTATGTAACTTGTCCTGGAATTCCCGACAGTAACAAGATAATTATAGGCTTCAGCAGCGAGACAAACGAAGCGCCGTCTAACAGAGTGAAGGTGGGACGTCATTGTCACCTGCAGGAGACGAGAATAGATCTCTGCCTTGTGAAATCTGCAGGGTCTGACATTGCCAAGCCATGAAGGCTGCAGGAGTCGGGTGGTCAGGCTGTGTTCTTGGGTACATTAGGAGGAGACTAAATATATAAAATTTGTCTTGGTTGACTTGGCAAGGATTTGCACTTGGCTGGAAGCTAGCTGTATGGTGATTAGGTGGTAAAAGGAGAACATGGGTGGCTATCGTACCCTATATAGGTGATAATTAGTGGGGTGATGTCCAGTTGTTGAATTTTGTTATGAAGAGTAGTTAACTTTTTTTACACCAACTACGTACCACTTTCATGGTTGAGATGGTGGGAAGCCTGCTGTGGGTTTCACTTCTTGGCTAATGTACATGGGCAGATGTATTTCCATCCACCAGCTTGTATGGTTAGTGCTTTGGCCTTGCAGTGCTGGGGTCCTTGGCTCAGTGGCCAGGGTTTTTCCTGCATGCATCTCTGCTTTCCCCTATGTTTTTCTTCCCTGCTACCTTAATTTGGCTTCTGATCAGATGACTTTTAAAGGGAGCATGAAATTCCACCTAGGGCAGGGGCTGGTGGCAGTGTTTCTTTACTGGAAGGAGCAGTCATATCGCTAAGAGAACCTGTCACCAGACCATTCATTTCAACAATCTTCCCATAAGACTGTAGTTGGTGTTGCTAAACCCACAGCAGTAAAATCAGTCTGCATATGCCGTAAAGCATGCTTGTAAGGGGTGATCCTCTATATTGTGTAAAAAGGCTGTTTGATCCGGTCTTCTCCTCTGATCATCCCTTTCTTTCACTGTCCCCAATCCACCTCCTGATAGAATTGTCTTGGGGGTTACTCTGAACATGCTTAGTTTGACGTGTTGCTTCTTTTTTTTTTTCTTGGGAGGGTGCATGTGATCAGCACAGGGCCAATCAATCAGCCCTGTCCAGAGGGTCAGGGGTCATACAGCCTCATAGGGAAGTCAGAATGAAAACTCTTCCTAAAAGCTTTAGCCACACACTGATGGAACAGTCACAAGACTGCTATATACTGCTGAGAAAAAGTATTTAGCGGTTTATATTTACTAAGGCTCCATTAAAACCAGAAAATCTATATGCTCAGGTGTGAAATTGTTTAGAAGCATATTACAAGTGTTTTACAGCTTCAGGTGTTTAGCCAATAAAAAGCACCAGGGGGAGGAGAGGAATTTTGGGAGTGTTTATTTTTTTTTTTACCAGTGTTTTTCTGCTCAAGTCAGACGTTTCTATTGGAAGTCTATTGGGCCAAAAACACTTCTAATCTGCCAAAAAGAAGCCCATGTACTTTTTTGCGCTTCAGACGTTTTGCTGCAGGTGACAACGCTCATATGTGCACGGGGGCCATTGAAATGAATGGGTTTTGCTTGTTGTGCGTTTTGGAGCTTCAGAGCTGAGTTTTAAAAGCTGAAAAACCCTCAGGTTCGAACAGGGTCTTAAATTCATTTCCATATTCTGAGTACTGTGGGATACTAGATATAGTGAATACATGGTCCTGGGTTTAGTATCGCTTTCATTTTTTGCATGTTGCCTATAAAAGCCTCCTTGTGGTGACAACTATTGGTGTACCGAAATTCCGGCTGAAACGTGTCTGCAGTCTCTGACCGTCTCCAGGGTCGCGTCTGCAGTCTCTGACCGTCTCCAGGGTCGCGTCTGCAGTCTCTGACCGTCTCCAGGGTCGCGTCTGCAGTCTCTGACCGTCTCCAGGGTCGCGTCTGCAGTCTCTGACCGTCTCCAGGGTCGCGTCTGCAGTCTCTGACCGTCTCCAGGGTCGCGTCTGCAGTCTCTGACCGTCTCCAGGGTCGCGTCTGCAGTCTCTGACCGTCTCCAGGGTCGCGTCTGCAGTCTCTGACCGTCTCCAGGGTCGCGTCTGCAGTCTCTGACCGTCTCCAGGGTCGCGTCTGCAGTCTCTGACCGTCTCCAGGGTCGCGTCTGCAGTCTCTGACCGTCTCCAGGGTCGCGTCTGCAGTCTCTGACCGTCTCCAGGGTCGCGTCTGCAGTCTCTGACCGTCTCCAGGGTCGCGTCTGCAGTCTCTGACCGTCTCCAGGGTCGCGTCTGCAGTCTCTGACCGTCTCCAGGGTCGCGTCTGCAGTCTCTGACCGTCTCCAGGGTCGCGTCTGCAGTCTCTGACCGTCTCCAGGGTCGCGTCTGCAGTCTCTGACCGTCTCCAGGGTCGCGTCTGCAGTCTCTGACCGTCTCCAGGGTCGCGTCTGCAGTCTCTGACCGTCTCCAGGGTCGCGTCTGCAGTCTCTGACCGTCTCCAGGGTCGCGTCTGCAGTCTCTGACCGTCTCCAGGGTCGCGTCTGCAGTCTCTGACCGTCTCCAGGGTCGCGTCTGCAGTCTCTGACCGTCTCCAGGGTCGCGTCTGCAGTCTCTGACCGTCTCCAGGGTCGCGTCTGCAGTCTCTGACCGTCTCCAGGGTCGCGTCTGCAGTCTCTGACCGTCTCCAGGGTCGCGTCTGCAGTCTCTGACCGTCTCCAGGGTCGCGTCTGCAGTCTCTGACCGTCTCCAGGGTCGCGTCTGCAGTCTCTGACCGTCTCCAGGGTCGCGTCTGCAGTCTCTGACCGTCTCCAGGGTCGCGTCTGCAGTCTCTGACCGTCTCCAGGGTCGCGTCTGCAGTCTCTGACCGTCTCCAGGGTCGCGTCTGCAGTCTCTGACCGTCTCCAGGGTCGCGTCTGCAGTCTCTGACCGTCTCCAGGGTCGCGTCTGCAGTCTCTGACCGTCTCCAGGGTCGCGTCTGCAGTCTCTGACCGTCTCCAGGGTCGCGTCTGCAGTCTCTGACCGTCTCCAGGGTCGCGTCTGCAGTCTCTGACCGTCTCCAGGGTCGCGTCTGCAGTCTCTGACCGTCTCCAGGGTCGCGTCTGCAGTCTCTGACCGTCTCCAGGGTCGCGTCTGCAGTCTCTGACCGTCTCCAGGGTCGCGTCTGCAGTCTCTGACCGTCTCCAGGGTCGCGTCTGCAGTCTCTGACCGTCTCCAGGGTCGCGTCTGCAGTCTCTGACCGTCTCCAGGGTCGCGTCTGCAGTCTCTGACCGTCTCCAGGGTCGCGTCTGCAGTCTCTGACCGTCTCCAGGGTCGCGTCTGCAGTCTCTGACCGTCTCCAGGGTCGCGTCTGCAGTCTCTGACCGTCTCCAGGGTCGCGTCTGCAGTCTCTGACCGTCTCCAGTATTTATATATATATATATATATATATATATATATATATATATATATAACTTTTTTTTTTTTTTTTTTTTTTACTGTCACTTTTGGTTTGCAGGCTCAGAACTCAGTCACTATAGTATTCTTCACTCCCCTCATGGCAGCTGCAGGCAATATAGGGGGGTGGAGGAGCTGGGTTAGCAAATGCAGTAATTTTAGAAGAGGGCTGTGGCAGAGGAGTGACTTGAAATAGTAATTTTTTTTTTTTCCAAGTTAAAAGGCATGTTGCAAGTGAATGCCATTTTATAAAGGACTGCAAGTAATCATTTTAAATAGATTTTTGAGCATTAACCATTTTTATTTATTTTTTTCTACTGTAGTGCTGTTGTGAGTTTTTGGGCTTTAATTGTCTTCCTTACCCTTTTCTTTAGTCATCATTGAGCTCTGCTTCAACATCGTCCTACCAGCAGTCCGTGCCTTACAGTCCGTTCCGTGGCATGCCATCGTATGGTCAGCTGGCGGCTTCCTCTCTCCTTAGCCAGCAGTATGCTGCATCCTTGGGCCTTGGTAAGTGCCTGTATTGCTGGGAGTCATTGATCTGAAATTGCCTGTCAATGTGGGCTTACAGGAGAGTAAAATATAAAAAAATAGATTTTTGGTCATAAAGTTCCATTAATGGAGTTTCCTGGAAAAATTGTCATCTCCTTCCCTGCAGGGGTACACAGGAGTCCTCGCTTCCCCATATGCCCTTTTATACATGGTGAGACCACCATCCTGCTGTTTGTGGTGTGTAGCTTCAAATGCGGCAGAGAAGGGTACTTGTTCTGTGGAAGCTGTGGCGCCTCCATAGAGGTCTGGCATGCCCCTAGAGTCAGAACCAGAGTTCTGTAATCAACAGGCAGCATTTGATTTGGTAACTGCAGAGGTGAAGCTTTGACTCGGGTTGGGTATTGGGCCTTGGCAGAGAGAATACTGCTTCTGCACACAGCATATTGGCAGGGGTCATATTGCACTCAAGCTATGGCTGCTTTAAAAACTGTGGGGGAAACGTGACCCCAGGCAACATGAAAAATGGTTGCAAATGTGGACTAAGTCTTTTAAATGGAGGGTAAACCCAATCTAGAAAGCATCCATTTAGTTAATAGGGGATCAGTTCCCTGGAACGCCTTTAAAGTGGCTGTAAAGTCATTTAACACTTGCCTATAATAAGGCTTACCTGTAGGTAAAAAGAATATCTCCTAAACCTGTACGGTTTAGGAGATATTCCCCTTGTGACGAGCTGCTGACTTCAGCTGCATATGCACTCCAGGGATTCTCTGCTGAAAGTTCGGCAGATGCTGGACCTTGACTGAAAGGAGTATTCCCACACGCAAGTGCATGAGTGACGACCTTGCAGCTCCAGCCACTCGGTGCCGGAGCAGCGATGCCCGGAAGACATGCCGAGGGAAAATGTCAGATCCGTTGGTGTGGACACTGGGAGATACCGACATCTTGTTCTAAGGTAAGTATTTCATAATGAGTTAGTATGCGGTGCATACTAGCTGATTATGCCTTTTCCCTTACAGGTGTAGAAAAGTCAGTGGGTTTACTACCACTTTAAAATAAAACCTGCAGGATATAAATTTGGAGGTTCCCTAGTTGGACCTGTTTTTGAAGGTGCAACTCTCCATAGGGTTGCACCGATACAAGTTTGAGTACCGATGCTTTTGATCAAGTAACATCCAATACTGAGTACCGATAATTTGCACAAAATATTGGCGCAAAGAATTGCATGCTATTTGAACAGGAATGCAGTGTGATTTTTCTGAATTGCATGCAATTTCCCCCACTGCTCCTGTGTAGAGAAAGGGAAAATCGCCATCTAGTTGGTAGTTTATTAAAATGTTAGAACTCAGATATCTGGCCAAATGCTAAATCTTTAAAGGTGTCCCACCAATGGCAAAGCAGCTGCTGGAGATGTTTTGGGACCCCGTGGGTATAGGGGGGGAAGTGATGTCAGCTTAGGGGTGGACCACCTCTATCTCCTCCAGTGAGCATCTTCAGTGGCTGTGATTTGCTATCATCGACGAGACACCGATAAATAGGCGAGTACTATGTACTGTGAGTTCTAACATTTTTAATTGCTCACTATATTACGCTTTTCCTTTTTTTTTTTTTTTTATATATATATACAGTCAGCAGAGCCGGGAAATCGCAACACATTCCTGTTCAAATCGCATGCAATTCTTTGCATTGAGATTTGCGCCCTTTCATTTTCTATTGGTGCATTCCTAGCTTTCATGGTGTCGCTACTTGGTGATTCCCTGACCTTGAACATGTTTTATGAAGTGTCTTGACCATTCTGTCTGCTTGTTCTGGGTCAGCTACAAAATAGATGACAGCAGTGAAAGCTGAAATTCTGTATTGATAGCAAATGGCAGCGGTGTCGCAGTGCAACCCTGCAGTAACTGAGGGGCCAAAATGATGGATTGGAAGGTCTCCAACCCTCCCATGGCCAGGGGTCTTTGACAACCCATTGCCCAGGTTATATTAAAAGCTCAGGCAAAAAGTTTAAAAGTTAGTTTTAAAAGCACAAATGTAACACATTGTGTATTATCAGTCCTTAGAAATTGTGGCTGCCTTGCCTAGTGCTAGTATAGGTTCAGCAAATACAGAAAAAATGTTAGCCTTCCCAACTACCTTAGATGAACTACAAAACTGCTCCCCCTATGTGGTGAAGGTGAGCAGAGCGGCGGGCGTGTTCTAACCTGTACCGGCGTGACAACACTGCTCCTTCATACGGTGAGTGAACATGGTCACCCTAGGACAGGAAGGTGTGCTTGATCCTGTAATCCTTACAATTTTCAGGTGTTGCTGCATTCCCTGATATGTCAGAGTACTTGGCTTGTAAGTCTGTGTAAAGTCAGATTCCGATTATTTAAAAAAAGTTGGAAATGATTGTTCTGCCAGTCTCATCTGTCTTGAATAGCTACAGTGGTTAAGGAATCTTTACGTCTGACACTTTGCTGAGTGGCTGGTCTCCAGCTGAGCACTGAGTCCTGGTGCCTCCTGTGTGGCTTTGCATGGGTCAGCAGATGGAGCCAAAGAGTACAATAGGAAGCTAGCATTCTGACACTCCTGGAAGTGTCAGATCCTGAAGACTTATTAGCCACTGTATTCAAATGGGAAAACTTGGTCACTTTAGGTATCTGAAGAATGCACAAAAAACCTACATGGAAAATGACTATTGTAAAATGCCTTCATTTTGAACCGTAATTGTCCCTGAATTTGTGTGCCCAATGCCTATTGTCATAGGTTGTATTTTTAGCTTGCTTTCACTTGTGTAAAGACCATGAAAGTGACAATGTTAAAGCCGACCTTGGTACTGTTTTTACAAGCATTTTAGCAGGCAAAGCTGAACCCCCACTAATGCTGGAAGAAGCTCCATTTTGATGAAACGAGCCATTGTTTGCCCTAAGAAAAGAGAATTGACATGGATCGGTCCCAGCATCCAGTGCCAAAGTTAATAGCCATTGCAGGAAACGTTCCTTTCACCCCCAGCTAGTCAGAACGCACCCAGAAACGTGATTGGAGCTTCTTGGCTTTTCTCGGCAGTGCAGCTCTTTAATTTCAAGTTGGATTCTTGCATATCACCCTGATATGCTAACAGCTGTCATAGTACATAGGTATTTGAGCCCAAAAGCTGTAGCCCCTTAAAGCATAAATTTTAAAGGCCTTCACTGGTAGGACATTTTAGTGCATGGTCAGCTTTAACATTAAAAAGCCTTTGCAGGGAACTTCATTCAGATGAATTGTGTTAATACATGTACATAAAACTGGCTTTGCGGCACAATGTACTGACGGCTGTTTAGTCAGAGGACAATTTGTTTTTCCTAAATGCCATCATATTTCCTGTATAAGCTTGAGAATTAAATGGACAATTCTGGCTGTCAACGTTCCTCATGTGATCTTGATACTTAAAGCCACTGCTGTTTTAATGACCTGTTGATTAATGTTTTGCCCTATCCATGCAGAGAAGCTGGTAAGTCCTTCGGCCTCAGCCGCGGAATCCAGCTCCTCCTCTTCCCCATCTCCACAGCCTGCTCTGGCGGATCCTGACATACTGGCGGAGCCTCCGCACCTCGCCTCAAAGGGTAACCTGGCCAATGTTTGTAATGCTGTGCATGCTGTTGTAATCTTCCCTGTAGCCCTTGCATGCATAGACTAGTTTGTGTATGTTGTCCAGTCGTACGTTGACATTTTTCTGTTTCCAATCAGTTGGGAAAGCTTGTGAAGTTGTCCTTGTGGACTAACCTTGTCTTTATGTAGTTTACCTTGTCTCTGTACTTCAAAGATTATTATCATTTTGCACAACTAGTCCATAGCCTTCTGCTGCACAAATGCACCACCCCAGCCACTTCGTTTTTTTTTTTTTTTGCTAGCCCTATAGTTTTTCCAACATCTGAGCCATCGGCATATGTAGTGTCAGCCACTGTCAGAGGAAAGCAGTTAAACTCCATGTGATAATGCTTGTAGTTAACTTATGGGCTTCCCAATACTCGGTGCACATTGGTGGTCATTGGAGTTGAAGGTAAGGGTTGGACAGGATGAGTCACAGCTGGCCTAAATGGGCAGGACGAGTCTTTTTAAAGAAGGCTATAGACTGTTGTAAAAAACCATGTTAGTCCACCTATCCTCAAATTCTAATCCTATGTTTGACCCACATTGTTTGCAATTACGTACAAGTCTTAAATTCATCTTCTGCTCACCGGTTGAAACAAATTTGACACTGGGAGTAGTCTAGCAGCTTCCTTTTTGTAGTGTTTTGTTAACCCACCTCCTGCTTAATCTGTGTCTAGTGCAAATATGTACAACTGTTTCGTCATTTCGTTTTGGAGCCAGATGTTTTGTCCTGGTCGTATTGAGTGGAGTTTCCAAAGGTAGAGCATGTTTGGGTACATAATTAACTAATTTCAGGGCCAGCCAAAACATTAGGTTTGCATAGTGGGTGAAGGATTAGAACCCCTATCAGGTTTACATATTGGGTTTTTACTCTCCTGAGTTTCGTTCAGGATTTCCCTTAACTTTGTCCTACAAATGGTTGACGGGAAGTCTTATCTCTTTAATCTCTTGGTGCAGAGTGCACACATCTGAGGCCAGGCCTTAGTGCAGAGCGGCTGCATATGTGCAGGCAATAGCGCCGATAGTTGTGCCAAAAGCATGGTCCCAATAGCTATCGGAAAGGTCCTGTTCACTGCTTACCATCAAGAGCTTTCCGATAATGTGACGGCCAATCGCAGTGGTCACATGACTATCGGCTCTCCCTCGCCTCCTGACATGCTAAAGCCCTTAAAGGGCCAGCAGGTGCCTGCTCTAAGGGGTTTAATAGCAGGCTGCTTTTTTAGGGGAATTCTACAACCCAGTCAGATTCTCGTTGGGTCCCAGTTTCAGATTTTCCCTTACATTGTCTGATAGGTGAAACCTCCACTCTCTCTCCCTAGTCTGCCTAGAAAACGCCCCAGAAAACTGGGCTTGTGCGTTTGAGTCCAGTATGGATAACACTGGTTTTAAATATTCTGCAGTATGTCACAATTGTTCAATAGGACGTGTTCAAAAGATTTGGTTGATTTTCCAAATGTCCGCCTGGTTCTTAGAGTTTTAGTAATTGAGGCATTCAGATGCCTGAGACCCCCACTGGGGTTGTTTTCATGCCTTAACAAATTAGGTTTACATTAGAGCTGCACGATTCCGGCCAAAATGAGAATCATGATTTTTTTCGCTTGGAATAAAAAGATCACGATTCTTTCATGATTCTTGCGATGTAAAATCTTTCACATACAGAAAAAAAGGGATAATTTTACTGGTTAAACTCATCACTTAGTCTATTCCATTGACAAATTGTAAATGTTTGGATTCTTGGCAGACTGCCTGGTTTTTCTCATTTTCTTGAGGGCTGTGGCTTCAGAAGAGCAGAGAGAATACTTTGCATAGAAAGAATTGTGAAACACTTCAATCAAGATTGTGATAACTATAATTAATTAATTGTGCAGCTCTAGTTTGCATTAAACAAAGGTACCATTTGTCAATGTGAGATTTTTTTTCAAGGCTAATGAACTTCAGCTTTATCGTTGTCACCTAAAAGATAGGGTTCCCACCACAAATCCAGTAGATGATTTAATGGTCTGGGGACTTGAATTTTGGCTTCCTAACCTCTAGAATACCCATCCTACCAGACATTAGTTGGAGATTCCAACCTAATGCATAACCACTCTACTGGAGACCTTTATTCCTAGATGCTGGCTGAGTTCTTTCAAGTCGGGTACCTTTAAATCAAACAGAATTTTTCTTATGAAGGGACCAAAGCTTTGTGAAATTTCAAAAAAATGTAAATGTAATTTTAGTATCAGTAACTTAAATCCATCTTGTGTTCTGCAGTGGAAAAACAAGGCACCAGACTTGCACACTACCTAAAAAAATATTTTTATTGAAGAAAAAAACCATGGCCACAAACTGCACATGGTATCCAAGCTCATCTATATCCAGTAACCCAGACTCTTCTCCACTGTGCTAATCTCAGCAGGTGGACAATTCCAATGGCTGACGAGGGTAGATATTGTCTTCAGAGCCAAAACATGACACTGAGCTTGATATGTGCTGCTTATGAGCGCATATTCATTAAAGCGCAAGGCTGGTGCGCTTATTTCTCCTTTCATTTTCAGTATGCCCTATGGGCTTCCTCAGTCAGGGGTCTGCAAAGTCTTAACGTAAAAATAAATGATCCTGCGCAAGGAATAAATACCAACAGAGAACAGTTTAAAGTCTTGCCTATCTTAAAGTTGTCAAAGACCCAATGCCCTCAACTGCTGGAACATTCATCTTGAGCGCAGGAGTTGGTTTGTATCTCATGTTCTGTCAACCAGTTCTTTGGGCTCTGTTCTGTCACCATGGTGTTTTTGGTTTTCCCATTCTTTGTCCATAATCTAAATTGAACAGGGACAGTAGGATGGGCCATAGTAGCCATGGCGGGTCAGGGTAATATTCCCAGATAGTGATTGGTAAAATAAAATTTTGATCTTTGTAGCTTGAGTGGCATTTGCTTTCCAGCAGATTCGGCCCTCCTGGGAAATACTTCTGGTACAGTAATTGCAAGAATTGGTGGTTTGGACTAAAAATGACGCTTAGAACTGGATTTGACCATAAATTTGTGCATAACAGTTTTTTGAAGCAAATGTATTGAAACATTAATCTATGGTTGTGTATGGTCAGCTTTATTTGACCAGTTCCTGAGATCTGCATAAGTGTCTGCAGGTTCACCTATCTCTACACCTCTACTGAAAAGCTTTGGATGCTGAAGAAATTCAGCTATAAAGGCAGTATTAGCTGTAGCATCGTTGTGATGTCTAAAGTAGCAATAGGCCTCATTGCAATTTTCATTAGCCTGCGACCTTCTAGTGTAGAATGAAGTCTGTACAAAGTATATAGCCAACCTCATGCTTGTAAAATTGTATGCTGGTCTTTGAATGGTACCACCTGTGATGGCCATTCCTTAGTGTATCTAAAGCTAAAACTTAGATTTTTGGATAGTGGGTTCAGTGGAGAAAGTCAGCATCTTTTGCCCTGGTAACCACTGTAGCCAGGACTGGAAATGAGGAAACATCCACATTTTTGAGATGCTGGAACAAAAAATTGGGAAGTCTTCTAATCTGGACACTTACTGAAGTGACGACAAAGACCATTTCCCTCCGAGGAGATTTTCCTGTTTTGGCACCAAAATTAAGCCCCCCAGTAGGACACTAAAACTTGATGGCTTTTAATACTTCCCTAGCCAGAACACTCACGTTTTTTGGCTTTAGATACTCATACGGCTCACATGGTCCTGCTAACAAGTTTGTCCTTCAGGTACTGGTTTCTTTGAGTAGCCTATCGGGAATTTTCCTGCCAGTCTAATTTTGCCATGTAGTTCAACTAACCTGTGGCTATGAGCGCATATCCCTTAGGTGGTTGCCCATGTGAATAAATGTGGTTTCAATGTGCATGAGCGCAAAGGGGACAAGGCAGGGTTAATTCTGAATACTGTGTGACCGATTGAAATTGCTAGTTTGTGGGGGGGGGGGGGGGGTACGGGGGGCTGTGTGTGCAAGTGTTAGGCTGTTTAGGCTAGACTAACATCATCTAATATTTGATGTCTTTAATCGTTCAGCTGTGCTTACAATATTCTGAAAACAGGAATTTGTGGTGATTGTGCAACCTTGTCAGTCTGGGGAGAAAAACCCTTAGCAGTTAAAGTGGTGTTGCCACCAAAAAAATAAAAGCTGCTTAAAATTCGTTAAAAAAAAAAAATGGCAAAAAAAAAATTTTTTACTCACCTCTAAATACCGGTTGCTAGGGGGTCCCTCGTAATCTGCCTTCTTCATTGCCTGGGCTGGTGACATCACTTCCCCTTGCGCCGCACATTCACCTGGGACCTGTCACGTGTCCCAGGTGACTGTACGGCGTATCACGGCGCCCTGCGCCGCTCGCGCATGCGCAGTGGGTGCCCGGGCTGTGAAGCCACAGCCGGGTGCCCACAGTATGCATGACGGCGCCGCGGGCGGAGCGGGGAGCGAGGGGGGGGGCTTCGTTCCCCCGCATCGCTGGACCCTGGGGCAGGTAAGTGTCCGATTATTAAAAGCCAGCAGCTGCAGTATTTGTAGCTGCTGACTTTTTTAATTTTTTTTTTTTAGGGGGTACCCCACTTTAACTCCAGATGACATGTACGTAGCCTCAGAAGCAAGTCTAATAAAGATTTAACACTGCTTTGACTTGCTTCTAAGGTACTTTTAAGATTATTTTGCTTCTACATAATATATATATATTTTTCTAAACTCCTATCGCCAACGAGGCTTGTGGTGCTGGGGCTCCTGATGCTGGCCTCTCCACCTCAAACCTACATGTACCATTGGATGGGGGCAACCTATCAGTGAGGCACATGCCATTTACATAAAAGTTGGTCTCAACCCAACCACCAAGATGGCATAAGCTTTAACAGGTCTTAATTTTTTATTTTTAAATATGTTACTTTTGTAGAAAAGAACTGGTCTGGCATGATGGTCCTTTGTTCAGGCACTTCCATTTATAGTTTAACTACACTGGTGCTCTTGTGTTGTCTTGTCAGATATGCTTCTGGTTAAGGCTACTTATTGCTGGGCTAACTTTGCACAAGCATTGTCTGCTTTTGTCATTGGGCAGCCTTTCCATATCAATGGTGTGCAGAAAACACTGAAGGCAAAAATTGCATTTGATAGAACAAGGGTCTAAACAAAAGGGCCAGTTTATTCAGACTTTAGGGGACCTGGACTGTGGCCAATTGGAGTGGAACTTTTCCTGGCATCAATGGCGGTAAACCACCATTTTGGTATAAAGAGGCACAGTGCCACATTAGCATCAATTGGGAGGCGTGGCGTCTCCTAAAAGTGGAAAAACGTGCCCCAAGGGCCGGAAAAAGGCACGCAAAGGGCCACAGTTTGTAGACCAGTGTGAGATGGACAATTACCCGGTGTTACCTAGTTAAAATTCTCCTTGTGCTACAGGCAACAAGTGATTACAAATTTCCTTAGGTGTCACCTGAACAAGTGTCCCCATTGGAGATTTTCTGCTCTCCTACCAGTGTTATGTTTCCGGTCCCTTCCTGTTCTGGTGACTGGTCCCTTCCTGTCCTTAGGTGTCACCTGAACAAGTGTCCCCATTGGAGATTTTCTGCTCTCCTACCAGTGTTAAGTTTCCGGTCCCTTCCTGTTCTGGTGACTGAACAGGGTAATTCGCCAATAAACCTGACATAGGTTCCAACCCCTCCATGTGCTATTCATGTGGCTTTAGATGTACTGTAAGTGGCAAATCTTTTAATGGTTTTTATTTTTATTTTTTTCCTCCCCACTGATTTCATTTAACCACTTCCATACAGGGCCTATTCTGGCATTTCTCTCCTACATGTTAACTTTTTTTTTTTTTTTGCTCAAATTATTCAGAACCCCCAAACATGTTTGTTTTAAAAGAACCTCTAGGGAATTGAAAGGCGATCGTTGCAACTTTTTACGTCGCACAGTATTTGCACAGGAATTTTTCAAATGTTTTTTTCGAAAAAGGTTTCATGAATTAAAGTAAAGTTAGCCCAATTTTTTTTTTGTATGTGAAAGATGTTACACCGAGTAAATGGATACCGAACATGTCACGCTTTAAAAATTGCGCACACTTGTGGAATGGCACCAAACTTTGGCAGTGAAAAATCTCCATAGGCGATGCTTACTTTTTTACAGGTTACCAGTTTAGCGTTACAGGAGGTCTAGTGTTAGATTTGTTGCTCTTGTTCTAACTCACGTGGTGATGCCTCACGTGTGATTTGAACACTGTTTACATATGTGGGTGTGGCGTTTGCTTCTGTGTGTGAGCATGCGGGGGCACTTTAACCACTTCTGGACTGCCACACGCCGATATACGTCTCAAGTTTGAAGAGGAATACGGTTTCTGATAAGTGGTCTCTGCAGTGGAGTCGCCGCAAGATCGCTTAACGCGGTGGGAGAGGGCCCCCCACCACTAGCCAATGCCCTCTGCCACTTACCAGAGCCATCAGCAGCGGCCAAGGCGATCGGATATTCTTGCACATGCTGGGTATGGAGATGAGTAAGCGAAGTTGGCCCCCAACCGTGTCCATACCATTGCAGGGCGGAAGCAATGTCTAATGCCCTAATGTATGGGGATGAGTGTTGGAGAGAGGTGGGAGGAATGTGTTGTTCCCCCCCCCCCCCCTTTTTTATTTATTTTTTTTAGAATGGAGAGGTTGTAATGGGAATAAGTGACACATTGTTCTTTAAAAAAAAAAAAGTGTAAAAATAACATTTCTTAAATGTCGCAAATGAAAATATGGATATTTTCAAGGATAAGTTTGTAGCCATTCCGCTAGCGGGCACAATTTTGAAGTATGACATGTCGGTATCCATTTACTCGGCGTAACATTATCTTTCACAATATAAAAAAAATTGAGTTAGTTTTACGGTTTTGTTTTTTTAAAGTGTATTTTTCCCCAAAAAAGTGCGCAAATACAGTGGGGCAGAAAGTATTGCAACTACCGCCATTTTATTCTCTAGGGTGTTAGGGAAAAAGTGTTTAAGGGTTCGAAGTAATTTTCTAGCAAGTTTTTTTAACTTCTAATCTAAACAACAAATCTCAGGCTCGGTCCTTAAAGTGGTGTTGCCACCAAAAAAAGCTTAAAATTCATAAAAATAAGAGAAAAAACATTTTTTTTTTACTCCCCTCTAAATGCCTGTTGCTAGGGGGTCCCTCGTAGTCTGCCTCCTTTAGTACCCGGGCTGGTGACATCACTTCCCCTCAGCGCCGCACAATCATCTGGGACCTGTCACATGTCCCAGATGACTGTGCGGCGTATCACGGCACGCTGTGCCGCTCGCTCATGTGCAGTGGGTGCCCGGCTGTGAAGCCACAGCTGGGTGCCCACAGTAAGAATGCAGGCGCCACGAGGGGGGGAGGGGGGGCTTCGTTCCCCTGCATCACTGGACCCTGGGACAGGTAAGTGTCTTAAGTCAGCAGCTGCAGTATTTGTAGCTGCTGACTTTTAAAAGTTTAGGGGGCACCCCACTTTAAGTGGTTACTTTTTTTTATTTTTATTCTTTTACTCTATCACTTTTATTCATTTTACAAAGAATGGAAAGATCCCTTGTAATAGGAATAGTGTGACAGGTCCTCTTTATATGGAGATGTGGGGTCTAGAAGACCCCACAACTCTCCTCCAGGCTAGAAAGACGGATCAAAAAATTAATTCTCAGCCTTTCCAGCCGAGTCCCCGCTGTTTTTACGTCCACCAGCCTGGACATGATGACATAACGTTGCACCCGGGCCTCCGAGGGTCAGATGACTGGGGGACCACCATCTGGTCACCGGAAATCTCTCAACTTCCAGCAGCGACTGATTAGTTCTCCGGCGAGCCTGAAGAAGCACCAGATGAGGGGGTGGTGACAGATGTCCCCTCCCACTGCCTGTAAGAACAATTAAGCGGCTGAACTGCCACTATGATTTTACGGTGCACGGAATCTCTGCCCAAAAAATATCTGAATGGGATATCTCCACTCGTAGTCCAGGATGTCATATGACGTCCTTGGGCTGGAAGTGCTCAAAGTAGACCCATTGACCACAACATTTTGTATAACCTGAGCCCACTGCAGATAATGGCGTGGCCCTAACTGCATGCTGTAGATGGATAGCTTCTACTCTACCTAAATGGCAAACAATTGTGTAAAACATAAAAATTGTGAGTAATTGTGGTCTATTTACTGATGGTGTGCACTGCAGATGTTTCCATTATGGACCCCTGCCTAATTGCAGCTTATTGTAATGGCTGTGGCTAGTGACCTTGAAAGCCAAGTGAGTGGGGTGCAAGTACCCCTTCCTCCTCCCCTTACTGGGAGCAGATTAAACATTGCTTTATCATAAACCTCCACTATACTCCTAACTCTGGGCACCATTATTTTATTCGTTTATATCTTTTGGTATGTTTACCTGGCTACATTTTAAAGTGTACTTCCAATGGCTTTCAGCTTGACTAGTATCAATCGCCTTTGTGAAAGGGGCCCCAAGACGTGCAGGTTGTTTGGGACTTCAGTTCTACTGTGATTTAGAAATCTGGTAAAACTGTAAAAACTAGATCCAAAGTTAGTTTTATTATGGGGGGACTTCAGAGAGCTTTAGTTTGGAGCAGGCTGTGGTTTTAAAACGGCAAGTCTTTTAGTCACCAAATGAAACAGCAGTAGGGTTTAATACCCCCCCCCCCCCTCAATTATGAGGATTTAATTTCCTGGTTGACATGTTAGTTTGCCATACCGGTCATTCTTTAAGATGTGCTGGTTAGAGTCCTTGGAAATCTGTAAGGGTTGCTTTCCTAAAACTGCAAAACCAGTTAGATGGCCATATTGGTATTTCTTTTTTTTTCTTTAATGGCAGGGTTTGTGGCGCTCGATGGGTTTGCTTTAAGACATTGCATTTAAGTGTACTTGGTGCTTCCATTTCAGTATCCTAAAGAACTACCTTTCTTGTTAGGTGGCTTCCCATCTGTCCCGGTACGGAGGAGTCCAATGGTAGAACAAGCAGTTCAGACTGGTCCAATGGAGAATCTGGCACAGAAGAAGGTGCAGCTGCCCAAAGGACCCCCTGTAAGCCAGCGAGGGAACAGACCGGGCCAGGCATTGGGCCAGGCACCACCACCACCACCACCTGCACAGATTAATGGTAATAGAAAAGGCTTTTCCACTGTTTGTAGGAGGGTGCAGTGATATATATTCCCACTGAAATGCTTTACCACATGTTGAGGTCTTTTAGCTAGTGAGAGAACATGGATACCTCTCCATTCCTCTTTTTAGACTGGATCTGAACTCAAAGCTCATGCATGCTTCAGAACGAAATGGCTTATCCTGGAGTCATGGTTGTCCCAGAGTGTAGAAACATACCTGTTCAGACTATGGTTGTGATCAGGCCCATGTGTGTTGGAACACTGTGCTGTTGTTCTGACATAGAGTCCGGCCATCTAAGTGTCTGCCCCTTACTGTGCAGGTGCAGCCCTTGCGCAGTATGGAGCAGAAGATGCACAGCGCCTGCGCCGTGAGTCGAGGTGCAAGCCCCACCATCCAAGTGGACATAGGGCTGCACATATTAGAGGGCCACGCTTCGGGCTCGGCTCTTTATTCTAACTATGTCCACTTGGATGGTGGGGCTGGAACTTGGACTTGCGGCGCAGGCACCGTTCATCTTTGGCTATTTTCGGAATGTGGTTGTCCTGTGTACTGTGCATGCGCAGTACACAGCGGTTACTATCCGATGGGGGATACTATCCGACAGGACACCGGCAGACTTTTTTCATTGAGTGACCCAGAGCACCATGGTGCCTTGTGTTAACTTTGAACCTGCCTTACTCATTTTCTGAAGCCAGCATAAGCTTGAATTGGGTCTACTGGAAAGGTTCTTAAATAACCATATTCTAGCTTAGTCAAGTCCCAGTTCATGCATATCCTTTGATCACATGCAAATTACATGACTATCTACCGTACTTTTGCAGTCAGTGGCCCGTTTCTTATCCAAGTTTTCTTCATTGAATATACTGCCACTAACACTTGCAACAAATGCCAGTTGTGTACAGCTCTCCGTTATATTTATGTTCCTTCTACCTCTTTCAGTACCAGCTCCTGCTACACAGGTACAGAATACAGTGAATGACGAGAACAGACGACCCCCCAGACGGAGATCAGGTAATTTTTTTTTTTTTAAAGGCAGTGAGGTTATGTAAAACTGGTGGGCTCACAAAGGTTCAGCTGTACTGGTGAACAGAGAAATAATAGAAGAGAACACTGAGTTAAACATTTGATCTTTAGGTTACATTTGTATGGTTATATATATATATATATATATATATATATATATATATATATATATATATATATATATATATATATATATATATATATATATATATATATATATATATATATATATATATATATATATATATATATATTTTTTTTTTAACTATTGCCATACTTGACCATACCTGTGCCAGTTGTGTAAAATCTGTTCAGAGTTTAGCGAAGTGATTTCATACATTGTTCAAGGAGAACTTCACACTAAAGGGGAAGTTGCTCTTTAGGGCCTCTTCTACATTCCTCACTTTTGAGGGGGTACCTAATCCCATTTCTGGTCAGGTTGCCTATGCCAGTGGTTCTCAGCCTCAAGTACCCCCAACGGGCCATGTTTTGGGAACTTCCCTTAGATAAAATGGCTCTTACCAATACCATGTCATTGATTTAAAGCAGCTGTGCAAAGTAAAGGGAAATATGAAAACATGGCATGTTGGGGGGACTTAGGTTGAGAAGCACTGGACTAGGCAATAACGCCTCCAATGTAGCGACTTCTTTTTTTTTTCTTTTTTTCAAACAAGGTGAAGAACTTTAAATTCTTCAAGACTTGGCATGTTATTCATAATGAAGTGTTTATGTAGCACTGCCCTAATTTAATTCAAACTTCGCTTTTATAGGTTGCGCTCCCCAAAGCAAACTTTTGCCCTGCCCATTAGCTGGAAGCATGCCCCCATAATTAGCTTGGTGAATGATTCTTATCACTTTCTGTAGTCAAAGTATGCTAAGTTTAGAGAACACTCCCCAATGTAATATAACATTCCCTATTTTATCCAGAAAAATCTTTATTCACTGTACTGTAAAGCTGACTCCAACTGAGGTCTTTATGACGTTGGGTATGCATTATAGAAGGTTGGGAGTGTTGGCCTAGGCATAAATGTGTCTCCTGAGAAATTTTACAGTCTTAAAGTGTTGCCACCAAAGAAAAAGTAAAATTCATAATTTTTTTTAAAAAATTTGAATTTTTTTTTTTTTTTTACTCCCCTCTAAATGCCTGTTGCTAGGGCGTCCCTCGTAGTCTGCCTCCTTCAGTGACTAAGCACTAACATCACTTCCCCTCAGCGCCGCACAGTCATCTGGGACCTGTCACATGTCCTAGATGACTGTGCGGCGTATCACGGCGCGAGGCACCGCTCGCGCATACAGTGGGTGCCCGGTGGTGCCCACAGTAAGAATGCCGGCACTGTGAGTGGAACTGGGGGGGGGGGGGGGCTTCATTCCCCCGCATCGCTGGACCCTGGGACATGTAAGTGTCCGATTATTAAGTCAGCATCTGCAGTATTTGTAGCTGCTGACTTTAAGTGATGTGGCCTAAAGTTGTGGGCTTAAAGGATGCATGCACCTTTTTGTACCATGTTTCACCCATATTCACAGTGTAACATGTTACAAATCAAGCGGTTCCCTGTTGTAACGAGGGATCTTCTGCCAATCGTGGGTGCAATGCTTTCCAGGTTCCAAAAAAATTGATTTTTTACACCTGCAAAAATGTGTATTATACAGTATAGTTAAAAAAAAAGTGAACTTGGCCTTTAATGTCGGTACTTTAAAGAGGAATATCGTTATGGTAGTAGCCAGCTGCCATAACCCCCAGTATCCTCTTAAGCAGGCAGTCCCCTTTCAGACAAAAGTGGTCTCTGCGGCGCATTCGCAACGAGATCCCTTTTATCTGCAGCGGGAGAAGGGTTCCTCGCGCCGCGCTCCGGTGCTCTCCACCGCTTACTGGAGCCATCGGTAGCGACGGATCCTTCTCCTGGCTTGGTATGGAGACGAGTGGGGGGAAGATGGCCCCCACCCATCTCCATATCATTGTAGGGCGGAAGCGACGTCAAAAACCCACTTCCGCCCATAGCGCTTTAAAGGGACACTTTACATTCCTTGTAATATGAATAAGTGACGCAACTTTTTTTTTTTTTTTTTTTTTAACATGCCTCATTTGCAGAATCTAACGCATACGTGAGTAGCGCCCGCATATGAAAACTGTGTTCAAACGACATGTATGAGGCATCGCCGCTATTGGTAGAGCGAGAACAATAATTGTAGCCCTAGACCCCTTCTAACTCAAAACGTGCATCCTTTAGAAGTTTTTAAACTTCGCCTATGGTGATTTTTAAGGGTAAAAGTTTGTTGCCATTCCACGAGCGGGCACTTTTGAAGTGACATGTTGTCTATCAATTTACTCGGCGTGACATGATCTTTCACAATATAAAAACAAAAATTGAGAACTTTATTGTTCAAAAAGGTATTGTTTACAAAAGTGTGCTCGTAAACTGCTGTGCAAATACAGTGTGACAAAGTATTGCAATGACCACAATTTTATTCTCTAGGGTTGGAAAAATGGTAGTTTTCTAGCAAAAGTTTTTAACTTGTAATCAAATCTGAGGCTTGGTGGTTAAGTCAGTGCTGAGGTCAGCAGTCTGCAAAGTGAATGAAGACCAGCTTCTGTGCCAGTGCAGATCTGCTATAATACTGGCCTCTTGGTTTTTTTGGAAGCTGAGCACAATGCCTAATGCAGATAGGTAAATGGTTTATTCCAACATCCTGCACACCCTCAATCATTGCAGTGGTTAATGCAGAGAAACTGAGCTAAGAGCAGTTGTAACAACCACTGTTGGGCTATTAACTCATGTCCAACAACTTGGGGTTCAGCCCAGCTAGTTTTTTAGCTTAAGTTGGCTGCTCTTAATATGGACAAATACAAAGCTGTACTAGAGCTTTAATCCTGTTCTACAATGCCTTTATATAGGTAACAGACGGACAAGGAACCGTTCTCGGGGTCAGAACCGCCCAACGACTATCAAGGAGAACACCATAAAATTTGATGGAGACTTTGATTTCGAGAGCGCCAATGCTCAATTTAATCGTGAGGAACTGGACAAAGAATTCAAAGATAAGCTCAACTTCAAAGGTAATTATCTAATCTTTTGAGCACCCTCTTTCCAGATAAGTCTATACATAACAAAACAATCTTTACAGATGACAAGCCGGAGAAGGAGGGGGACGAAAAGGGAGATTCTGGTGTGGAGACCCAAAATAGTGATGGGAACCCTGAGGAGGAATCTTTAGGGCCGAATATTTACTATGACCGGTCCAAGTCATTCTTCGATAACATTTCCTCGGAGATGAAATCCAGGTAAGGTTTAAAGTGCTGCCTTTTACCCTGGAAAACTGTTTCCCATGGCCACTTTTTAGGTTCTAGTGGAACTAAAATGGATTGGAGCACCTGAATGCCATGAGATCAGCCATTTTTGGTACATGACTTGACACTGTATATAGCCATTTTCCTTGATCTAAAGCTGAGGCTTGTACAGATACAAAGGTCTTGTGTCAACTAGCACTTGAAAATTAGGGAGTTTGTCACTGATGAATACATAACAAAAGTGGCATAACTGTGTATACAGAGCTGTGCGGGGGTAAATTGTGTATTATGTGGCAGTTATGTATGCAGGGCCTTTACTTGTGTAGTTTTTTTTGCTTGGTGTAGCAAAAGGGGACCAGTTGGAGGAGGGAGGGCATGAAGGACCAGTTGGAGGAGGGGGGGGGACATGGAGGACCAGTTGGGGGGGACCAGTTGGAGGAGGGGGGGGACATGGAGGACCAGTTGGAGGAGGGGGGGGACATGGAGGACCAGTTGGAGGAGGGGGGGGACATGGAGGACCAGTTGGTCTTTTAATGGCACACTTGCATGTGCAACTTTGTCAAGCATTTAGAAAAGTTAAACTTTAGCTTTTCAGAAAAGATGATTTATTTGCCAGTGATTTTCAATCTTTCTAGACGAACTACATGGGCAGAGGAGAAAAAACTCAACACTGAAACCTTTGGGGTCTCTGGAAGGTTCCGCCGAGGACGCAGCTACCGCGGTGGATTCAGAGGAGGTAGGGGTGGCGCAGCTCCTCGAAGAACCCAGGCAACGCAGAGGGCCGGCACTGGGAGAGTGTGAAGACCTCTGCAACCACCATGGACAGAAAAGGGGGTTCTCATGTCCCTAGACTGACCTGTCTTCCATAAGTTTTCTTCCCTGACGCATTGTAGCAGTCCTGTAACCCTGCGCCAGGCAGGCTTAAATCCTGCCATTGCTTTTCATCCATGTAACACTGTATAAGCCACAGAGCAGACTTGACACAAGAGCTTGTGCATATGAGGAATGATCAATGCTGAGACTATGGGGGATGGTATGTGGCACTTAAGTTAAGGTGAGCAATTATGTTTTGTGCCCCTAGCAAAAAGTAATCTCTTAATTTACTCTTTACAAATCACTTTTTTTGTTTTGGGAGGAATGCATTCCCCTTTGCAAGGGGGAGTTTTAATGCCCTTTGGTCTGCACTCAGAAGAGTGATATGCTCACCATTAAACACTACTTTTTTTTTTATTTTATTTTTTTTGTGGGGTACCATCCAAGCTTTTGACATGAGGAAACTAAATTGTATCAAAGCTTTAAGGGTGGCAGGCACTTAGTTTACCCCTCGTTTTTTGATTTCCAAAGCACTTAGTACTGAGGTTAGTGCAGCCAGGTAAAAGGGGTCCTGTATACAGAAATATCGCTCATTGCTCAGGATAGAAGTATGGCAGCTACCATTGTGAACTTGTTAAAGGTGCACTAGTTAGTCACTGAACCGGGGCGAGTATTTGCATATTGGGTGTACAAATGTGTGTATTGTGCAGTCAAGCAATGGAAGGACAGTGACTGCACCTTCAAAAAGTTGTCAATGGAAGCTCCCATGTTACCCAGAATTGTTCCTTACTGACTGCCATAAATTGTGGAACAGTCACATGCACAGTTCAGGCAAGTGTATTGCTAGTGCTCAATTCTGATTGGGTGATCATGGCTTACAAAACTGGCCAATACAGCTGCCAAGCTGTCATGTGACTTTATTCATATGAACCCAAAGTGTGGCTTTCCCAGCTAGAGCATGCCTAGTAAGCATTTCTCTAGAACCAAATGCCACATTAATTGCATGGGGTGGGTCTGCTTATTTTCTTTTTGTTGCATTAAACATTACCTAGTATTGTCAAGTTTCTCCGTAAATGACAATTTTTAAGTTATACGTTTCTGAAAAGTTTAAGTTAAAAAAAGTCTTTATTTTTGTAGAATCCTGGTGCTAAGAACCAGTAGCCCATGGGGATTTGATCTCAATTGTAATCTACAAATAAAAAGACTGCCATTTAAGTTGTGCTTTATTTTGTCATTTTACACAATTTTTTTGTAGGTAATGTATGGGATTGTAAAAAAAAGCAGTGGCTCAGTTGTGACATAAATAATGAACTGCAATCATTCTGTATCTAAAGCAAAAAACTTGTTTTGGATGGAATGGTGAGGGGGCAGGGCTGTCTTACCAAGTAGGCATCTCTAGGCACTGCCAAGTTGAGCATGGGACCCCATTAGGGCCAGCTCCAATGATCTAGGGCAGTGATGGTGACCCTTGACACCTCAGATGTTTTGAAACTACATTTTCTATGATGCTAAACTACACTGCAGAGTGCATGAGCATCATGGGAAATGTAGTTCCAAAACATCTCGGGTGCCAAAGTTTGCCATCACTGATCTAGAAGGGGGATGCTTACTGCAGTCTGCATACGGGGACTCGGGCTGAGCGGCCAGCAGTCTGGCGGGTGGCACTATGTTGTGTTCTGCCTGCTATCTCCAAACTCAGATGGGCTGTCACCCTGGCCTCTGATCATTACTGAATGTTGTCAGCTCCGCCTCCGCTGGGAGTAAGTGCACCGTGAACTTTTTTTTTTTTTTTTTTGTGCGCTTGGCTATGCCAACCCTGTCGCTCAATCTCGCAAAAATCCTATGAGATTGAGAGACTGAATTCAGAGTAAACAGTGCCAAGGTGCTAGAGTCCCATTGTTTTTGCACTGCCACCTTGTGATGTAGCCAATCCCTGCTGTGCTTGTGCTAGAAGCCCCCACCCCCTGATGTAAACATAGTGTGCTGCTGGAATTATGGAAGGTGTGTGTGCAGTGCAGCAGGCAGTAAAATCGAACGGAGGACACACTAGAGCAGCGATGGTGAACCTTGCCGCTCAAGATTTCCCATGATGCTCAACTATGCTGCAGCGTGGCTAAGCATCATGGGAAATGTAGCTCCCGAAACATCTGGGGTGCCAAGGTTTGCCATCACTGCATTAGAGGCTGCAATATCCAAACACCCCCCCCCCCCCCGACAACTGCATATGTCCCACGTTGGTGGAAATGGACAAATTGTTACTGATCTCTGGGTCGCACTACCTGGAGACCATAGAGGGAGGGTTGAGTGCTGCTTTCCATGTGGGGCAGGCTGGATCTCTGCATTTTTATAGGATGCCACGCATTTCAATGGTGTTAATTTTTAGACATGTACCAGTGGTCTTTGTACAGCACGACTGGTGACGCAATGGACCCATAGAAGTCCTGTTTTGGGCTAAGGGAGTGCTCTAGCCAAGAATGGAGTATAAGTGGTAAAAAAAAAACCTGAGGAAGACTTTTTTTTTTTTTTTTTTTTTTTTTTCATCCATATTTTGAAACGTGTTGGATACCCTCAACTCACGGATTACTATCCACCAATTTTACCATCTATGATGAAATCCACATAAGCAAGTAGCTAGGGAATACCACTTTAATTCTTCTACAATACACTTCATTTTAATGTATCCCAGTATACCTAATTTTTGAAAATACTTTGCTATATGCTGGAAAAAAAAATGAAACTTTATTTTTACAATTTGTCTAATGTGATGAAATATAATATAATATATCTTAATGTCTGAATTGCCTTAAAAATCCCCAAACATTAGGATACATGTTATGAAATGCATGTCACTTGCCTCTGCTGCTCTGTGTCTGAATGCAAGACTGCACACCTCTGAAAAGCAATCTGTGTTTGAGAGGTGGTGCCTCCTCACTACCTGTTGTAACCCCCTTAACTCAACCACTTTGCATATGTATTTTGAGTTAGGAGGTCTAGGGTTAGAATTATTGCTCTCGCTATACCGATTGTGGCAATACCTTGCGTGTGCTTTGAATGCCATTTTCACATGTGGGTGGGACTTGCGTATACGTTCACTTCTGCGTACGAGCACATGGGGACAGGAGTGCTTAAAAAAAAAAATAATGTATTAATTTTACACTTTAAAAAAAAAATTGATTACTTTTATTCTTATTAGAAGAAATGTAAACATCCCTTGTAATAGGAATATGACATGACCTCAATAAGTCAATAAGACCCCACATCTCACCACTAGGCTGGGAAGCCTTAAATAAAAATGATCATTGCTTCCCAGCTGAGTCGGCGCTGGTTTTTGAATGTAGAGGCCAGGCGTGACGTCATAACATCACGCTCGGCCTCCGATCATAGACTCCTGCGACCATCTGGTCCGCCGGAAATCTCTATGATCAACGGGGGCCGGTGGATCCTCTGTCCGACTCACCGATCGCTGCGGTAAGTCGGTAGAAGCACCGGAGGGTGGTACATCCCCTTTTGCCACCCGTCAGAACGATCAAGCGGTGGAACAGTTGCTATGACCATTTGTATGGTGTAGAGAATTGCCGGCTGAAAATGCCACTATCTGAATGATGTCTGTAGCCTCAGGCATCATTCAGATATACCACCGCAAAGACGAGGCCGTCATATGATGGTCTGTGGTTGAGTTATGTTAAACCTTGGCACCCCAGATGTGTTTGAACTACATTTCCCATGATGCTCCACTACACTGCAAAGTGCATGAGCATCATGGGGAAACATATTTCCCAAACATCTGGGGTGACGAGGTTCACCATCACTGCCCTAAATGCTGCATCACCCCCCAGCACAGCCACATGTACTGGTTGTGGGGAAGTTGCAGCATGCACCCTTTTTTTTTATTTGAATGGTTTGCATTTGAGCGGTAGTGCCTGCCAATTTTATGAATACTTTACATTTCTGAAAAAAAATAATCTTCATTGCTCAACAGTAGATGGAATTTTTGTTGTAGTGATACCAAGGCACTTCAACAAAAACCTTTATTCTGTAGAAAACACCATGATCAATTGTAGAGAATAGCAGTGACTGTAGCACGGCCAAAGATCATTAAAATTTTAGAAAGGTTACAACAATGAGCAATTGGTAAAGTGGGGGGGCCTGGCTTTGAATGACTTAAGCACATCTGGTTTGCACAGGACATCACTAGTCTCGCACTGATCTGGTGTGATTTTTGTTCCAGTCTCTTCCACTCTGCCTCCCTTCTCATCCGCCTCTCTTCCCTCTGCCTCCCTTCTCATCCGCCTCTCTTCCCTCTGCCTCCCTTCTCATCCGCCTCCCTTCTCATCCGCCTCTCTTCCCTCTGTCTCCCTTCTCATCCGCCTCTCTTCCCTCTGTCTCCCTTCTCATCCGCCTCTCTTCCCTCTGCCTCCCTTCTCATCCGCCTCTCTTCCCTCTGCCTCCCTTCTCATCCGCCTCTCTTCCCTCTGCCTCCCTTCTCATCCGCCTCTCTTCCCTCTGCCTCCCTTCTCATCCGCCTCTCTTCCCTCTGCCTCCCTTCTCATCCGCCTCTCTTCCCTCTGTCTCCCTTCTCATCCGCCTCTCTTCCCTCTGCCTCTCTTCCCTCTGTCTCCCTTCTCATCCGCCTCTCTTCCCTCTGCCTCCCTTCTCATCCGCCTCTCTTCCCTCTGCCTCCCTTCCCCTCCCCCTCTCCCCCCCCCGGGTCTTCTCTGCCTTCCCCTCCCCCTCTCCCCCCCCGGGTCTTCTCTGCCTTCCCCTCCCCCTCCCCCCCCGGGTCTTCTCTGCCTTCCCCTCCCCCCCCTGGGTCTGTCGGGGTATGCCCTAATTGTTGGTATCAGTGGATAACAATGCCCTAAGGGCCAGATAAAGGCAAGCAAGGTGCTGCAGTTTGCATACCACTGCTTTAGAGGAAAACTGTTGGCGAAAGAGGAGTGCTAAATTTTCTAAACTGCCTGGCTCCTGGTGTTTTGCTGTCTTTACATGAATTATGGATTTTGCAATATACCAAGTCAACGATTTAAGCGAAAGATGGTAATCTGCTGATGTTTTCAGTTGATAAAAACAAATGCCCCAACATGACTAGCATTGACAGAAAACACCCCTATTGCATTGAGCAATGGTTTTTGGTATGGGTACATTACTGCTGGGAAGGAAGGGCATAACTGGTACTTCAGCATATGGAAGGTGATGTGACCCCCCCCCAAAAAAATTCTTCACGAGCCACACGGTTGTAAGACTTAAAGTATATATGTGCTTTATCCAGTCACACTTTTCCTTTATGCCCCTTGTTTGTGAAGTAAAAAAAAATCTGAGTTTTTCATGTTGGACTGACTTATTAAAGTATGAAAAAAATAAAATTTGCAGTATTCCCCCAAATTATGGGGAAAAGAATAACAGGAGCACAGAACATTACTTGTTACCTTCTGAAATCAAATGTGTCATAATTACTGGTATATGCTTAGGTGCTAAATTCCCAATCAGTATTATAAAGCAAGTCATAGAATAGATGCCATTTTCTTTCATGCAACCCCAGGTTATTGATGGGGAAATCCCTCCTACAGCACTATTGTATCCTGCTGGGTGGGAGCCTTCAGTGATTATGATTAGCTTCTAAAGATGCTGGCAGTGATTGCAGGCAAAGAAAATCAAACAGGCTTGTTGTACTGAAGTCAGATCCATTAATCGACTTTAGTACAAACAGCCTGCCCGTAGATGGATCAAAATTTTGGAGGGGCTCTGCTGAACCAGCCGAGAGTCGATCTACCCGAGCGTTGATCCATCTATGACTAGCTTAAGCCTGCTGAGTCCTGCTGGATTACATACAAGCGCATCTCATTATTTCAGTAATTTAATTCAAAAAGTGAAACTTGTATTTTAAATAGAATTCATTACACACAGAGTGATATATTTAAAGCATTTCTTTGTTTTAATTTTGATAATTATTGCTTAAAACTAGTGGAAATCCAAGATTCAGTATCTCCGAAATCTAGAATATTAACTGCTTGTAAAATTTTCCCTGTGTGAATGGGGGAAAAAACAAAACAAACGTTCTCAGCCTAGATCTTCCCTGCAGATTGAATGTGTGACTGGGGAAAATAATGCATAATGGCCACTAGATGGCACTGGCTACTTTTAGAAAAAATTCTATATTGCTCCGTGCCATCTAGTGGCCACAATGAAATACTTTTTTCCATTGACACATTTGATCTGCACAGAATACAGGTCCATCTCATAAATTCAATTCAAAAAGTGAAACTCATATTTATATAGATGCGTTGCACAGAGTGATATATTATAAGCATTTTTTTTTTTTTTTGTTTTTTTTAACCACTTCCCACCCGGCCAATGCATATATACGGCCGGGTGGGAGCCGTCTACTCCTGATAGGCCGTTCAGGAACGTCCTTTAGAAGTAGCGGGCGCACGCGCGATCCTGATGTGCTCGTGTCACCCGGACACAGCACATCTCAGATCGGCAGGAGGGCTCTGTGATTGGCCCTCCTGATCACATGATGGCCGTGTCCAATCACGGCCGTCATGTGATGTAAACAAACAGCCGGTTGCTAGGCAATCGGCTCTCCTCTCCTCACACGGAAGTCATCGCAGAGGAGAGCAGATCGCTGCAGCCGGCTGATGATCAGTGAGTATGAGCTGTTTTTTTACAGCTTTTTACTCACTGATCATCAGTCTAGTGTCAACACACAACACACCACACAGTGTAAACACAGTCCCCACACATGTCCCCAAAACATACATGTCCCCAAATAATAACACATGTCCCCAATAATAAAAACATGTCCCCCACATATGTCCCACTAAAATCACATGTCCCAATGATTATACACTTAACGGAATTTTTTTTACCAAAAACATGTAGCAGAATACATTTTGGCTTAAATTAATGACAAAGTTTGATTTTATTGGATTTCTTTTCTAATAGAAAAAAGAAAATATTGTTTTTTTTTCCAAATTTCCGCTTTTTTTGCGCTTATATCGCAAAAAATAAAAAACGGAGTCGTGAATAAATAACACCAAAATAAAGCTCTATTTATGCGAACAAAATGATAACCATTTCATTTGGGTACAGTGTAGCATGACCGCGCAATTGTCATTGAAAGCGCTAGAGCGATGAAAGCTGAAAATTGGGCTGGGAAGGAAGGGGGTGAAAGTGCCCTGTATTGTAGTGGTTAAGATTATGGCTTACAGCTAGCGCAAACCCAAAATTGCATATTTTAGAAAAAGGATTTTCTCATGCAGAAATGTTGGCTTACTGAAAAGTATGTCCATGTACATAATAGTATGCACGCCATACTTGGTCGGGGCTCCTTTTGCATGAATTACTGCATCAATGTGGCATGGCGTGGAGGTGATCAGCCTGTGGCACTGCTGCAGTGTTATGGAAGCCCACGTTGCTTTGATAGATGCCTTCAGCTCGTCTGCATTGTTGGGTCTGGTGTCTCTCATCTTCCTCTTGACAATACCCCACAGATTCTCTATTCTCAGACGAGCTTTCTGGCCAACCAAGCACAGTATTACCATGATCAATAAAGGAGTTGTAAAGGCAGAAGGATTTTCTTCTTCATGCATTAAGATAAAAAAAAAAAAAACTTCTGTATGTAGCAGCACCCCCCCCCCCCCCCCCATATTACCTACGTGAGCCCCATCTCTCTGCATATCTCCCTCAGCTGTCCAGTACACGCCTCCTGATTGGCTGAGTCAGAGCAGCGATACCATTGGCTCCTGTGGATGTCAGTCAAAGCCAGTCAGCCAATCAGGGGAGAGGCACTTTGGGGCTCCGTGTCTGAATGGATACACGGAGCTCTGACTTGGCTTGGGTACCCCCTGTTGCAAACTGCTGGCTGAAAGGCACTCAAAGGAGGGAGGGGCTAGGAGCAGCAAAGAGGGGCCTGAGAAGAGGAGGATCCAGGCTGCTCTGTGCAAAACCAACGGCACAGAGGAGGCAAGTATAACACGTTTGTAAAGGCTTGTTTTTATTTTTTAAATAACAATCACTTTAAACCAGATATTGGTACTTTTGGCAGTGTGGGCAGGTGCCAAGCCCTGCTGGAAAATGAAATTGGCATCTCCATAAAGCTGGTCAGCAGAGGGAAGCATGAAGTGCTCTAAGAATTTCCTGGTAGAGGACTGTGCTGACTTTGGACCTGATAAAACACAATGGACCAACACCAGCAGATCACATGGATCTCCACAATGTAAAAGTTTGCATTTAATTTGGAAATCAAGGTCTCAGAGTCTGGAGGAAGAGACATCATTCAGATATCGGCATTTTCAGCCGGCGATTCCCTGCACCATAAGAACGATCATAGCGGCTGTTCCGCCGCTTAATCGTTCTTACGGGTGGCGGGACGGGGCCCCTCCCGCCGGTGCTTGTACCGACTCACCGCTTGCATCGTTGAGTCGATCACAGGATCCGCCGGCCCCCGGATGATACCATAGAGATTTCCGGCGGACCAGATCGCCCCCGGAGTCTCTATGATCGTTCAGAGGCTGGGGGCATGATGTTATGATGTCACGCCCAGCCTCTGCATTCAAATTAACGGCGCCGTTTTGGCTGGGAAGCCAGGATCGGTTTTTTGTTGTTTTTTTTTTATTTTAGGCTTCCCAGCCTAGAGGTGAGATATGGGGTCTTATTGACCCCATATCTCACTGTAAATAGGTCTGATCGTGCCATATTCCTATTACAAGGGATGTTTAGATTCCTTGTAATAGGAATAAAAGTAATCAAATTTTTTTTTTTTTAAGTGTCAAACTAAAAATCAAAAATAAAATTAACAATAAAAAAAAAATTTAAAGCGCCCCTGTTCCCGTGTGCTCAAAACGCAGAAGTGAAATGAACGCATACTTAAGTAAATATGAAAACGGTGTTCAAACCACACACGTGAGGTATCGCCGCGAGCGTTAGAGCAAGAGCAATAATTCTAGCCCTAGACCTCCTCTATAACCCAAAACATGTAACCAGTAAAAGGATTTAAAGCATCGCCTATGGGGATTTTTAAGTACCAACGTTTGGCGCCATTCCACGAATGCGTGCAATTTTGAAGTGTGACATGTTGGGTATCTATTTACTCTGCGTATCCTACTCTTTCACATTATGCAAAAAAATTGGGCTAACTTTACTGTTTTTTTTGTTTTGTTTTTTGTTTGTTTTTTAAAGCATGAAACAGTTTTTTTTTCTGAAAAAAACGTGTTTGAAAAATTGCTGCGCAAATACCGTGCAAGATAAAATATATGTATTCTCTAGGGTCTTTGCTAAAAAAAAAACATATATAATGTTTGGGGGTTCTATGTAATTTTCTAGCAAAAAAAAAAAACATTTATTTTACATGTAGGAGAGAAATGTAAGAATTGTCCTGGATGCAAAGTGTTTAATGATCGTGGTATCACTGTGATTGGCCAGCAAATTTGTGGGTTATTTTCAAGAGGAAGATGAGACACCAGACCCAATAATGCAGACGAGCTGAAGGTCGTTATAAAAGCAGCCTTGGTTTCCATAACCCCTCAGCAGTGCCACAGGCTGATCACCTCCATACCACACCCACATTGATGCAGTAAGCCAACATTTCTGTATTAAAAAATCATTTTTTTTTTTATTTATTGGTCTTATATAATATTCTAATTTTCTGAAATATAGAATTTGGGGTTTTCACTAGCTGTAAGCCATAATCATCAAAATTAAAAGAAAGAAATGCTTGAAATATATAACTTTTTGGGGTTCATTTACTAGAACTGTCCAAAATCTGGTAGCCAATCAGCTTCCATTTTTGTTGTCAAAGCTTACTCAAAGTTAGAAGCTGATTGGCTACCATGCACAGCTGCACCAGATTTTGCACACTCCAGATTTGCTAAACCAACCCCAGTTTTGTAAAGCATGTATATAAAATGAGTTTGACTTTTTGAATTGAATTACTGAAATAAATTAACTTTTTGATGATATTCTAATTTTATGAGATGCACCTGTATATAACACCTTGTGTTAAATTGGAAGTAAACCCTTCTATCGTTTTCAGTCAAGGAAGCTGCCATCTTGGCCTCTGAAAATTCTTCAACTGCCATAATGCTGCACATGTGATCAGTTATAACACCAGCCATTGGATGGTTTGAAAGTTTGGTTGAGAGCACAACCAATGTGAAAGTTAGCATTTCCGGCATGCCGGGAATGTAAGTGTTTTTTGAAACTGGGTTTACTCCCGCTTTAAGATGAGATTTCCAGTAGTTGAGTGCTGGTCATGGCTGACAACATTGCTTGATTTCAGTGCTGCAAAACAAAAAAATGGGCCAGCTGAAACGACGTTGGAGGTACACTGAATTACCAATAGGACCAACGGGGTACCTTTCTGTACCTGCTGTGTTTTTAGGGGGGAAATGTATTGCACAAGTAAATTGATATCCGTTCATCTTAATAACTCTTATTTATATAGCAACAAGTGTTTGCGTTACCACTGAAATCAGAACATACCAGTGGAAGTGATTTCTGTATCGAAGTTCTTGTACGTGGTTTAGTTAATAATCTTGTAATAAGGATAGGTACATATTCCCCAAATCAGCTGGTATATAAACATTCCTCATACAAAGTTCTTCACCACTTGTCATAAGGGGTGTTTAAACTTGGGGCTGCATCCAAATCCTTTAGTTTTAGCTGTTGGGTAAGAGTTAGAACATCTTTGCTTTCTCCTTAGGCCTCATGCACACGGACGTTTTTACAGCCGCTTTTTTGAGCTTTTTTTGCAGCTTAAAAACGGCTGTCCATGTTAGTCTATGGCTTCATGCCCACCTAGGCGTTTTTGAGCTGCAAATGGCATAGGCGTTTTTAAGCTGTAAAAAAAACCCAGGACCAGTGCGTTCCGTGGCGTGGGGCTCGAGCAGTAAAAAACGCGAATGTCGGAAAAATGCGCAAAAACGCGCAAAAACGCGGCCGCAGCGTTTTTAAACTTTTGTAAGCTCCAGATTTTTCCTGCTGCACAAAGTTGATTGGACAATGTAATTTATGCAAAAACAGGAACTGTCTATGCATAGATTACCCAAGAGTGCTTTGCACAGGCATGTGACTGTGGGTAGTTGATAGGAGAAGAAGAAGAAGAAGACATGGCAAGTTTGGTATCCCAGGCGGATCTTATTAATGCAATGCAGGCCCATCCTGAACTGTGGGATGTGTCCCATCCATTCCATGGAGACCACATACGCAAAGTTAAGTCATGGGAAGAAATTAGTGCGGCTATAACCCCCGGCTGGGAAGAAAAAAGACAAGGAGAAAGAAAGGAGATTAGTAAGTCTATTTTCCTTGAATGTACAATCTGTTTGTGTGTAGTGTAATGAAGATTGCATATTAAACCCTTTTTTCCCATGTTCTTTTAGGCAAAATTCTACAGCGCAGGTGGAAGTCACTACGTGACCGTGTCAGGAGGGACCTAACAGATGAGGAAAAGGCAGCACGCAGTGGAGCACCAGCACCTCCAAAAAGGCCCCATGTGTACCATGCTAATTTGGAATTTTTAAGGCAAAACATGCTAAACAACACCAGACCGTAAGTCTATTTTTTAATTGCAATTTTAATCGCATTGATCGCTTTAAATGACAACGGTCCCAAAAATGTGTCAAAATTGTCAGATGTGTCCGCCATAATGTTGCAGTCACGCAAAAAATCGCAGATCGCTGCCATTACTATTAAAAAATAAAATTGTTTAAAAAATGCCCCCAAAAAAATATATTTTGAAGACGCTATTACTTTTGCGCAAACCAATCAATATTGCAATTTTTTTGAACCAAAAACATGTAGAAGTATACGTATCGACCTGTACTGAGCAATTTATTTTTTGTTTTATATATTTTTGGTGGATATTCTAGCAAAAATTTAAAAATAATGCGTTTTTTTCAAAATTAGTGCTGTTTTTTTAGTAACCGCAGAGCTTATCAAATATCACAAAATGAAAGCTCTATTTGATGGCAAAAAAGGACATCAATATTGTTTGGAAGCCACGTCGCATGACCGCAAAATTGTCAGTAAAGCAACGCAGTGCAAAATCGCAAAAAATGCTCTGGTCTTTGACCAGCTAAATGATGCAGGGCTAAAGTGGTTAAGTTTACATTTTGTATTGTCTGCAGGACGACTTCAAACATCAGAACAAGGGAGGTGGCTGCAGAGGAGGAAGAACGTGAAGGTTCCAACAGTCCCTTAGTCAGCATTGGATCGGCTCATGCATTGAGTGAGGGTGGTGTTCAGTGCCCAGATGAGGTAACTGCTTATGTCTGCCTGTCTATCTCACTGTCTGTCTGTCCATGTACATGTCAATGTAAACATTTTTGTTCTTTTGCAGGAATCAGGGGCCTTGGAATTAGCGGTTTCCATAGAAGAAGCAGGAGAGCAGCGCGGTCGTGGTGTTGGTGTTCGTGGCCGTGGCCGTGGACGTCAAGCGAGGGGCGCCTTCAACTCGGAGGGAGATGACAGGGTGCTAGCACTGCTGCAGGAGGTGCGGCAGGAGAGGCGCAGCATGGATGTTTTTTTAGACAGCGGCAACTCACGCGCCTGCTTCTGCCGCTCACTATACTTCATCCTGGAGGACATTGGGGGAGACCAAGAGAGGATGTGTATGGATCGCTTATATGCCATTGCTACACAGTTCAGGCATGCCAAAATAACTGGTGGGGCAATGCCAAGCGATCCATATGCTTCTCATGATCCCCCAATGGCCCCTGGGACCTCAGCAGTGCTAGCACCCCCCTCTCAATATCATCCTCCGCCTCAACGCCAACCACCACCTATGCCATCCCAGATCCAATTCTACACCCCACACCCCTACAGTGATTTTCCACCTTCCACCTCCCATTGTCCTCCCTCATACCCTGTACCCCGCTACCAGCAGGATTTTGTGCAGCCACGCCAGCCCCAAGAATTACCCCGTTCCCAATCCCCACATGCCCGTGAGCAAGCATCCACCCCCACCTTTCAACAGTTGTGATCTAAAACCATTTTGCTAATAATCTTTGTTCTAATTAAATCTTTTTTTTGGTTGAAAATACATTAGTTAAATTTGTGTTTTCTTTGATGCACAACAGCACACCTTTGCACTCTCCTTGAAACGAAGGCAGAGTGCAAAAGACTCTTTGGCATTCTGCCAGTGGCGGCTCGTCCATAGGGGGTGCCCGGGCGCCGCCCCCCTCCAGGTAATCAGTCACAAAAAAAAAATGAAAAAATAAAAATAAAAAAATAAAAATGTATTTTTCTTCAAATGGCCCTTTAACCACTTGCTTACTGGGCACTTAAACACCCTTCCTGACCAGACCAATTTTCAGCTTTCGGTGCTCTCACACTTTGAATGACAATTACTCAGTCATGCAACACTGTACCCAAATATATAAGGAGATAATATATATAATATAAGGAGACCAGCCTTGTGTGACTGAAGATAAGACCACAGCCAGCGTATGGGGCAGAGGACCACAGCCAGCGTATGGGGCAGAGGAGGAGTCACAGCTGCCTATCACTAGCCATGGATTACTGCTCAGGACAGAGCCTCATTAACAGACATGTAAGTCCTCATCACTGATCTGTGTGTGTCCATCCATCCATCCCACTCACTCACTGACCATCCATCCATCCCGCTCACTCACTGTCCATCCATCCATCCCACTCACTCACTGTCCATCCATCCCACTCCCTGTCCATCCATCCATCCATCCATCCCACTCACTGTCCATCCATCCCACTCACTCACTGTCCATCCATCCATCCATCCCACTCACTCACTGTCCATCCATCCCACTCCCTGTCCATCCATCAATCCATCCCACTCACTGTCCATCCATCCCACTCACTCACTCACTGTCCATCCATCCATCCCACTCATCCATCCATCCCACTCACTCACTGTCCATCCATCCCACTCCCTGTCCATCCATCCATCCATCCCACTCACTGTCCATCCATCCCACTCACTCACTCACTGTCCATGCATCCCACTCACTGTCCATCCATCCCACTCACTCACTGTCCATCCATCTATCCATCCCACTCCCTGTCCATCCATCCATCCCACTCACTGTCCATCCATCCCACTCACTCACTATCCATCCATCCATCCATCCCACTCACTGTCCATCCATCCCACCCACTCACTGTCCATCCATCCATCCCACTCACTGTCCATCCATCCCACTCACTCACTGTCCGTCCATCCCACCCACTCACGGTCTATCCATCTATCTCACTCACTGTCCATCCATCCCACTCACTCAGTGTCCATCCATCCATCCCCTCCCACCCAGTATCTATCCATCCATCCCTCCCTCCAGTATCTATTTGTCTATCCATCCATCCCTCCCACCCAGTGTCTATCTATCCATCCATGTGTCCATTTATCTAATTTCTCTGTCTATTTATCAAACTATCTGTAGGCCCTATTGCGGGCGAGTGACCACGGGGGGCGCAAAGAATGCCCAAACCAGCCCCCCCCAAAAATGGAGCACCAGCCGCCACTGCATTCTGCCTTCTGACAAGTGTAAGCTAGCCCTTTTTGGGCTTAGCCTACGCTTGACACGAAGGCAGACTCTTATGGACTTGTTGAACCATCGTTGAAAAATGGACATAAACGAACTTCAATTTCAAAATTCTTTATTTACAAATCAAAAGGAAGCAAAACTAGATGTATTCAAATTTTTTCTTTACACATAATCATTCTGCCATGATACCTCTCCATCAGGGGATTCAAAAAATTCTGCAAATTGGTTTCGGATGCTCATGACACGTGCAGTTGAACGCAAGTCCATAAATTTAACCCTGTGAAGTTGGTTTGTGGGCTCCAGATCAACATTGCTCCTGTCATTGTCCCGCAGAAAATTATGCAGAACGCAACATGCTAGGACGACTTTAATGGCGTTTTCCACATCGAGTTGCATACTTGTAAGCAAAACTCGCCATTTGGCCGTGCACACCCCGAATGCACATTCTACAACACGGCGTGCACGGCTGAGCCTATAATTGAAGATCTTTTGGCGGTGGCTGAGACCATAGCCACTGTATGGCCTCATAACATTTTCTGCCAGTCCAAAAGCCTCATCTGCCACCATGACTAATGGCAAACTGGGTTCATCAGTGCAGGGTAGAGGCCTGCTTTCAGGAATATTGAGTCGTCCCTAAAAAGACGAAGGCTGACTCACGGAATATCCTGGCGTCTCCATGGCTTCCATATGCTCCCACATCAACACAAATAAATTTAAGGTGTGCATCGGACAATGCCAGGAGGACCACCGAAAAATATTTTTTGTAATTGAAATACGATGATCCAGAGTGGGGAGGTTTTTTCACCCTGATATGTTTCCCATCAAGGGCACCGATACAATTTGGGAACTGAGTTTTCTCCCAAAAAGTATCGGCAACTGATTCCCAGATGTCTTCTGTTGGCTCTGGCATTACAATGTCATGCAATTCCTCCCATATTGCCACACATGTTTCTTTTATTATTTTTGACACCGTTGTGAGGCCAAGAAGGAAGTAATGGTGTAACGTGGCATAACTCTGTCCTGTGGCAAGGAACCTAAGATAACATAAAAATTTGAGTTATTAAAGAGAAAAGCATACAAATAAGTACTAACCCTACCCTTAACCCTATCCCCTAGCCCTATCTCCTAACCATATCTCCTAACCCTATTAGACATGTGCGATTCGTTTCATACGAATCTCAAATTCATACGAATTTCCCAAAATTCGTAAGTTCGGGAGGATCCAAAATATGAATTGCCATGCGTCCGAATTTTGTACGCAATATGAAACTTTTGTTTACGAATTTCGGATCACTTGTCGTTGCATCGACGATCCCTGTGCTGTGCTGACTTCCTCCTGGGGCTGTACCTCTGCTGTGCTCATTATGAGGGGCTCCCACCATCCCTGTGCTGTGCTGACTTCCTCCTGGGGCTGTACCTCTGCTGTGCTCATTATGAGGGGCTCCCACCATCCCTGTGCTGACTTCCTCCTGGGGCTGCTTATTATGAGGGGCTCCCACCATCCCTGTGCTGACTTCCTCCTGGGGCTGCTTATTATGAGGGGCTCCCACCATCCCTGTGCTGTGCTGACTTCCTCCTGGGGCTGCTTATTATGAGGGGCTCCCACCATCCCTGTGCTGACTTCCTCCTGGGGCTGCTTATTATGAGGGGCTCCCACCATCCCTGTGCTGTGCTGACTTCCTCCTGGGGCTGTACCTCTGCTGTGCTCATTATGAGGGGCTCCCACCATCCCTGTGCTGACTTCCTCCTGGGGCTACTTATTATGAGGGGCTCCCACCATCCCTGTGCTGACTTCCTCCTGGGGCTGCTTATTATGAGGGGCTCCCACCATCCCTGTGCTGTGCTGACTTCCTCCTGGGGCTGCTTATTATGAGGGGCTCCCACCATCCCTGTGCTGACTTCCTCCTGGGGCTGCTTATTATGAGGGGCTCCCACCATCCCTGTGCTGACTTCCTCCTGGGGCTGCTTATTATGAGGGGCTCCCACCACCCCTGTGCTGACTTCCTCCTGGGGCTGCTTATTATGAGGGGCTCCCACCATCCCTGTGCTGACTTCCTCCTGGGGCTGTACCTCTGCTGTGCTCATTATGAGGGGCTCCCACCATCCCTGTGCTGACTTCCTCCTGGGGCTGCTTATTATGAGGGGCTCCCACCATCCCTGTGCTGTGCTGACTTCCTCCTGGGGCTGTACCTCTGCTGTGCTCATTATGAGGGGCTCCCACCATCCCTGTGCTGACTTCCTCCTGGGGCTGCTTATTATGAGGGGCTCCCCCCATCCCTGTGCTGTGCTGACTTCCTCCTGGGGCTGCTTATTATGAGGGGTTCCCACCATCCCTGTGCTGTGCTGACTTCCTCCTGGGGCTGTACCCCTGCTGTGTATGAAAGTGGTGTTGCGCTCCTTAAATAAATATAGCAATAAATATGTGAAGTACACAATGTACAAAATTAAAAGTGAATATTCCTACAAACTATAAACGCATGAAAAAAAGGTGCATTCAATAAAGTGCATACAAGTGCTCGGGTAGTTACATAATATATCCAAAGTGCACAGATTGCAATGATAATAGAATCTGCAACGTGATTAAAAAACACTCAATAATCTAATATCAAAGGTGCAACAAAGAAAAAATACATATATGACAATAAAATCAAAAAAATAAATAAATTATATAAAGTGTATTTCTCACAGTCCGCATTAGATCATGCACTGCAAAAAAATATATATTAATCCACTCTATGTGCAAATATCTGGTAATCCCGTGAGTGAGAAAAAAATATATATAAAAATAAAATTATAAACAGATTAATGTATTGTATAAAGTATATTCCACAGTCCGTATCGGATCATGCACTGAAAAAAGTCCACTCTGTGTGCAAATATCTGCTAATCCCGTGAGTGACTCTTTATTCCATAGGTGATAGCGTGCAAGGTGTCCACACACTGGTAGCAATGGCTACCTTACCTTACTGCTGTAAGGGAACAGCATATATCCTTTTGAGCAGGTGGTAGATGTAAACAACAATGGGTGCCCCCTTCTCTCGGTCCTCAGTCAAAGGTAGCATATACATCTGTCTGCATGTGTTCATTTCTAGAGAGGACCCCTGCTGTGCTCAGTATGTCAGTACAGCACAGGAATGGTGGAATCCCCTCATAATGAGCACAGCAGAGGTACAGCCACAGGAGGAAGTCAGCACAGCACAGGGATGGTGGGAGCCCCTCATAATATGCAGCCCCAGGAGGAGCAGGCGAAAACTGGACCAGCTAACCCCATCTCCTAACCCTATCCCCGACCCTATTCACTAACCCTAACCTATATGTGTATTCACTTACCTGAGTGTCACTAGCAGCCGTTCCTCCGGTGACACAGACCTACGCATCACAGTGTCCATCCTTATTAGCCTTGGCCTAAGCCTCTCCAACAGTTCCTCAAAGAGCAGCACTGACATCCTCGTAAAGTTAAAGAATTTTGCCGGATATGAGCGCAGTTGGTAATAAATATTGGCAAAGTATCCCGTAGACAATCGATTGGATACCATAGGATGCACCCAAAACTGACGTCTGCTTCTTCTCGCCTCCTCCTGTCTCCTTCTCCGCTGCCTCCGCAAGATAATCAGGAGGATTGCCTCATCAATTTTCTGGACAATAGGATCCATACTACTCAGGAAAATTAACTCCAAAAGACTCCGAAATGCTCTCTCCTCTCTCTCTCTCTCCTACCAAAATGGCACCGACACATGCTCTGCAACACATTTTCTTTGTTTTCTGTGGCATTGTGGGAAATTTGGAAGTGCTATAGCCATCTGGATGTGTTTATTTTTAAAAAACGCTACTTAACGCTGACGCGCAAAAACGCCAATGCAAAACGCGGTAAAAATCGAGTTTTTAATGCCGATTTTTCAAGGTGTAGGAGCTAGCTTTGCAGCCAGTTTTTTAAAACGTCTGTGTGCATGAGGACTTAGTGTGACACTTGCCCCCACTTCCTGTCATTGTGATGGTACTATCTCAGGGGTCACCAGAAAGCACTATAGGGGAAACCTTCCAACGGGGAAAAGTTGTGAGATTGCTCCTGACATTGGCGGAGTTCTGTTTAGTTGTTTCTAGAGCAAGAAATGCTGGGAAACTGCCCCAGGTCAGGTTCAAACACCAATCAAAAACCTCTCCAAAACAAATTGGCTGTCGTTACACAACCATGATAATATGGGGCTTCTCTTGTTTCCTGAAATTAAAGTGGTTGTATAGTCTTACTTTGAACTTTTACCTACAGGTAAGCCTAGAATAAGACTTACCTGTAGGTAAAAAAAAATAAAAAATTGCGCCGCTGACTACGGCGGCGCATGCGCACAGGGGATTCTCGGCTGGAAGCCTGGCAGACGCAGGACCCTGCCGGAAAGAAATCTCCCACGCACATGCGATATTGCTGCTCCAGCTACTAACAGCGCCGGAGCCGCGATATCCAGAAGACACGCCGAGGGAACATGTCAGGGGGCTCATTCTAAGGCAATTATTTTATAATGAACCAAAAATAAAGCTGCGCTAAAACTTATAAAATGAAAAAACTAAAGAAATGATATTGTGACATATTAAATCCTAGTATCACATACTAAACAGTGTATATAACCAAAAATTGTGCAAAAATTATTCAAAATTAAAACACATAGAAAGTCCAAGGGGAAGAGAAACGCAAAGAAATAAATAAATTCAGTCCATTGAAGTGACTCTTTAAAACACCTTCCAGATGTATAGCAGGTGCACCCAGAGAGAGAGTTCTATCCACCACCAAATTCAGTAAGGCTTACCAGCTGACAAGATCTCTTTTTAGGGAGATCATACAAGCTTGAAAACAAAACGATCGCTCCTGGTCTCTCCCATGGGTTCTGCTGGCGTCTCCAACTCTTATGACTCCTTGTTAGAGCGTCTCACATTCCACCATAAATTATTTGGTAAGAAAAAAAGAGAAAGGCTCCCATAGCATAATTCCGTATAAAATTTTAATCCGAACGTAATAAAACAATAACAAACCCACAGATTTCCAGCTGAGTACATGCGTGTGTATAACCACGAGCCGGCCGGCTCTCTCCTGTTTACACTGCCCGCCCTTCCTGGTCAACGGAGAATGGCAGTGACGTCAGCACGCCGCTCACCCTACGTCGTTTCGTCAAAAATGACTTCTTCCTGGGGTACCCCAGGAAAGAGCCGGCCGGCTCGTGGTTATACACACGCATGTACTCAGCTGGAAATCTGTGTTTGTTATTGTTTTATTACGTTCGGATTAAAATTTTATACGGAATTATGCTATGGCAGCCTTTCTCTTTTTTTCTTACCAAATAATTTATGGTGGAATGTGAGACGCTCTAACAAGGAGTCATAAGAGTTGGAGACGCCAGCAGAACCCATGGGAGAGACCAGGAGCGATCGTTTTTTATTTTCAAGCTTGTATGATCTCCCTAAAAAGAGATCTTGTCAGCTGGTAAGCCTTACTGAATTCGGTGGTGGATAGAACTCTCTCTCTGGGCGCACCTGCTATACATCTAAAGGGTGTTTTAAAGAGTCACTTCAATGGACTGAATTTATTTATTTCTTTGCGTTTCTCTTCCCCTTGGACTTTCTATGTGTTTTAATTTTGAATAATTTTTGCACAATTTTTGGTTATATACACTGTTTAGTATGCGATACTAGGATTTAATATGTCACAATATCATTTTAGTTTTTTCACTTTATAAGTTTTAGCGCAGCTTTATTTTAGGTTTGTGTATATTGTGGGTATCTCACATTGTGTTGCAACAAGAACTTATATTTAGTTTATTGTCAGTAATTAATTTATTATTTTTAGAGCTTGCCTCACCGGCTTAGGCCTTCGTTTGAATGACTGAGCAATTTTTTGGACAGCGCTGTTTTCCAAGGATTTTTTAAATTATTTTATAATGAGCTAGTATGCGGTGCATACTAGCTCATTATGCCTTTTGCCTTGCAGGTGTGAATAAAACAAAAACATGTCAGCGGGTTTACTACCGCTTTAAGGTCCAATCAAAACTTTAGTTTTAGATAGTGGGGAAGGATTGAAATCTAGTTTGTTCTTTTACTGGTGCTATTCAGAGCCCAGCTTTTTAATTTATCCTAGTAGATACAGTGGTTTGAAAAAAAAAAGTATTCATACCCCTTGAAAATTTTCCACATTTTGTAACGTTGCAACCAAAAACCTAAATGTAGTTGGGATTTTATGTGAAAGACCAACAAAGTGGCACATAATTGTGACGTGGAAGGAAAGTGATAAATGGTTTTCAAAGTTTTTACACATAAATATGTAAAAAGTGGGAGCGTGCATTTGGATTCGGCCCCCGAGTCAATACTTTGTAGTTCCATATTTTGCTGCAAGTCTTTTTGGGGATGTCTCTACCAGCTTTGCACATCAAGAGAGCCAAATATTTGCCCATTCTTTGCAAAATAGCGCAAGCTCTGTCAGATTGGATGGAGAGCGTCTGAACAGCAATCTAGGTCTTGCCATAGATTCTCAATTAGACTTAGAATGACCCAGTCAAACACATGAATATGCTTTGCTCTAAGTCTAAGCCATTCCATTGTAGCTCTGGCTGTATGTTTAGAGTCGTTGCCCTGCTGGAAGGTGAACCTCCACCCCAGTCTCAAGTCCCATACACACTATCAGATTTTCTGCTGACTTTTGTCTTCAGATTTACCAAAACCATATAACAGTGATGGTGAACCTCGGCACCCCAGATGTTTTGGAACATTTCCCACGCTGCTCAACTACACTGCAGAGTGCATGAGAATCATGGGAAATGTAGTTCCAAAACATCTGGGGTGCCAAGGTTCACCATCAAAGCCATATAATATGAGGTCAAACCTTAGGAGTTTCAATCTGTATGCAATCAGGCACTACATGATTTTGGTAAATATGAAGACAAAAATTTGCAGAAAATCTGTGTGTCTGGGGCTTTACGGGTTTTCTTCTAAGATTGCCCTGTATTTGGCTCCATCCATCAATTCTGACCAGCTTCCCTCTCCCTGCTGAAGAAAAGCATCCCCACAACATGATGCTGCCACCACCATGTTTCACAGTGGGGATAGTGCATTCAGGGTGATGTGAAGTGTTCGTTTTCAAAAATAACCACTTGACTGTCCAGAGAACAGAACTAGGGCACCCCCTGTCCTAGTTCTGTTCACTGGACAGAGTCAAGTGTTTATTTTGTTTGTAAATACTTTTAAAGTTATATCCTCAATTTTTACTTTACTAATAAAAATACGAATATATTTTCAAAAACATCTTGATTGTCAAGGAGTTTCTGCCTTCCAAAGTCCCATAGAGGAAATTGTTCTATTGGAGAAGGAGGTGCTGCCCACATCCCTAACGCCAATATAAAATAGATCTACAGCACAACCATAATATACATTGACAAAGATCCTAACCCAGTGATGGCGAACCTTGGCACCCCAGAGGTTTTGGAACTACATTTCCCATGATGCTCATGCACTCTGCAATGTAGTTGAGCATCATGGGAAACTTAGTTCCAAAACATCTGAGGTGCCAAGGTTTGCCATCACTGCTCTAAGGAAACCTAAAGATAAAGGAGGTTTATTTACTAAAGCTGGAGAGTGCAAAACCAGTCTCATTTCTGCAGAGAAACCAATCGGCTTCTAACCTCAGCTTGTTCAATTAAGCTTTGGCAATAAAACCTGGAAAGGGATTGGTTTCCATGCAGAAGTGAGGTGGATTTTGCACTCTCAAGCTTTAGTAAATAAACCCCAAAGTTGTTCCTCTAAATGCACCTCAACTACAAACTATATAGAATATGTTAAACTTGAATGTTTGTGGGCATGATCTATTGCACATGTGTTAGTGGAGAAAAGTGGAGGTCCTCCTCTTCATCTGGGAAGGAAAATCCTATGTTAGAACATTTTGATACCATTTTTAACTGAATTCATTTTAATCCCCTACAATACCATAGGCCAGGGATGCACAGCCCTTTGAAGAGTGGAGGCCACTTAAGTGATTTGGTAACTGGTCACGGGGCCACAATATAATGTAAACAAGCCCTTATGGTCCTGAGCCCCCTTTCACATGGGACAGAATCTGCTTGCTCCGCAGGTTATCTGTCCGCTGATCTCCCGTGGAGCGATCAGGCTCTGCATATGTGGATCGAACATGGACACAGCCCGCTCTGCTCTATGGGCCCTTCAATTCGCCCAGACAGAGGAGGGACGAATTTACTCCCCCCACAGTGGCTTGGATTGGGGGTAGGTGGGTGTAAATGGACACAAATCCGTTTATATCCGTCACTCTAGAGCAGTGATGGCGAACCTTGGCACCCCAGATGTTTTGGAACTACATTTCCCATGATGCTCATGCACTCTGCAGTGTAGTTAAGCATCATGGGAAATGTAGTTCCAAAACATCTGGGGTGCCAAGGTTCGCCATCACTGCTCTAGAGTGACGGATATAAACGGATTTGTGTCCATTTACACCCACCTACCCCCAATCCAAGCCACTGTGGGGGGAGTAAATTCGTCCCTCCTCTGTCTGGGCGGATTGAAGGGCCCATAGAGCAGAGCGGGCCGTGTCCATGTTCGATCCACATATGCAGAGCCTGATTGCTCCACGGGAGATCAGCGGACAGATAACCTGCGGAGGGTCAAAACAGGTCCACCTAATAAAATGCTTTCACTCTGATGCACTGCAGTTTACCTGCACAGTGGGTGTAGAGCTGTGCTTTGCCATAGACTTCGATTATATCTTGCAAGCGAGGATATAATAGAAGTCTACAGCTCAGTGCAGGCAAGCTGCAGGTGCCCTGTGTTGCACCTGAGGATGAGTGTAAAAGCAGCCCAATAAGTATTCGAAAACCTATGCCTATTGCTTTACATAACTATGCCAAGTGCTAAAACGGTTATTTTCATAAACCAACCTTTTATTATCCCTTGCTACAGCCATCGCTGGCTGTTGGATTCCTGTCCGAGGCGGAGTGATACTAAATGCACTTTGCCTGGGACAGGAGCCGGTGTTCTGTCGATATGTGCCTGCCGTCAAAGTGCCCACGCAGTCGCAGAATGGTAAGGTACTCCAGCTGATTTGTCGATCAGGTGGAGTGATAAAGCAAGCGCCTACGATGTGCGCATGCGCTTTTTTTTTTTTGACAGAGATACCATTTCTCTGCCACAATTTAATGCTATACAAACAGCGGAGGGGCACCGTATTTGCCATTTTGTGCCTCGCTGTTACGCAGTGGGTTTACAGTGAGGTACAATCTGCCATCTACGGTGTCCCTCCACTCTTTGCATAGCTTTCAATTGTGCCCGTGAAATGGAATCTCCCGTCGGAAAAACCCTCCTGCGATATGCACTACGGTGACGTCACGCCAGCCGATTTGCAAATTAGCTGGAGTGCCCTTCCGTCCTGCGCATGTGAGGGCACAAATCAATAGCACACCAACGCTATAGAGGAAGCAGCTTATGCGGCTCACGCTTCCTCCACTGGCTCCATCCATGACAGTGATGCTCTGGGATAGTGGGTCGGCATCTAGCAATCTGGGCTTGCCGACCCACCATCCCAGAGCAGGTGGTTGCAGGTCACCGGTTGGGCACCCCCACCATAGGCCGCTATACTATTGAAAACTTAGAGGTTTTCTGCATCCAAAAATCTGGAAACAAGTGCTGAGGTTTTAAAAAAGAAATTTCATTACAAGGCCGATACTTAAAGCAGATTGAATAGAACAGTGTTAAATTAAGTGGTCTTCTTTTGTTTTTTCTTTTCATTTTCTTCCTTCTCTTTTTCAATCTCTGCCACATACCGCTCAATCTCATCTGGGCTTAGGATCTGTAAGAAAATAGGTTTTGGTGAAAATGGGGGATCGGGAGAATGAATCCAGAGAATACAGCTGTGGGCAAAAGTTTTGAGAATGCCACAAATATTCAATTTTCACAAAGTCTTCAGCGTTTTTAGAGTTTTTTGTCAGATGCTACTATGGTATACTGAAGTATAATTACAAGTATTTCATAAGTGTCAAAGGCTTGTATTAAAAATGATATGAAGTTTATGCAAAGAGTCAATATTTGCAGTGCTGAGCCCCCTTTTTTTCCCTCAAGACCTCTGCAATTCTTCCTGGCATGGCAATCAACTTCTAGGCCTGATGGTAGCACCTTTTCTTCTCTGAAAAAGGTTTTTTCCGGATGCCCAGTTGTAAACCTCCCTGTAACATTTGTACCTATAGATAAGCCTTATTCTAGGCTTGCCTATAGGTACTGTAAATATCTCCAAAACATCCGCCGTTTAGGAGATATTCACCGTTTACTAGGGGTGCAACGGATCAAAAAACTCACGGATTGGATCGTTCCTCGGATAAGGGTCACGGATCGGATCATTTTTCGGATCAGCAAATAATAATTTAATTTGCAAAAACCTGTGAAAATTCCACCACCATATAGTCTCCACTGTAATATCCACAATCTCCCCCACTGTAATATTGGCCGAGTATGGCTGGGCGCGGCTGAGCATAGCCGAGTATGGCTGGGCGCGGCTGAGCATAGCCGAGTATGGCTGGGCGCGGCTGAGCATAGCCGAGTATGGCTGGGTGCGGCTGAGCATAGCCGAGTACGGCTGGGCGCGGCTGAGTACGGCTGGGCGCGGCTGAGTACGGCTGGGCGCGGCTGAGTACGGCTGGGCGCGGCTGAGTACGGCTGGGCGCGGCTGAGTACGGCTGGGCGCGGCTGAGTATGGCTGGGTACTGCTAGAGTATTGGCAGGGTACTGCAGAGTATTGCAGAGTATTGGCAGGGTACTGCAGAGTATTGGCAGGGTACTGCAGAGTATTGGCAGGGTACTGCAGAGTATTGGCAGGGTACTGCAGAGTATTGGCAGGGTACTGCAGAGTATTGGCAGGGTACTGCAGAGTATTGGCAGGGTACTGCAGAGTATTGGCAGGGTACTGCAGAGTATTGGCAGGGTACTGCAGAGTATTGGCAGGGTACTGCAGAGTACTGCAGGGTATGGAGGGATGGCTGCTTCTATCTCAGGATCTCTCTCCTCCACTGTACAGGTTAGTACAGAGAGGGGAGAGAGGAACCGGCGTCATGACATGACGCCGGTTTGTTTACAAGTGATCACTCCGTCGGAGTGATCAGTGTAAACAGCCTGGGTGTAGAAAGATGGCCGCCGCCTTTCCTAAGCCCGAGACCGCGCAGCGCTCCGCAGATCGCGGCATGTGCCGATCCGAGCGGGGTGACCCGTTCGGATCATGGATTGGCGACGATCCGTTGCACCCCTACCGCGCCGATGAGGTCATCTGTGCATGTGCTCTGAAGGAACGGCCACCCGTGCCATTCCTTCAGGAGCGTGTGTTGTGACCGGTGGCTCCGGCCAGTCACACAGCGGCCCTGGAAGGAACATGGCCGAAGGATGCGGCCTGCAGTGAAGATGGCACGGGCATCATTTGCAGGTGTCACATGCCTTTACTTTGCTGAGAAGAAAGGTTTACTTTCTTTTTAAATCTGAGTCAGCAGACTTTGTGAAAATTTATACTTGTGTCATTCTCAAAACTTTTGGCTGTATATCAAAGTAAAGTCTTATGGTCTCCAATTAAATAGTAATATTAGAGCTGCTGATTCTCTGAGGCTGTTTGCCTAAGATCCTGCGATGGGGAGAAGCATCTGATACACCCTGTGACTTGAAAACACAACTTGCCTGGCTGTTATGCTGACAAACATACTTTGCCTAAGCAGAACAAGTAGGCAGAGATAGGAAGAGGTCTGCAAAATTTGTTAGTAAATTAGAATACTGAAAAAAATATTAGCAAGCAGCTAGCACCTTGGTGCAACCCCATCTAGTTTTTAACTGCAAACGATAATCTATGCTCAACTCTTCAGTGACCCTTGTCTCCTACCTTCCCCTCTGTTCTCCATTCTCTTCAGTTTTCAACATTTCTTAAACTACAGGATGCCTGTCCCCCCTATAGAACTCAGCAGTCATGTAGGGGGTCAGAAGAAGGAATGCCCAAAAAGAGTTGAACGTTAAAGCGTTTGTTACCCCAACACTTCATATTCCTGATATGTGGCTGCTGTACCATGTACTTGTACGAGAGTCTCCAGTTCTCTTTGTATTGCTTCCCTTATGGGAAATCCCTGGGGTTCCTACCAGTTCCACCGTTTTCTTATTAAAAAACTGATCACACTAAGCAGGAGAGCACAGCTGGTCAGTGCTCTAGCTATGCTGGGAACTCTGTGTACTCTCCTCCAATGATCAGACTTGTCCTGACACACCCCCTCTGCACAGCCCTTCACTCAGTATACTGCTGCTTCTCCTCCCCCCAGCTCTTATGCAGCTCAGAACAGAGGGAATGTGACTACTAAAAAAAAAAAAAAAAAAAAAAAGGAAGAAGAAGAAGGGTATAATGTTTTGCCTTTCATTTCTTTTTACCTAGTAACAGACATTATCCCCAAGTATAGCATTATCTTTTCTAATCCCATCCTCCCCCCTTCCCATCCACCATGAATAAGATCTCCACTCCTCCCTACTAACGTTAACCTATCTCCTCAGACCTTCCGCATAACTCCATGTTTTTTTAAACTCTCCATGACTCCCATTTTTCTTTCAACCCCATACTCTTTTCTTCTATTTCGCATCTCAGACATTCCATCTTATATACTCCTTCGACTTCATCTATCCACTCCCATATTTGTGGGTTTTCAATTTCACCCCACTTTTTCGGTATAAGCCTCTTAGCCGCATTTAGCAGGTGTGGCATCAATGACTTCCTATACTGTTCTACTCCTTGTTCAGTTCCATGTCATAAAAGCACCCATGGATCTATCATATCTTCTCCAGTAATTTCTGTTATTAACTTTAGGATCTCTCACCAATACTTTTTGATTTTGGGGCAATTCGACCATATGTGTGCTGCTGTACAGAGTTCCTTACATCCTCTCCAACACTCTGGGGTTTTACCAGATTGAATTTTACTCATTTTATCTGGGGTGGCATACAATCTACTTAAACATTTGTAATTCATTTCCGCAGTCTTCACATCTACTGCTGAATTATGGGTTAATTTAAATATTTTTGCAATAATACTCTTATCTCCTGGTGCTCCCAATTCCCCTTCCCACTTCATAATATATGGCGGGATCTCCAATTCGTCCGCCTTCAGTACTAGTTTATATAACTTTGATATTGTGCCTTTTGTATCTTTGGCTATCATCACCCGTTCCAACTGGGTCAAATCTCCACTTGATCTTATTGGTTGTGGGAGATTTTTAACAAACTGGCTCAATTGGAGGTATCGCCATTCATTTATTGCCAATAGTTCCCTATTACATTTTAGCTCTTGTAGTGTCACGAAATTCCCCTCATTTGCCTTTCATTTCTATTTTAGGCTGGGTTCACACTGCAGCGGTTTATGAGAACGGATGTGATTCGCACCGCACTGCAGTGCAAATCACATCCGATCTCTGTGCGATGCGAGTTCAGCCATACAGATAGTATGGCTGAATTCGCATCGCACACGGCCCAAACTCGCACAGGACCCTTTTTTTTGGTCCGCAGCAGAAACGGATCGCATGGGTGTTCGCACCATGCGATCCGATTCCTGTCCGAGTTTGCAGATCGCACTGCAATATGCAAACTGATCTGGGGGTGTCATTAACGTTTCACTGACACTCCCAGCAGTCCGCATAGGGCAGTGTGAACTGCCGCCGGGAGGTATGCGATGCGGGAACCCGCAGCGGATTCGTGGCGTTCCCGCATCGCTGCAATGTGAACCCAGCCTTAAACTGAATGGGATGTTTTACAAGATGATCTTTCACAATCACTTTAAAAAGAGACTAACGGGCCTGAGCACTGGAACAGAGAGGAGGTAGGGAAGACATCGTAGGGGTGATCATACTATCTTTTCTACTGAAGGAAATTTTTGGCAGCACAGGATATTCACTTTAAGGCTAGGTTCACACCATAGCGATGCGGGAACGCCGCAAAGCCGCGGCGTTTTCCCGCATCGCATGCCTCCCGCCGGCAGTTCACACTGCCCTATGCGGACTGCTGGGAGTGTCAATGAAATCTTAATGACACCCCCAGACCAGTCCGCATATCGCAGTGCGATCTGCAAACTCGGACAGGAATCGGATCGCATGGTGTGAACACCCATGCGATCCGATTCTGCTGCGGACCAAAAAAAGGGTCCTGTGCGAGTTTGCGGCAGGTGCGATGCGAATTCAGCCATACTATCTGTATGGCTGAACTCGCATCGCACAGACAGATCGGATGTGATTTGCACTGCAGTGCGGTGCGAATCACATCCGGATCTCTCACCCGCAGCGGTGTGAACCCAGCCTAAGCTAGAAGACCAGCAAAAGCAGCTTCAATGTTTATCTATAGAGGTCCACCTTAAAGTGATACTGCAGGATTTTATTTTTATTAACTAACATACATAACATGTCATACTAAAATGGAACAGTTTCCTCAAGGGATTTTTTGGTAGAAAAATTACATAGAATTTAATTAAAAATCTTGTGTGTCAAAAAATGGGATTCAAATTCAGAGATTGGACAACAGGGTTGCACCGATTCCAGTATCTGTGGCGATACTAGACGTATCGTTACTCGTGAAAATGTACCGATACCTTCTGGCTCAGTTGTCAGCGTAATTTTCCCACTGACAACCAAAATGTAGACAAAAGAATGCAGCCATTATCAGTTGTTAAGGAGCGGGGCCGCCACATCCTTAACAACTAATGGCTAAGGAGTCAGCAAGGTTCCCGTTGACAGATGAATGTAAAACACAACCAGGGGCAGCTGCCACTAGCCATTAATGTGTGTGGAGGAGCTGAATCTGTGGAGTCTGCCATGCATGGAGGGAGGAACAGCCTGGAAGTACCACCGCAGGTGAGTGTGGGTATGCAGGACTGCTTCCTTCCTCAGCCTTTTCACTGCTCAGAACTCCAGGTGAAGATCTGACTGGGACCTGGGAGGTAGGTGAGCGGCTGGCCATGCCTTCTCTCTCGGCGCAAGCTCTCCTCCCCCTCAATCATCTCTCCTTTTAGCTAGAGCCTGGAGTCCATACACATGAGACGTCATTACTCCCTGTGCTGCCTGCTGGGAGAGGAGCCGCTGCTGACTGCTTAATGAAAGACTCAACTTTTAACTCTATGCTACCCTAAGAGCCGATAGATGATTGATGGTGGAGACCCCCTTCCTGCTTCTCCTCATCTTGCTCTTCCTAAATGCCAAAAATAGGTATTGGTAATTGGTATCGGGGAGTACTTTAATGTTAGTAACTTGTGTCGCTAATACAGCACTACATATTTATCAATTATCGGTTGCCTACTTACTGAGATTTTTGAACAAATCGCAGGTGCTTCGCCTCCCTTCTCCCTTTTAAGGTCCAAAAGAGTGTCTCTTTGCAAGCCCTTTGGAAATGGGGTCCGCCCCAGAGGAGGTGGAGGAAATACACTGAGACTTCGGGATCACCAAATTCAATCTTTTTTAATAACTCTGGTTTTAGGATATATTTTCACTTTTCCATCTTCTGAATGGTAAATATATACCACTAATTATATAGAGAGACATGCTTTGTATAAAATTAAACATTCAATGTTTCTCTAAATAAGAAATGTTCTCGTTGCATCTTTCCAGAATAAAAATCCCACTGAAGAAGACTGACTGTAGGGGTTGAAACACGTTGGAGTATTCATGTGGAAAGCCATGTTGTAGTGTATTGTAAACAACTGCGTCCATGGTGCAATTTTTGCCTGGATTAATGGTCAATTTTCCTGTTCCTATGTCACTAACTATAGCTCATATTTTAAACTCATTGTGAATTTTGATCCATTTTTTGATACAATAAAAGATTTTAATTAATTTTTTTCCTCTACATATATATTTTGCTGCCAAAAAAATCCTTGGGGAAACTGTTCAATTGTCATTCTTTTGGGGTGTGCAGCCCTGTTCACTCTCATATACGTGTTCTTCCACATAACTGTCATACTTACCTGCTCTGTATAATGGTTTTGCACAGAGCAGTCCTAAACCTCTTCTCGGGTTCCTTGCTGGCACTCTGGGCTCCTGCCCCTGTTAAACTCCCCCATAACAAGCCATTTGCTATTGGGCACTTGTGCAGCCTTGCTCGGTTATGTCCATTGTCACCCAGAGTGCAGCTCAGCCTCGCTACTTCCTCATTGCCTGTGATAGACAGCAACAGGAGCCAATGGCTCCTACTGCTGTGTCTGAGCCGAAAAGAAGGGAGAGTGCAGGGAGCAGCTGCTCTTGTGCACATCGTTGGATCAAGATCAGGCTCAGGTAAGTATAAGGGGTGGGGGTGGAGCTGCACACAGGTTTTTTTACCTTCATGCATAGAATGCAGAATATTGAAGAAAGAAGATAAAAAGCAACAGCCTTCAGAACCAGTTTAAAATTTGAACAAAAAGCTCAGACCTGTATGTTTGTTTCAAGTGCTAGAAGCTAGAAGACTCAACACTTGTCATAATTCACAAAATCACACAGCGTACCTTTAGTGGCTGGTCTCGCCTCATAACCGCTAGTTCAATGTTTTTACCTCCAGACTGAACAACCTGGGGGAGAAAAAAAAAAGTTATTTACAAAGAAAATTACTAATCACGATGTCTCCATACAACAACCATATCAGCCAAAAGGTATTATTTTGTAGGGGAAGCACATATAGGAAGGTTCAGCCTATAGAACAATATCTGCTCAATGCTACTGCAGAACTTTTTGTTGATTTCTCTTCTAAGGACTAAAAGGGCAGAAAGTTATCGGCATATGGCTAAAGATGAGATTATATATATATATATATATATATATATATATATATATATATATATATATATATATATAAAATCATCCGTTTTGGCGGATCGGTTGAGATCTGATGAAAAAGGAAACGCTGTCCGTTTTCGTCCAATCTCTCCATTAGGAATCGGCGATGCTCTGACAGGCCCCCCCCCCACTCAGTGAGCAGAGACGGACCGCCGGCTCAGCGAGGATAAATGAAAATAAAATAAAAGAGATCTCCTGCTGAGCTGGCGGACTCCGCTGAGTAGATCCTTCCTGTGTGAATGAGGCCTAAAAAAAGACAAAAACTGCTTTAGAATACCAATTAAGCCATTCATAGACATCAGATCGAGTTATTTAACTGCTTGCTATCCGCCCCATAGCAGTTTTACTGCTATAAGGCAACAGTTGCATGCTGGATCACATATTATATACACACGCGTGATTCTTGACTTCTGCCTGCAGGGGCGCAATAAATCACAGCAGAAGCCAATTTGCTGGTACCGGGCACTCGATAGCCTCCAGTACCTGACGATCATCAGCAATGCACAGAGAACTGAGATATGTCTATGTAAACCAGGCATATCTCAGATCTGACAAGGGGGAAGAAATGGATTCAGGGCCTAAACCCATTATTTCCCTTAGTAAAAGCAGCACACAGTTTAAATGATTGTAAAGTCTTGATTTTTTTTTTCTATAAAAACAACAAACATGTTATACTTACCTGCTCTGTTGCAGCAGATTTGCACAGAGCAGCCCAGATCCTCCTCTTATTGGGTCCCTCTTCTGTGCTTCTGGCCCCTCCCTCCTGTTGAGTGCCCCCACAGCAAGCAACTTGCTATGGGGGCACACAAGCCGAGTCACAGATCCGTGCCTCTAGTCAGACAAAGAGCCGCAGCCTAGTCCCACCCAGTCTTTCCCGATTGGCTAACTTTGAATGACAGCAGTGGGAGTCAATGGTGCTGCTGCTGTGTCTTCACCATCTGGAACTCTCCTTCCTGATTGGCTGAGGCACTCGTGGATATCGCTGGATCAAGATGGGACTCAGGTAAGTATTGGGGGGCTGCTGCACACAGAAGGCTTTTTATCTTGCATTCTGACTTTACAACCACTTTAAAACACACAAACACTGGCTAGGCAAACAGTTAACCCCTTGAACGCCCTAAATGCTAACTACTTCCCACCCATTGACATTAGTACAGTGACCGCATATATTTTCAGGACTAATCACTAATAGTGTCACTGCTTCCAGGCAGTGTAAGCTAGTGTCACAATGTCCACCATAATATATAAGTCGCTGGTCGCCGCCATTACGAGTATAAAAATAAAATAACAAATAATTCCATAAATATATCCCATAGTTTTCAGAAGCTATAACATTTGCATACACCAATTATATACACTTACCACAAATACGTAGCAGAATACATATTGGCCTAAATTGTTTATTGGATATGTTTTATAACAGAAAGGAAAATGTATTTTCTTTTTTCAAAATTGGTAGATTTTTTGTTTATAGAGCAAAAAAAAAAAAAAAAAATTGCAGAGGTGATCAAATACCACCAAAAGAAAGTTCTATTTGTGGAAAAAATTACATACATTTTATTTGGGTACAGTGTCCCACAAACACATGTCAGTTAAAGTAACGCAGTGCTGTATCGCCTGGTCATAAATGCGGGTAAATCTTCTGGAGGTCAAGTGGCTAATGATTGATATTGGTTCACTCAGACATCATTCACAGAACAAAAACTTCTTAGAAAGCATCGGCAGAAAAATCAAATATGTAGATGTGAAATCTTTCTAAAAATTTTCCATCGATCTTTTACTGCATTTCTTTCAAAATATCAAAAAGATTGTACCCATCATCAATTAGTGCCAAAAGGAAGCAACGATCGTATCAATGTGCTGCAACAGAGGTCCCACCACTTATTTACATCAGGGGTGGGTCCCATCAGGCATTGTAAGATTTGACTGTTACAAGAATGATTCTGAAAAGCAGGGACATGATGGGAGAATTGACAGTTACTCCCAGAGGTAGAGGTATGATGGGACTTGTAGTTTCACAACAGCTGGGGGCTGTAGTTGCCCATCCCTGTTTTACAGGGACAGTTTTCTTTGACGGAAGCAAACCTGCACTTTTGGACTATGTTTAAATTGTTTGTGGTGTTGGATAACATTTTGCCCTCAGCGGAAAGCAGGGGAAAGCATCCACGGCCAACTATCCTGGGCAATCACCCCACTCACCAGTGCGTTGTTACAGGGATGCTTGGCAAGGCTCATATTTGCATTTCTGTTATACTACAAGTAAAGCCCAATAAAAAATAAAAAGGACTGGCCAATAATATAGAACTGGAAATAAGTAGGAGGCTGGATTTTGTACTCACTTCCAGAAGTGCCTTAATGACCAGTTTAATGGTCAGGTCGTCTGTCTCGATCGCCTCTTCCGTGTAGTGCTTCTCCAGGAACTCCCGCACAGACTTGGCCCCTCTGCCGATAGCATTGGCCTGTAAGATGACAGCAGATTAGTCTTTATTGAACCTGCACAGGGCACTGAATGCCAAGAGATTGACGATAGACTTACTTTCCAAGCATGGTAAGTGCCAGAAGGATCTGTCTGGTAGAGACGAGGGGTGCCGTCGAAATCAAAGCCAACAATGAGAGCAGATATACCAAAAGGCCGGCGACCATTGCTCTGAGTGTAGCGCTGGCGAGATACAAAGTTATGGTTATAACATACCATTGTGCAAACCAACTCAGCTGATGAGTTTGCAGCAGTGAAGCACTGGAATACGGTTTAGTACACACAAACATTTTACAGAAGAAGCAGATTGCTGTAACCGTAAGCTTGTTCGAATAAAATTCTCCTGGATTGACACATCCTGACATCCTATAAAAAAATTATTGGGAGATCCTTTGCTGGATTCTATCGCAAAGAAGGCAGCGATATATATGACATATACTATATATCAGGAAATTTAAGGACAACTATATTGAACAATTTATGTAGACTGCTGTAGCTGAAAATGCCATCTGCATTCCTATGCAGCCAGTTCTCTATCTATCCCATACACAGCAGGTGCATACGGTCCTCTCTTTCACTGAGAAGCAAAGCCTCATCCAATCCACTTAGATCTCTGTACCTGTTTTAGACTGGCAATGTATCGTGTGATGTACTCCACAGTCACTGGGTCTTCTACTGTCAGTCTGTGGCTCTGACACTCTACCCGTGCCCGATTTATCACTATTCTGGCGTCGGCTGTGAGACCTGCAAAAGAAAGGAAGTTTGGTTGGTTGCTAGAAGAGACTGAAATTATCTAAACCCAAAGAGAAAAAAAATAAATAAATTTAATATGTTGCAGCTTATCAATTCAGCTCACTCAGCTGTCAAGAGAAAGCATCTGGGCAGTCTGCCAAGTCTTTGAAATGAAACATTGTAACTAACTTCCTTCTTAGATCAAAGGGGATTGTCTGTGTGTGTAAAGAAATAATCCAGGCAGACTGCCAAATCTTTAACTTGAAACATTGTAACTAAGCTTTCTTCTTAGATAAAAAGGGATAGAACTGTGTAAATAATCAGGGCAGACTGACAAATTTTCAGAAATGTGTAAATGCAGGAAGTTTAACCACTTAAAAAGTCTAAATCTTTTCCTGACACTTCTTTCTCAAGTTAAAATTCATATTTTTGCTAGAAAATTACTTTGAACCCAAACAGTAAAGTGAGCCCATTTTTTTTTGTTTTAAAGTGAAAGATGATGTTACACCGCAAGAATCGTGATCCATCTTCTAAGCAAAAAAATTGCGATTCTCATTTTAGCCAGAATCGTGGCTGCATTGGATTTCTTTTCACCTGTCAGTAACACATTCTTGTCCTAGGGTGATAACTAGGGTTGCACCGATTAGAGGTCGACCGATATATCGGCCGATATTTGCCGTTTTTTAAATAAATAATCGGCATCGGCCGATTTGTGCTGATAAAAAGCCGATTTAGAACTACAGCGGGACTTTGAAATGACTTCTGTATAGAATGGTCTAAGTTGTCATAGCAACACTTTCCTCCACTCTGGGCAGGCTGCCAAGAAAAGAACAGAAAGATACAATGTTTACACTTGAATGAATGAATGAAGTCATCTCTGTGTGTAGAAGTTCTCAGTTTAACCATTTAAAGACTAAATCTTTTCTGACACTTGTTGCTTACAAGTAAAAAATCCTGTATTTTCTGCCAGAAAATCACTTAGACCCCCCAAAAATTATATATATTTTTTTAGCAGAGATCCTAGGGAATAAAATAGCGGTTGTTGCAATATTTTATGTCACACGGCATTTGCACAGAGGTCTTTCAAATGCATTTTTTGGGGAAAAAAATACACCATTTAAAAAATAAAAATAAAATAAAAACAGTAAAGTTAGCCCATTTTTTTTTTTTTTGTCCAAAAGTTTTGACTACCTGTTTTTATTTTATATATATATATATATATATTATATATTTTTTTTTATCTAAATCATACATACAAATAAACTGATTGGAGGTTTGTTTTGTTTAATAAATGTTTAAGTGTAAGAAATTTTCTGTATCACGTATGAAGGCCGCTTTCACACTGGAGCGGGCAGGCGTTGATGGTAAAACGCAAGTTTTAGCGGCTCTTTACCATCATTTTAGCGGTGCTATTTGGCTGCTAGTGGGGCACATATAACCCAGCTAGCGGCCAAGGAAGAGGTTAAATGCGCCCATGAAGCACCGCTGCCAAAACGCATTGCATGCGCTTCGGCAGTGGTGCCCATTCATATCAATGGGCAGGAGTGGTGGATGAGCGGTATACACCACTCCAAACGTGCTGCTTGCAGGACTTTTTTTTAAGATCCTGCCAGAGCATCGCCTCAGTGTGAAAGCACTCTGTCTTTCACACAGACTGCAGGGGAGCCATTTTACAGGCACTTTACAGGCGCTATTTTTAGCCCAAAAGCGCCTTAAAACGCCCCAGTGGGAAAGGTGTGTTAGATCAAGGGGGATTAAAAATAAATAAAATAAAATCGGCCTAACATATCGGCCCAAAAAAAATCGGCATCATATATCGGCTATCGGCCGCCATGATTTCTAAATATCGGCATCGGCCAGAGAAAAACCCATATCGGTCGACCTCTAGCACCGATCCCACTTTTTTAAGACGGAGTACAAAGTAATGATACTTCTCCCCCCCACAAGTACTCGCCGATACCGATATTACCGATACTTACTTTTTTTTTTTTTACGTCATGCGACAGTGGACTGTGTCAGTAGTTTTTTTTCCCCCTCTATTTTTTTGAATTTTTTTACAAAATTATTATTTTTTACAATTTATATTTGTATGTTATTCTTTACAATGCTTTCTTTTTTGGAGGGAGGGAGGAGTGGACAGTTTCAGTGTTTTTTTTATTTTTTCACAACTTTACCTTTTAAATAATTTTTTATTTTATTATTATTTTTTATATCAGCCCTGTTGGGGGGCGGGGGGGGGGCTTTGGTGAGATATCAGGGGTCTTAAACAGACCCGACATCTCCCCTTTGAGACAGGGGATGGGACTGGGGACAGAGATTACCCAGTCCCTTTCTCAGCAGCACTGGAGATGAATGGACAGGAGACAGAGGCTCCTCTCCATTTATAAACTGAGACATTGTAAACACAGTTTACCCTGCTCAGATATAGACAGTCAGTGATCACTGACTCTGTGCATTCAAAAAAGGAAGGAGTGGGTAAATTACAGATTTACCCGCTCCTTCCTCTGCTCTCCATCCTGACAGATCTGGGACAGGGGGGACCAAAGGAGCACACATAGGAGGACAGGGGAAGGCTGTCAGCTGCTTTATTGAAATATATACAGGGACATTGATGCTTGTAACTCCCTCCACCGACACACCAATAATGCCTGACTGACCTTAAAGTGGAAGTAAACCCATGGATTTAAACAGTTAAAAAAAAGGCATGCCGGGAATGCTAACTGCACATTGGCTATGCTTTCAGCCCAACTATCAAACCATCCAATGGCTGGTGTCATAACGAATCAGATGTGCAGCACCATAGCAGTTAAAGATTAAAACAGAGGCAAAGATGGCAGCTTCCTTGGCCGAAAACGATAGGGGAGTTTACTTCCACTTTAAGTCTAAACATTGTAACAATTTGTCAATGGAATAGACTTTGGCCCCTTTCACACATGCGGACTGTATGTCCGTATTTCATCCATCCGTTTGCGGATGAAATACGGACATACTTGCATTCCTATGGGATAGCGGATGTCTGCGGTTGAACATCCGCTGACACCTGATATCGTCCGTCTCCGCTATGGTTCGATTCTGCAGACGGAGGAAAATCCTATTTTTCTATCTGTCTGCAGAGCGGATCGGATGAAAACGGACAGACTGTCCGTGTTCATCCAATCCCCTATAGAGAGGAGACCTGACAGGGCGGTCCCTGCACAGTGTGCTGGGACTGCCCTGTCATCCGCCGGCTCAGCGGGGATAAACGGAGCGATCTCCTCTGAGCAAGCGGATCATCACCGGGCGGAGCATTACGGATCCGTCCCGTGTGAAAGGGGCCTTGGTCACCCTAGAACAGGAAGTGTTGTAGGCCTACAGAACATCGCCCCCTTTCCATCTCTATAACAAAGAGCGGAGGTGTCTTGAAACTAATGGGGAACAGCACTGTAACCACAGAACAGTGATGGCAAACTTTAGCACCCCAGATGTTTTGGAACTACAATTCCCATGATGCTCACCTACACTGCAGAGTGCATAAAAATCATGGGAAATGTAGTTCCAAAACATCTGGGGTGCCAAGGTTTGCCATCACCACCGCCCTAGAACAGGAAGTGAAGCACTACAGAACTTCTCCCTCTTTCCATCTTTAGAGCAAAGTTCTGTAACTAATTGGGAGCAGCATTGTCATCCCCAGGACAGGAAGCGTTGTAGACCTACAGAACATCTCTCCCTTTCCATCTCCATAACAAACAAGGGGGTGTCCTGTAATTAATGGGGAGCAGCATTGTTACCCTAGAACAGGAAGTGTAATAGGACTACAGAATACCTCTCCCTTTCCATCTCTAACAATGGGGGGAGGTGTTGTGTAACAGAGAGCAGCACTGTCACCTCAGATTAGGAAGTGTTGTAGGCCTACAAAACATCTCCCTCTCTCTATGGGTGCAACGGATCAAAAAAAACTCACGTATCAGATCGTTCCCTCAGATCAATTATTATTTGCTGATCCGAAAAATGATCCGAATTTGCAAAAACCTGTGAAAATTCCACCACCATATAGTCCCCACCGTAATATCCACAATCTCCCCCACTGTAATATTGGCTGAGTATTGCAGAGTATGGCAGGGTATCGCAGAGTATTGGCTGGGTATGGAGGGATGGCTGTCAGAGAGCAGCGCTGTGGGCACTACAGATCCAGCCCACAGCGCTGCTTCCATCCGATCTCACCCCTCCACTGTACAGATCGGTACAGAGAGGGGAGACAGGAACCGGCGTCATGATGCCGGTTTGTTTACAAGTGATCGCTCCGTCATTTGATGGAGAAATCACATTGTAAATGGCCTGGGTGTAGAAAGATGGCCGCAGCTTCGGGGGTAGGCCGAAGCCACGGCCTTTCCTAAGGCCGAAACCGCAGAGTGGTCCGCGGATCGTGGCGTGTGCCGATCCGAGCGGGGTGACCCGTTGGATCATGGATCAGTGACGATACGTTGCACCCCTACCTCTCTCCATCACATAGGGTGGAGGAACATTGCAAACTGGTAAGATTGCAGCAGAGAGCATAGGGAGCCATCGACTCACAATATTTCTGGCAGGGTTGACAGGTATTTTTTTGTCTTCTTCTAACATATGGCAATTCAATAATTTAACAGGTAGTAAATAAGAGGAACTTGCGGTTTTAATTATCATTTCAAAATAATTGTAATAAACCTTAACTAATAAACAGAGCAGGTAAGGAAAAAAAAAAACTGCACAGCATGGTATAAAACCATCTCATGGTTATACGTTACTTCTTGGTAGCAAGGATCTAATAGATTTGCTTTTTTTAACCAATCAGTAACCTTCTTTCAATGTCAAAACTGAGCTAAATAAGCTTATTGTTTACCATTTTGCAGTTTTACTTCAAACACGCACCTCCCTCTCTCGGCAATCAGTTACACCATCTAAGCAATTGTTATATTTCATGCTCATACCAGCGAAGGCCATGAAGACGTTCTCATCCAGAGCGCAGATTTTCCGCACCGTCCTCTCATCCTGAAGTTTGGCCACAGATTTCTTCTCCACTCCGAGTACCACAATTTCCTTTCCTCGTACCCCGACCTGCAACACAGAACACATTATCAGACCCCAGTGCTAATAAAACTTCTGCTGTGTGCACAAACTGCAGTACAGGCCTTGTCCCGAAAGTTGTGATGTCCTAGACCAGTGATGGCGAACCTTGGCACCCCAGATGTTTTGGAACTACATTTCCCATGATGCTCCAGTACACTGCAGAGTGCCAGAGCATCATGGGAAATGTAGTTCCAAAACATCTGGGGTGCCAAGGTTCGCCATCACTGTCCTAGACGAAGTAGGTTGCGATGTCATCCGCCCACCTCCCCACCTCAGCCATTCAGGGGAAGACTTGCAATCATTGATAAAAATACAAGGCTTCCTGGTAATAGTTGAGCAGTGCTCAACCCAACTTCTGTTCCAGCCCCAGACGGGAAGTCCCTTTATCACTGCCGGAACACATCACTGTATATGGTATACAGCAGGTGCTACATGCATTATTCATTACTCACAGCAGCTGCAGCAATTAGTAAAAGCAAATAGTTAGGGCCAGCTTGGCCCAAACAAAACTATTTAAAGTGAAAGGAAAGGTGGAGTTGGGCTTTACATCTCGAGCCCCTGATCTTCTAGATCAGTGATGGCGAACCTTGGCACCCCAAAAGTTTTGGAACTACATTTCCCATGATGCCCATGCAGTGTAGATAAGCATCATGGGAAATGTAGCTCCAAAACATCTGGGGTGCCAAGGTTCACCATCCCTGTCCTAGGGCCTCTTTGCAGCCACTTCCTGTCCAGTGCTGGCTACATGACATTTCCCAGAAGGGGTTTCCTGGTGATATTTTGAAAAAGCCAATGGCAGCCTATATCTGAAACCCACGTGACAGGGTGCCAACTCGGGAGACCAATTATAATCGAGGGTAGAGTATTTTCTATACAAAACCTGGACCACTGGGTATTCTTTCAATAAAATATGCAAATTTAAAAGAGTAAAAATGACTTCTGAAAAGACAGTAACATGTTGAAGCTTCTATGTGATATTAGTGATGAAGGACAGTTCATGGAGAGAAACAGTTGTCCATAGAGGAGGAAGCAATACATCTACGCACTGCTGACTTCCTGCTCCCATGGAATGACACAGCAAAAAGAAGGTTTGATAACAAGCTATTATTTATAGTGGGGCTGGGTTAGATCATCTGTCTGATTTTTATTGCCCCCTTGTTAATTGATGGGAAGTAGGAAGAACGCCCCCCACACTGGTGGGAAGTAGGAAGAACGCCCCTCCACCACTGATGGGAAGTAGGAAGAACGCCCCCCACCACTGATGGGAAGTAGGAAGAACGCCCCCCACCACTGATGGGAAGTAGGACGAACGCCCCCCACCACTGATGGGAAGTAGGACGAACGCCCCCCCCCCCCCCACTGGTAGGAAGTAGGACGAACGCCCCCCCCCCCCCCCCCACACACACACTGGTGGGAAGTAGGACAAACGCCCCCCCCCCCCACACTGGTGGGAAGTAGGACGAACGCCCTACTAAGGGCAACAGTTGCCCACAGCAACGAAATGCCTAGTTCACCGAGATCTGATTGACTGCTACAGGCAGCAGTTTTCTCTCAGGGTACATTGCCATTTTCTGAGATCCGGTGGGTTGTTAAGGACAACAGTTTCACTTCTCACCCATCAGGCCCAAAAACCTGGAGGTGTTGCCCATAACAACCAGAAGCCCTGTATCCTGAGATCTGATTTGCCAAGAGATCTGGTGCTGTTACCCATAGCAACCAGCTGCCCTTGTTTCCTAGGATCTGATTGGCTGCCAGGGGGGCAACAATTCCACTTCTCACCCAAGAGACCTGAAGCTGTTACCCATAGAAACCACATGCTCTGTATTTGAGGTCTAAATGGTTATTAGGGTCAACAGGTTCAGAGCTGTTGCCTACAGCAACAAGATGCCCTGTTTTCTGAGATCTGATGGGTTGCTAGGGCCAACAGTTTCACTTCTCACCCACCAGGCCCAAAAACCTGGAGGTAGCGCCCATAACAAACCAGAAGCCCTGTATCCTGAGATCTGATGGGTTACCAATGGCAAATGTTTCACTCTTTAGGCCAAGAGACCTGGTGCTGTTACCCATAGCAACCTTAAGCGTTGTTTCCTAGGATGTGATTGGGTGCTAAGAGCAAAGGTTTCTCTTCTCGTCGATCAGACTAAGAGACCTGAAGCTGTTACCCATAGAAACCACATCTAAATGGTTGCTGAGAGCAACGGGCCTGGAGCTGTTGCCTATAGCAACCAGGTGACCTCTACCATGAGAGCTCAGGCCTGGTTGGCTGCCAATGGTCCGATATGTGTTCCCTTGTCCCCGGGAGGCCCCCATCCTCCCCAGGCGGGACACATGTCCCTCCACAGAGCACACAGAGCCGTCCTCACCGCCGTGGAGCCTTTCTTCACGGCCTCCTGAGCGTATTCCACCTGGAAGAGATGTCCATCCGGGGAAAAGACGGTGATAGCTCGGTCGTAGCTCATTCTCACAGCGCGGTCAGACTGATCACCAAACCGAAAGCTGCTCCTGAAAACAGCTCACTCATCCGCCTCCTATCCACTAAGCCGATTTACGCCTCCAGAGCAGCGTAGAGCCCTTGCCTTACCCACCGCTCTACGCTACGCAAATTGCGTAACCAAACCCCGCCCACGGGAACCTGCGCTACCCGGCGCTTACAGACAGGAAACCCGGCTCGTGGAGCGTACCAAAAGTAAGTAGGGGAGGACGGAAATCTTCACGTCGCCACTCCGCCAGTTTTATCACCTTTCCTCCAGACATGTATTATTATTACATCGTTTAAATTATTTATTTGTATAAATGGACCGCAATCTGGCCGGTGCAGCCCGTCTGGTGGGAAACGGATCATACCATTTGGCACCGTCTCCCCCCCTGTCTGCTGCGTAGAATAAGAATCCTCTGGCTAGTAATAAGGGTGCAGATATTAGGAATATCTGGAATAATTTATTCTGCTCAGACACACGCCGGGCCAGAGGGGGGCAACCATGTCTGTGGCCTTTGCATCAGCCAGACCCAGAGGAAAAGGAGAAGTCACCCAGCAAACTATACAGAAGGTACAAGATCTGTGATGGTGGAGGGGGTGATGGCACCAGCTTTATTCTAGGGGGAGGAGGGGATATGCAATACCCATGTGCCATGCATATTATACAGGAGACATAGCCATGTCATCTGCATGATGGATGCCTGACACACACAACCATTCATGGACACTTCACAATGGAAACATTTTTCATTCATTGATCATCATTTATAGCTAATTATATATGTATGTATGATCATTGCTATCTATTCATGTATGTATAATCATTGCTATCTATATGATCATTGCTATCTATTCATATATATATATATTTATAATCATTGATATCTAATTATATATGTATGTATAATCATTGCTATCTCTATTCATATATATAAATATATATATATATATATAGATATATACATATCTATATATATGATCATTGATTTCTATTATATATGTATGATCATTGATATCTATTCATATATATATATATATATATAAAATCATTGCACTATGTATTTCCTGGTCATTGGACTTTATATATATGTATTATTGGGAGATGAAATATATATACGTTTGCTCATTGAGCTATGTACTGTATATATATGATCATTGAACTATATACTGTATATGCATGATCACTGAGCTATATACTGTATATGTGATCATTGATCTATATACTGTACATATGATCGCTGAGCTATATATATATATATATATGTATATGCACAATCATTGAGATGTTTACTGTATATATGATCGTTGAACTATATACTGTCTATGCACAATCATTGATCTATATACTGTATATATGACCGTTGAACTGTATATATGAGCTATCCTTGAGCTATATGATGTATATATGTATATATATATATGTGTGTGTGTGTGTGTGTGTGTGTGTGTGATCATTGAACTATATACGTTATATGTATTATCATTGAGCTATATACTGTATATATGATCATTGATATATATATATGTGTATGTGTGTATGTATATGCCTGATCATTGAAGCCTGCATGGGTGCCCCAGTGAATGCAAATCATTTAAACGTCCTCTCTCAGATGTCATCTGCCTCCATGACAGTTGCAGCTATAGACAACACTTGAGTGTCTTCTTCATCCTTATCTGTGGATTAGGGGAGGAGGGTTCATGAATGACACTTAATATGTCAGCACTGACTATCGCCGTTGCATTTCCTCCCACCTCGTTCTCAGATGAGAGAAGCCGGAGTAGGGATCAGCGAGGGTGTACATTGTGAATGCTGCACAATTGTGGCGGATTTCTTTCTCCTTGAGATAAATCTTGATGGATTGTGTTGGTTTCATGCTGTTGCTTGTTCAGTGTCAGTGGGGCTGATTACAAGCAGAACAGTGGCGAATGGGACTGAGGTTCTGTCTGCAGCCAGTTGCTTGGGGGACACGTGTGGCTTTCAGTGCCTTTTAATGTGGCTCATGCAGCCTTGCAGGAAATGCTAATTTTCGCTTGGTGACCCACATGTCATATTTCTGCTAGTCATGATACAGAGGTTACTCATTCTTCCTATTTATCTTGATGGTATCTTTGTTGTTTTTTTCATACTGGGTAGGACCTGTGATGGATCAAAGTTTGCATGAGTTGGGGATCTTTGCTTAATGCTGAATTCCAGAGGCAAAAACTTCATAAATAGACACAAAGAGGTTGATTTACTAAAACTGGAGAGTTCAAAATCCTGGTCCAGCTGTGCACGGTAGCCAATCAGCTTCTAAAATCGGCTTGTCCAATTAGGCTTTGACAAAAAAAAATCCTGGAATATGATTGGTTCCAATGCTCATTTTGCACTTTCCAGTTTAAGTAAATCAACTCCAAAGGATAGAAATCTAGTCTGTGCGCACGTAATACATATGCAAACCCAGATATTACCTTGGAAAAGTAGAGGTGATCTCAACACTGCACTGTACATAGCCTGTGCAGAGAGCAGAGCTGTGGGAGGGGCCAAGCAGCTCCACCCACTACAGGCTGCCTGCAGGGGGCGGAGACAAGACCAGTTACCCTGTACAAGGAGAGGGAGCAGCAGTGACCGGTCTTTATTACAAGAAGCTCCCCCAAAGAAGCAAAGTGTAAAATTTTTGCATGCTGGATTCCTGCACAGGTCTGGAAGAAATATACAAAGCACACCAAGATTCTACACAGGGTTTTTGTATTTAGACAATATTTGCTTTGATTTTAGTTAATCTTTAAAGGAGATGTGTTCTAATGAAAATACAGGGCAGCCATTGACGAACTGGCTATAAAGATACTTAAATTCCTGGCTTCAGTACTGCCCTTCTATTGCTTCTAATCTGAAAACGTATTCCTGCTCAGTGACTCAGAAAGTACTGAAGCCATTGGATCAACATAACAGCCAGGGAGCAGGCATTCCAAAAAGGGGGAGGCCAACCAGGGCAGCCATCATACTTCACTTTCATTTATTTTTTATTTTTTTTAAAGTGGACCTTACATGAATATGCAAGGTCCGTTTACCCTGAATGCTGCCCCCCCTTGTAATAAAGCTCAGCCAATGAAAAAAAAGACATTGGGAGAAATAAGTAAAAATGACTTCCACTATGTACAGTGAGGGGGAAAAAAAGTATTTGATCCCCTGCTGCTTTTTGTACATTTGCTCACCGACAAAGAAATGAAATGATCAGTCTATAATTTTAATGGTAGGTTTATTTTAACAATGAGAGACAGAATAACAACAAAAATATCCAGAAAAAAACACATTTCAAAAAAGTTATAAATTGATTTTCATTTTAATAAGCGGAATAAGTATTTCATCCCCTATCAATCAGCAAGATTTCTGGCTTCCAGGTGTCTTCTATACAGGTAATGAGCTGAGATTAGGGGCACTCTCTTAAAGGGAGTGCTCCTAATCTCAGTTTGTTACCTGTATAAAAGACACCTGTCCACAGAAGCGATCAATCCGATTCCAATCTCTCCACCATGGCCAAGACCAAAGATCTGTCCGAGGATGTCAGGGGTAAGATTATAGACCCACACAAGGCTGGAATGGGCTACAAGATCATCTCCAAGCAGCTCGGTGAGAGGGTGACAAGAGTTGGTGCGATAATTCGCAAATGAAAGAAGCACAAAATAACTGTCATTCTCCATCGGTCTGGGGGGCTCAATGCAAGATCTCACCTTGTGGAATTTCAATGATCATGAGAACGGTGAGGAATCAGCCCAGAACTACACGGGAGAATCTTGTCAATGATCTCAAGGTAGCTGGGACGAAGAAAACAATTGGTAAGACACTACGTTGTGAAGGACTGAAATCCTGCAGGGCCCGCAAGGTCCCCCTGCTCAAGAAAGCACATGTACTGGTTCATCTGAAGTTTTCTAATGAACATCTGAATGATTCAGAGGAGAACTGGGTGAAAGTGTTGTGGTCAGATGAGACAAAAATCAACCTCTATGGCATCAACTCAACTCGCCGTGTTTGGAGGAGGAGGAATGTTGCCTATGACCCCAGGAACACCATCCCCACCGTCAAACATGGAGGTGGAAACATTATGCTTTTAGGGGTGTTTTTCTACTAAGGGGACAGGGCAACTTCACCGCATCAAAGGGACGATGGACGGGGCTATGTACCATCAAATCTTGGGTGAGAACCTCCTTCCCTCAGCCAGGACAATGAAAATAGGTAATGGATGGGTATTCCAGCATGACAATGACCCAAAACACACGGCCAAGGCAACAAAGAAGTGGCTCAAGAAGAAGCACATTAAGGTCCAGGAGTGGCCTAGCCAATCTCCAGACCTTAATCCCATAGAAAATCTGTGGAGGGAACTGAAGGTTCGAGTTAACAAACGTCAGCCTCAAAACATTAAAGAGAGGATCTGCAAAGAGGAGTGGGACACAATCCCTCCTGACATGTGTGCAAACCTGGCGGCCAACAACAAGGAATATCTGACCTCTGTGATTGCCAACAAAGGTTTTGCCACCAAGTCATGTTTTGCAAAGGGGTCAAATACTTATTTCACTCATTAAAATGCAAATCAATTTATACATTATTTTTTTTTAAATGCGTTTTTTCTGGATATTTTTGTTATTTTGTCTCTCACTGTTAAAATAAACCTACCATTATAATTATAGACTGATCGTTTGTCAGTGGGCAAATGTACGAAATCAGCAGGGGATCAAATACTTTTTTCCCTCACTGTATGGACACTGTTTTCTGCAACCAACTTCAGATTATAGAGGAACTTTATCACTGAACCCCCAAACCGGGATATGGCAGATTGAGATGGATTAGCATACTCCTCCTCTCCGTGAATCCAGGGATCTCCCACTATGATCTTCTAAGAGCCATCACCATGCGCCGCCATCTTCTTTGTGACATCATCAGGAGCTCGGCTGTCTCTTCCAAGTCCGAGCAGCCAGCCTCCTGATGACGCTTACTGCGCATGCGCAGTGGGTCCTGCACATCTCCAAAGCCTCCTGAGAGACGTGGGTATCCAAAGAGACTTCGGACGGGAGAGTCATTCTGTCCAAGGCCAAAGATGAGCTGTTCTCCACTAAAAAAGCTGAAAGAGGGGGAGGAGAGGAACTTTTTGAATTAAGTAAAAAAAAATAAAGTTGAACTTAAAGTAATTGTAAAAAAAACCATTCAGTTTAAAATAGAAATGGACGGCAAAACATTTTTGTATAGATACAAAAGAAAAAAAATTGTAAATACTCCCCCCCTTTTTAATAATGATCACATGTCTTCTCTTCTCAGCTGCATACTACACTGGGTTCGCCGGCATGACTAGAGAACTGACCACGCTGTGCTCTTCTTGCTTAGTGTGGTCAGTTTTTAATAGGAAAGCAATTGGACTGGCAGGAACACCAGGGATTGCACACAGAGGAAGCAATAAAATAAGAACAGGATACTTTCTCCGACAAGTACACGGTACAGCAGAGACATATCAGGAATATGAAGTGTTGGGGTAACAAACACTTAAAAGTCTCTCTCCCTTTGCCCCCCCCCCCCTGGCGCCGCCATTATTGCACGGGGCAGATGTGCTGAGGGTCTCTGTCCGGCTTTCAGGTCAGAGAAGAGTCCTGCGTGACATCTGCACAAGACAGCAAAGTTTAGGACTTTCACATGCACAGTGAGAACCCATGCATGTGCAGATTTCCAGGTGAACCTGTGCATCTACAGGGCTCACACGGGACCCAGAACATGTGTGGGGGGGGGGGGGGACCTTTCCAAGGACACCTTTCTGGCCTAGGTGAGAAATTAAGAAGTGCAAATAACTGTAAAAAATAAATAAATAAAATACTATTGATATCCATTTGTAAGAGAAGGAGGGGGGAGGAAGCAGGACACCATCACATATATTTAAGTGCTTTAAGTTTACTTTAAAGTGGTTGTAAACCTCAGACATGAAATATGAACAAAGCATATCCCTCTATAGTGTGTACTTGTCTCAATCCAGAGCACAAAGTGTCATTTTTGTTTGCTGCCTTGTTCTTCTGCTATCAGCATGCATCACTTTTTTTCCTGACACCAAGCGAAAAAAGGTGACAAGCACACAGAGCCTGTGATTGACCGCATCAGATCTGTTCCTGTGTTTTGTGTGAAGGGTATGTCCCTTTCCTCCAATCGGCTCTCAGCGTTCACCTCGCTGAGCTCTCCAGTGTGTAATTTCAGCTCTCATCCCATTTTTTTTTATGACAGCTCAGACAAGCTTTATAAATTCTGTATTTTCGTTTCAATCTTTTTTTATTCGTTTTTTTTATTTTATTTTTTATGTTATGATGCAACAAAAGAAATTGCATAATGACACTGTCATCAAAATCCATTGACAAGAAAGTAGTAACAATAACAGATTTAAAGGATAGGAAGTTTAGGCAAAGACTGCCTTGAACAGTCCATTATTGGAAATTGGGAACATCACCAATGTAGGTAACTGTAAAGAGTCCCATATAACAATACAGTATAAATTCTGTATTTTGAACAGATGTAGAGAAGATTTGTGCAGATAAACAGGTACAACTCAACTGAGGCTACTCCCTTCACCAGGTATATGTAAGGATTTACAATCACTTTAAAGTGATATTGAAGGCAATTTAAAAAAAAAAAAACATGTCATACTTACCCACTCTGTGTAATGGTTTTGCACAGAGCATCCGTGATCCTCCTCTTCTCCGGTCCCCAGTTGGCACTCCTGGCCCCTCCCTCCTGCCGAGTGCCCCCCAACTGCGGGTCCATTTACACACACAGCCGCGGCTTGGCCCCGTCCCCTCTCTCTCCTCACTGGCTGTGATTTTCTCAGCCAATGAGGAAGAAGAGTCCCGGAGAGCCAAGCCTCTCATGCCCATCGCTGGATAGAGATGGGGCTCAGGTAAGTATTAGGGTTATTTTTTTTACTTCATGCATAGAATTTTTTTTATGTTGTAACAATATTAGCGTTTTATCATGTGAAAATTTTCAGTAAAAAATACAATTAAGTTTTTTTTTTAGTGCACACAAACCCAATATATTACACAATTTTATGGTAAGATATAAAAGGAGAGGTTGCGCCGGGTAAACAGATACCCAACATGTCAAGCCAAATAAATGATGCATGCCCATGAAACGGCAACAAACTTTGGTACCCCAAATTTTCCAAAATCATTGGCGTAAAAAAGGTCATCAGTCTGCCACAGTTCTGATGGGCAGACTGGGTACTTGTTGCACTGGACGTTATATGCCCTGTACACACGGTCGGAAATTCCAACGGATAAGGTCCGATCGGATTATGTTGTCGGAAATTCTGATCAAGTGTGGGCTCTATCGGACTTTTTCCGTCGGAAATCCCGACAGAAAAAGTTTGAGAGCAGGATCTAAAATTTTCCGACAGCAGAATCCGATCAGACTTTTTCCGATCGTTTGTAGAGAATTCCGACGGACAAATTGCCATGCATGCTCAGTTTTAAATTTATGAGACCAAAGCTATTGTCTACTAGCCTCTACGTAGTCCCGTCGGACGAAACGAACCTCACCTCGTTCCGAACGATCAGATTTTCCGACAGCTTTGTCCGAACGTGTGTATGCAACACAAGTTTCGGACAAAATCCATTGGAAAAAATCAGACGGATTTTGTGGTCGGAATGTCCAACCGTGCGTATGGGGCATTACTCTGCATTCCTGTAAGTGAAATTTTTAGCTTCCATTTTTGGGTAACGCTTGAGCTGCTCCCTTGATTGGCTGATGATCGAGTCAAACTGGTCGCCCGGTGCCTAGCCCAAGACTCTTCTTACCAATATCTGTGAATTGTTATATCAACACTCCTCCGGACAGAGGCCCTGGCTGGGTTATAGCCGCAGGCTCATAAGAGCTTGTGGTCGGAATATCCGACCGTGTGTACAGGGCATTAAAAGCGCCAGTAGCTTTTCAGTGAGTCTTTAAAAGTTTTTTAATGTTTTTGCAATAGCGCTTTATTAGCGGTTTTTATTTATTTTTATTTTTTTATTTTTTTCAATGGGTTAAAAAACATTGGTGAACCACGTTTTTGCGCATTTATCGTCGTCTGGCGTTTTTTTTTGTGGTCAGAAAAATGACTCCAGAACACGCTTTTATGGCGTTCAGAAAACCAGCCCATAAACTCCACTGCTGATAAATGTTCATAAAAGTCCATGTGCTGCATGGACACATAGGATAACATAGAGTGGAGTTTAGGGGCTGTAAAATAAAAAAAACGCCCAAACTCCAAAAAACTTCTGTTTATGAGCTCCAGTGTGCACGGAGCCTTAAGACCCAGCTACTTTTTTTTTATTTTTTATTTTTTTTAATTCCAGGTATGAATATTTTTTTTTACAAAGGCCCCAATGGTCCAGCTTTGAGCAAGGTAAGTATTATGTTCCATATCTGCGGGATCACTACTTTGATTTCCAAGCTGGACCAAGGTAAATGCAAAAATGTCCATACCTGGAATTCAACTTTAAAGAAAATATCCCCCCCAAAAAATTCACAAAATAACATCTTTCTTTTGTTTTTGTTTTCTTGAACAGATGTTGGATGAGAACCACCACCTGATACAATGTATAATGGATTATCAAAGCAAGGGCAAGACTGCAGAGTGCACACAGTGAGTATCTGGGCAGCCATAGTAGGCATGCATCATGGCAATGAACTACATGAAACACACCTCCCAACTTTTTTATATGGGAATGAGGGACACCTATCAGCAAAAGTATGCAGGCATAGGACACACCCCGGGCCACACCCCCTTAAAGCAGAATTGTACAAAAAAGATTGGTTGAACCCACAAGTGCTTTTTTTTTACCACTACTATTGCTTTATATTGGGTCTTGCAATAAATTGCTTTCAATGAATGTATACTTTATGTTTATGTTTTGCATTTGACTAGATATCAGCAGATCCTGCACAGAAATCTGGTCTATCTCGCCACTATAGCAGACTCCAATCAGAACATGCAATCTCTGCTTCCTGCGGTGAGTAGAGAAGTCCACACGTACCTCTGCCTTCTTCCACCTATAGATAAGGAATTAGTGCCTTAAGGACCTCTATCATGAAAATATTGTATTCTGATTTTTGCACTTCATTTACCCATGTATTAATAGAATCCAGGGCCGCCGATAGGGGGGTACAGCCAGTCTTCCTGTACTGGGCCCAGGCCCCATCAGTTTAACAGGGAGGCCTGGGAACCTGAGCTGGAGGGCGAGCTGTACTACCTTTATCACTGGAACCAGTCCTCCTGTGGCTCCCCCTGTCAGCTTTCTTTACTCTCTCTCCCACCATGCCGCACTGCAGGGGGATAGTTTCCAGTATCTCCCCCCCCCCCCCCCCATCTCCCACCACTCTGATTCCGTCCCCTTTCCCTCTGCTGCTCTGGCCCTCCCACAGCACTCCCATCTTCTCCTCCTCTCCCTCCTGCCAGCTGCAACTTTTGCAGTTCCCAGAGGTGGATTGTTTCAGGATGGAGAGCAGGAGGGTATAAATATGTAGTATGAACACAGCGAGTGAATGAACACAGTACCGATCACTCCTGTGTTCATTATAACTTTTTTCATAATTTCTTTTTGTATATTGACATAGGGATGGAGGTGTATTTTTTCAATGTGTTTCATTTGAAGTGTTACTAAACCCTGTAATATGAAAATAGTTCATCTGCCCCCTGCAGCCCCCACAGCTTCTAAATCTTCTTTTTACATAAAAATATTGCCACTATATACCTTTTTGGCTGATCTGTATAGTACGGGCAGTGATAAACTGCACAGTTTCTCCAGTGCTGAGAGTTCAGATAGGAAGACATTTCCACTACAGCCTGAATACAAGCCCACATGTGTGATGTCAATGACCTGGCTATCTCTGAGAACAAGTAAATGTTCTCTCCAGCATAAAAGACACAACTGAGCATGTGCAGGTCGGCTACTCTGCCTGTGATTGCTGGCCTTCCCCAGAGTGCAGGAGGGGGAGGATCTGTGCATACTGGATAAAATAGCTTTTTACACATTGCAGAGGATTAACCCCTTCCACAGTGAGTATAACAAGCATGCTATGCTGTATATACAGAATGATTTTACTGTTGTGGGTTTAGTAACACTTTAAAGTCCCACTTCCCCTTCCCCCTCGTCTCCTTTAACTTATATACATGAAGCATAGTAAACTGTGTTTACTGTGCTTCAGTTTGTGAATGAACAGGAAGCCTCAGAGCACTTTCTATTTTTTCATCTGCGGTGCAAAGAAAGGGTCTCAGGAATATACAAGGACTAAGGAATATAGAGGGACTAAATACAGAGACTAAGGAATACAGAGGGACTAAGGAATATACAAGGAATAAGAAATATACAAAGACTAAGGGCCGGTTCACACGTGGTCTGTAAGGGCCGGTTCACACTGCAGGCGAGGTGAGGCGACTCCGACTTGCCTCGCCGCGACCTGCCGCGACCTCAGCGGCAACTTGCAGATGACTTCTGTATAGAAGTCAATGCAAGTCGCCCCCAGGTCGCCCAGAAGTAGTACAGGAACCTTTTTTCTGAGTCGGAGCGACTCGAGTCGCTCCTCTCAGAACGGTTCCATTGTACAGAACGGGGGCGACTTGCGAGAGCGCGGCGAGGCGAGTCGTGTCGCCTCGCATCACCCGCAGTGTGAACCGGCTCTAAGGAATATACAAAGACTAAGGAATATAGAGGGACTAAGGAATATAGAGGGACTAAGGAATATTCAGAGACTAAGGAATATTCAGAGACTAAGGAATATTCAAGGACTAAGGAATATTCAAGGACTAAGGAATATTCAAGGACTAAGGAATATTCAAGGACTAAGGAATATTCAAGGACTAAGGAATATACAAGGACTAAGGAATATACTGTATGTCCTCGTTCCCCTTTTCTGTCGCAAAAGAGAGACATATGGGGTATTTCCCCAGAGATCCCTTCCCCCAAACTGGGCAGTTAAAAAAATAGAAATAACCCCACACCACCACACCAAAACTGCATGCATTGCATGCAGTTGCGGAGCGCTTGCACAACAGCGCCATTCACTTGAATGGGTTAAATTAGACAGGGGGTAAAATTCCTTCACCGGATGAGAAGCAAAGCATCTCGTCCACTGCATGTGTACACTCACTAGATGCTGCCTCTGCATGCAAATGGGTTAGCGGTTGGGGGGTTAATAAAAGCGCAGGTCAACTGTGGGACTTTACCGACCTCTTTAGGGACACAGCGGCTGTATGAACACAGCTACAGGTCCTAATTTGGCAGGTGTGGGTGGGTGGCCCTAAATGCACGCTGTCTGTGTTTGGGGTCGTACACCTGCACCCACACATCTGTCAAATCACAACCTGTGGCTGTGTTCATACAGCTGCTGTGTCCGCATAACGTAACATAGGCTGCCTGCACACAGCCTCATAAACAAACCGCTGATTCACACTAGAGCTGCACAATTAATCGTTAAAAAATCGTGATCTCGATTCACCCCCTCTGAGATCTCTCCTGCAGTGGTTGCCGATTCTTTCATATAAACAAATGGAGAAACTATCTGCTCACTCAACTGTCAAAAGAAAACATTGGTGCAGTCTGCCAAGTTTTTTTAATTTGCAACATTGTAACTAAGCTTCCTTCTTAGATCAAAGGGATAGAACGTCTGTGTAAATAAATAATCTGGGCAGGTGTAAATGCAGAAAGTTTAACCACTTAGGCCCCTTTCACACGTGCGGACCGTATGTCCGTATTTCATCCATCCGTTTGCGGATGAAATACAGACATATATGCATCCCTATGGCATAGCGGGTGGCAGTGGATGAACATCTGCTGACACCCGATATCATCCGTCCCCGCTATGGTCCGATTCTGCAGACGGAGGAAAATCCTATTTTTCGGTCCGTCTGCAGAGCGGATCGGATGAACACGGGCAGACGGTCCATGTTCATCCGATCCCCCATAGAGGAGAATGGAGATCTGACGGGGCGGTCCCTGCACAGCGTGCAGGGGCCTCCCTGTCATCAACCGGCTTAGCGGGGATTAACGGAGCGATCCCCGATGAGCAAGCAGATATTCACAGGGTGGATCATCACGGATCCGTCCCACGTGAAAGGGGCCTTGAAGTCTAAATCTTAAGTTAAAATCAACATTTTTTGCTAGAAAATGATTTGGAACCCCCAAACATTATATATATATTAGCAGAGACCCTAGGGAATAAAATGGCAATTGCTGCAATATTTTATGTCTCACTGTATTTGCCCAGCGGTCTTTCAAATGCAATTGTTTGGGAAAAAATTTGCTTCAATGAATAAAAAAACAAACAAAAAAAAAACCAGTAAAGTTAGCCCAATTTTGTTTCAATGTGAAAGACGATGTTACTCCGCGAGAATCGTGAGAGAATCGTGATCTATCTTCTAAGTAAAAAATTGTGATTCTCATTTTAGCCAGAATGGGGCAGCTCTAATTCACACTATACAGGCAACAGGGCCCATGTGAAGGAGCCCCAAGGCCTCATTAGGTAGGCTGTAGGGGCTTACCTGATTTCTTATTGTGTACACACCATTATTTATATTTTCGTTTTTCTTTTTTTTTATATCATTACTTGTATTAACCAGATGCTACTAGATCAGGGATATGCAATTAGCGGACCTCCAGCTGTTGCAAAACTAAAAGTTCCATCATGCCTCTGGGTGTCACGCTTGTGGCTGTCAGTCTTGCTATGCCTCATGGGACTTGTAGTTCTGCAACAGCTGGAGGTCCGCTAATTGCATATCCCTGTACTAGATGATGATAATACAGAATACCGTTTGCGATAGTGGTCCTAATGGCCTCTACTTGCCTTCCATGTAGTGGCCATGGATGGATTAAAAAATAATTTGATTCCAGTTATACTAATTGCTTTATAGTAAATAAAGTGATTGAAATAGTTTTTCAAGAGTGATGTGTGCAAATGCTATCACCTACACAGCAACCAATCAGAATGCATCTCTCACTGAACTTTAGTAAACTGACATGTGATTGGTTGCCCTGGGTGACGCTATATTGCATGTATAATTAATCAGCTATAATAGAGGTGCACCGAATGGAAATTTTGGTGCCGAAAGCGAAAAACTGAAAATGCAGGATGCACTTGGCCAAAGATATCATCAATTGAAATGAATATGAATTGATCGTTGGCCATTAGTGGCACCTTTTAGCGCAAGAAAAGCTCAAGGAAAATGTATCCCTTTGAAATTCTATGTATGTCTTCACACTGGTCCGTTAAAAAAAAAAAAACACACCTCCTCCTAGTTCAAATGTATTGAAAACGCAGCAAGAACGCATCATTAACGCATCCGTGTTATTTTTTGATGCGCTTTTTGAGCCACATGGCCTAGGAAAAACCCCATAAGCGCAGCATAGTAAAATCTGCGTAAAATCGCCGCAAATTGGTGGTAAAATCGTGGTGCGTTTTCGGTACCGTTATCGACACCGTGCCCGAATGCCGATAACACAATTTTTGCCCGAAATTGCCAAAATGTTTCGGCGGCCGAAATTTCGGTGCATCTCTAATAATACTATATTTATTTCTTATAGGTATTTATACAGGGCTGTGAATTTACACAGACCTTTGCATATTGTACCATTACATCAGTCCCTGCCCTCAAGGAGGTTGCAATCTAATGACCCTATAATACCTTTTAATTATTTGATGAGGACTATCTCAGCTCATCATTTTGCTCCTCATTTTTATAAAAAAAATATTTATTCAGAAACATGTAAAAGCTTATGTACCTGACCAGACATTTTAGGAAAAATGAGTCTCAAAACGTATCTATAGTATCAATATATATTTATAAACCATCACCTAAATTGCATAACAGGTAGGCACCACTCTCTTCTCGAGCAAACCCATGGCTCTCTATTGTGAATGTCCTGGGTTTTGGCTTGCCTGCTTTCCCTTACCTCCCAGTAATCTTATCATTGGGACCAGCAGCCTGCCAGTCCAATAGGGAGCCAAGAAAGGGGGTGTCCACAGGAGCTGGTCTAAATTTGCATACAAAGGCATATATGACATCTGAGAAGCTAAGAGCTGACATGAAGATACCTGCTATGCAGTGCACGTAGCGGTACACTGATTAGCCATGACATTATGACCACTGATGGGTAAAGTTAATAACATTGATTATCTCATTACAATGGCATCTGAAAGCCTTGGAATCTGAAAGCCTAGGTGGGATATATTAGGTAGCAAGTGAACATGTTGTCTGTAAAGTGGATTTTTTGAAAGCTTGGGTAAGCGTAAGAATTTGAACGACTTTGGCGAGGGCCAAATTGTCATAGCTAGATGACTGGGTCAGAGCAACTCCAAAACTGAAGCTCTTGTTGGACGTTCCTGGCCTGCAGTGGTCCAGACTGACCAAAAGTAATCCAAAGAAGGAAAACCGGTGACAAGGTCATGGTCGGCCAAGGCTTACTGATGCACCTGGGGAGTGAAGGTTGGCCCATGTATTCTGATCCATATAGAAGAGTTACTTGTTGAAAAAGTTGATGCTGGTTCTGATAAAAAGGTCTCAGAACACACAGAAGATCATCGTTTGTTGTGTATGGGGCAGTGTAGACGCAGACTGTTCAGGGTGACATGCTGATCCGTGTCCACAGCCAAAAGTGCCTACGATGGGCATGTGAGCATCAGAACTGGACCACAGAGCAATGGAAGAAAGTTGCCTGGTCTGATAATGAATCATGTTTTCTTTTACAACGTGTGGGTGGCTGGGCGCGTGTGTGCCACTTACCTGGGGAAAAGACCAGGATACGCTATGGGAAGAAGGCAAGCTGGCAGAGGGAGTGTGATGCTTTGTCTAGAGGAGTCCATATTGGAAAAGGTCAGGGCTGTTTTTGGTGTCAAAAGGGTGACCCCTACACTCCAACTTAGCTTAATTGGCTTCTGTCTAAATTGGCTCTAGTATAGAAGATGTGTGGCCATTAGGTTCTTTCCTCACCGTTCTAGGGGGTTCCTCTTCGGGAGACCTCACCTAGTACTCAGCTTTAGCTGGTCACAAGGAGAAGGGTCCTCTAAGTCTTTTGACTAGGAGGACCAAAGTGCATTGTCCCTGTCAAGAGCCTTGGATCTTGGGGGTCAGGGAAGGGTTCAGTAACACACAATGCACTTTTTTGTGTGTTCACATGTTCCCTTGATGTTTTTGCTTTTTGCGCACCCATCACAATCTCAAAAAAAAAATGCGTATGTATATCCAGGTGAGATTGTAAGGTCCTTGAGGGCAGGGAGTGATGTGAATGTACAATATGTGAAGTTATACATAAAAATAAATAAATATGTTCTTACTACAAGATAGCTGTAGGCTTCACGGGGCGTACAGCGTGCACGGCCTACATAATCATTCTCCAGGGACCTGCCCATGCGGAGTATTGAGATAAATTAGAAGATGTGGCTGTACATGGTTATGTGCCAGGGTAGCATATAGCACCCTGATGTTTACTATGGATGCAGATAGTGTTCATACATCCATGCACGTGCTTTACACTACCCCAGTGCATAATCGTGTACATCTTCTAATTCATCTTAATGAACGGACGGACGTACATGGTGGTGGTGGGTCCCAAGAGAATGATTATGCAGGCTCTGTTCGCTATATGGCCATGTGCATGAAGCCTACGGCCTCGGTCACATGAGGCCTATAAATCTGTGCCCCCTGTGACGGCTATGTTTACCCACACAACCAGTTACAGTGCATCCCCATGCAGGCAGTTCCATTGCTGTCAATTGGGATGCAGCAGCTGCATGGACAGTCACTGCTCCCAACATGACTTAAATAGGTCTGTCCACACGGGGATGCATGGAACACCTGCACATCTCCATGTGGGTAAACATGGCCATCACATGGGGTACAGATGCATATGCCCCGTGTGAACAAGGCCTAACAGGAAATTAATATATGTATAGATCTTCATTACATCAATACACTCTAATGTTTTCTAAACCTTCTTTCTGTGTATAGTCCCAAGCGATAGCGCAGTAGATGGAGAATAGAGAAGCCTAGTTGTCTTTTGTGTTTGCATCCTTTGTCTCTGGCCCGGTGCTGTTTTTTTGCCTGTGAAATGACATAGCTTTATTTGCAGCCGCCAGCGCAGAACATAAACCTGGGCCCTGGAGGGATGAGCCAAACAGGCCCCAGCCAGACCCTCCACTCACAGGGCAACCTGAGCGATGCACTGGGTGCCAGCCTGCCGCCCTCCTCCCTCATGCAGAACCAGATCAGCAACGGTGAGGCCTGTCTCTGATGTGTTACAGTTGCCTAGCAACCGAGGTGCAAATGCTATGTGTATGTGAAAAACCTGTCTGTGTGGGGCCTTGTCAATAAGTCCCTTTGTGAGAAAGGAAAGGAGCAAATGCAGGATCTTCCCCCAATTTTCCAGCTTATGTAGCACCTTGACCTAGAAAAAAAAACTCTCATTGTAAACTACAAGATGGTAGAGGAGGCCTCCAGTTCCCATTTCTGTCAGATGTCAGGAAGCCTGTTTTGAGAGAAGTACCTTGGAAGGATAGCAATGGGGGCCCCTGGGTTATTTTAATGTCATATGTGTTGTAGTAGTATCTGGATTCTGGGCTGGCAGTATACTTGGTTTGTAATTTAATGTAATCTGAGACTGCAGGGCCACACCAGGATTAGGCCTCATGCACAAGGAGCATTTAGCCCATGTGCTTCAAATCCCAGCATTTTTGGGTGCCTAGGAGGCACAGGCATAGCATCCGGTCAGGGGGTGGGTACTGCCCTGCTGCTCTTGCTCAGATGAAGCATCATCATACCTGGTTCTTCGGGGCATGGTGGAGCTTGGGACCTTCTCCCAGGATGCAGTGCCCAGGCTTGAACATCCAAGATGACTATAAATGGGCCAGGCGGTGAACAATCAAGGAACTCTAATGCCGCGTACACACGATCGAATTGCCCGGCGTACTTAGTCCGGCAAACAATCCGGCGGATAGTCCGGCGGACTTTCTACCGAACGGACTTGGCCACACGGACACACAGAAAGTCCGGCGTTTGCTAGCGCGATGACGTACAGCACATATGACGGGACTAGAAAAAGGAAGTTCAATAGCCAGTAGCCAATAGCTTCCTTTTCGTACTTGCTCCTGAGCATGCATCATTCTTAGTCCTCCGGACTAGCATACTGACGAACATATTGTCCGCTGAAACCCAAGTCCGGTTGGACTGCAAAAATACTTTCTAAGTCCGCCGGACTTTACGCTGAGAAAGTCCGCTGAAGCCCACACACAATCGAATTGTCCGGTGAAATGCGTTTCGGCGGACTAAGTACGCCTGACAATTTGAACGTGTGTACGTGCCATTACACTTAGCTTACCCAGCCCACTTATACTCTCCTACTCTGCACTGCCCAGCTGCACCATTGCTCAATTGAAGCACCATCATAAGTGGTGCTTTTGGATATTGTGGAGCATGAAACCTTCTCCCAGGAGACAGTGGGGTATATTTACCCGTACTAAAACTGATGCACTCAGAATCTGATGCAGCTGTGCATGATATCCATCAGCTTCTAACTTCAGCTTGTTCAATTAAGTTTGGACAATAAAACCTGGAATCTGATTGGTTTCTATGCAGAGCTGCATCAGATTTTGCACTCTCCAGGTTTAGAAAATAACCCACCGTGTTTCGGCTTGCCAGAAAAAAACATGCATATATGGAAGGAGGTCCAGATCAAAAGATAAGAATCCAAATTCATTTCTTTATATTGTGCTAAAAGACAGCCAACACATTTCGAGGGTCAAAAGGAACTCCTCCTCCATCAGGTCTTCAGTTAAAAAGGAGAACCTTGAATGAAAACAAAAAAGGAAGAGGATGGGAGTTTATATGAGGCCATGACTGGTAAATTCATATACTTCCATCCCTGGTACATTGAAAAAAAGAGGAGGTAGTGGGACTTTATATGAAGCACACAGCTAAAATGAACAACCCAATTGTGACGAACGCTGGTGTCAGATCCCTGCCCTCCTCGCTAACTGGCGACAAAGGACCGGCCAACCTAACACCACGCTGTCGCTTACGTAACAATGCCACACTCAGCTGCACCCAGCACAAAGATTGTCCAGCTTGCGGGACCACAATCTAGGTGCAGGCAGCCTGAGAGTGATTGTCACTGGGCTAATTACACAATTAACCCTTTAACTGCCACCACCCCCGTTTAAAAGACAGAGCCGGGGGGACTCGTAATTTAAGCAATATCAATTATAAGTTTAGAATAAGCGCCTGCAACACACACTGCCACCACAGACAGGTCTGCTCAGTGCCTTACTCTACCACAGTAGCGCCCTTTTAAGAGACAGGTTCGTTTATAGTTTGCATCAAGAGCTTTAAAGACAAGGTTAACACTTTTCAACATAAGGATTTATTATGAAAAGGTCAAGGTTGGTGCGAATAAAACATTTACAGAAAAAGGATGTTCCAAAAAATAAAGACAATATACAGCCACAAAGAAATAAGGTAGAATTGGGAAGGAAGTATACTTGCAATTAATGTCCAAGAGTTGATCAGAGTTCAATCGATGAGCAAAGGTAATCGGTTCTCAAACTTGGCAGATGTTCCTGCTTGGATGGTAAAAGGAGAACTCCACATTGCCTTGGCCTCTCCTCTTTTCTGTCAAATCAAAGGGGGTGTTGACAGCGACCAGTGACCAATCGTCTGGTCATCTTGTTTAGGGGTTGGTTGCTGGGAGGTGTCTACACTCATGACCCTGTCCCAGGTACACTTTGTTATACATATTCATATCTCTGCCTCTCTATTGTTTATAGACTGCAGATATCCATTTTAGTGATCAGCATGATATTTGCTTCAAAACAAGTCCACACATGACAGGTTTCCCATTTCAGGGTTATCTAGGAGGAGTAAGGGGTCCCAGTGGCTTCCCATATGACCTGGCATAGGGGTGTTTGGACTTGAAATGTTAGAAATTATCCAAGGAAACTAAATATATCCATATTATGGCTGTGCTATGAGGGCTTTGAAAGTTATAAAAAATGTTAAAGTTTTCAACACTTTACTAATCTTTTTTCAGCCTGTGGTTGGAAGTATTTACGACGGGTATCTGTTGTTTCTCTGCCTGGAGAAAGTGACAGTTTTACGACAGGCCGGAATATCTTGCCAGGCCACTTGAGCCTTGTTTATTGTCCTATCCTGGTTGTGCTTTCTCCGCTAAGATAACCTTTCGTCCCTTTGAAGATTTTAAGAGCTTTTGGAATTCCTAAGACAAGGGAGGGGGGAGTTTTTACAGATGCAAGTTTATTCTACGGTCAGCCAAACTGTCATGGCTGCTTTCCACACAAAATGGCAACTAGTTATAATATATCCTGGCTCAGACGTGATATCGTTACACCTCCCTCCTTAGGTGGTTGCATGGGAGGGAACTACAATTTCCCTCCTGACGCAACCGACTCTTGCAGGCTCGGCTTGTCGCGACAGCCCATCAGCATTGCCATGGGTGCTGCCTTTCTTATGCTGGATGGTGAAATCGTATTGCTGAAGAATTAAGCTCCACCGAAGTAGTTTGCCATTCTCCCCAGCCACACGATTTAGCCAGCTCAAGGGATTGTGATCTGTGATCACAGTGAAGTGCCGTCCATAAAGGTACGTTTGTAACTTCTGGAGAGCCCACACGATCGCAGGACACTCCTTTTCAATCGTGGCGTATGCTACTTCCCTGGGAAGCAGCTTTCGGCTCAGGTAGAGGATGGGATGCTCCTCTCCGGCATCATCCACCTGGCTCCGGACTGCACCCAATCCATAGGCAGAGGCATCAGTCTGCACTAGGAAATGGCGGGTAAAGTCTGGAGCCTGTAGCACAGGAGCGCGGGCCAGCGCCTCCTTCAAGGCCTGAAATGCCTTCTCACATTCTGGTGTCCAAGACACCACCTTGGGCAGTTTCTTTTTGGTTAGGTCAGTCAGAGGTTTAGCCAGGCTACTATAGTTACATACAAACTTCCTATAATAGCCAGCGGTCCCCAAGAAAGACATAACCTGTTTTTTGGTTTGGGGGGTAGGCCATGCCCGGATGGCATCAACCTTCCCTGTCTCCGGGTTCAGGGTGCCCCCTCCTACCCGGTGTCCCAAGTACTGCACATCAGTTATGGCAATCTGACACTTACTGGGTTTGACGGTCAGATTGGCAGCTGTCAGTTGGTCCAGAACCTGTGACAGGTGCACCAGGTGTTCTTCCCGCACAATTTCCAGCAGCGTCTCCATTTTATCCCTGAACTTTAGGACGGAATCTACAACAGAGACCTCTGGGTCGGCAATCTTGCCCTCCCAGGTCTCACAGATTAGATTCAGGAGCTCTCTTACCCTCCGTCCGCACAGAAGTTCAAATGGCGAAAAGCCTGTGAACTCCGGAGGCACCTCTCCGTAAGCAAACAGCAGACGAGGCGGATATCGTTTCCAGTCCTTGCCCTGAGAGTGCACAAAGGTGCGCAACATTTGTTTTAAAGGGCCATTAAAGCTCTCGCACAAGCCGTTGGTTTGTGGGTGACTGGCCAAGATATGCGTCATCGGTATTTTCTGACAGAGAGCTTGCATCAAGTCAGACACAAACTGAGGGCCTTGATTGATAATGAGCTTGGCTGGGAATTCCACTCTTGTGAAGATTCCCAGCAGAGCAGCAGCGACCTTGTCCGTCCGGAGGCAGGAGAGAACCACCGCCTCTGGATAACGCGTGGCATAGTTGACAACTGTAAGGATATAACGTTTGCCTGAACTGCTAGGGATGGCCAAAGGCCCAACGATATCCACTGCCACCCTCTTAAAAGGTTCGTCACTCACAGGCAAAGGTTTTAGTGGAGCCCTGTGGACATCCCCTACCTTGCCAACTCGCTGGCAGGTGACACAGGACCGACAGTAGTCAGCTATGTCAGCAAGCATCCTGGGCCAATAAAAGTTATGTACCAACCGCCCTCGGGTCTTAGTGATCCCCAAGTGCCCTGCGAGGGGAATCTCATGGGCTACTTTTAGCAGTGGTCCCCTAAATTGACTGGGTACCACCAGCTGTCTGTCACCTATGTCAGCCTCATTCCCCTCTGCAGGCAAATTTTCTCTATACAGTTTCCCTTTGTCCCAGTAGACCTTTTGTTTGTCATTCTCTGCAGGGGGGCGATCAGCTAGACTTCTGAGCTGTGCTAGTGTTTGGTCTGTCTGCAGTGCTGTTTCAAAGGCGGGACCACAACTCTCAGCCAGCAGTCCTGTGGCAAACGAGGACGGCTGCTGAGGCTCAACAGAGGTGGAGTCCACTGGGTCAGAACAGGGAGAGGGCCCCGAGACCTCCTCCTGCTGTTCTGCGATCAGTGCCTGCACCTCGGCTGCCTTTGCAGCACTGCGAGTGACCACTAAGACTGGCAATACATCATCATCATCATCATCATCATCATCATCATCATTATCGTCATCATTATCATCATCACATTTAACCTTTATCAGTTCAGCAACATTGGAACATACATCAGGTACCTTCACTAGCAAGGGGATCTCCTCTCCTGTCTCTGAAGGAGGACCTTGCACTTCAACTCCACCCTCCCCCTCCCTCTGTCCATCCACAGGTTGCCCAGATATTACCCCAACATCTGTAAACAGTACCTTGATAGGTCCAGAAGGTTCCGTGGGAGCATCCTGGGTGCTCTTAGCAGGGGCATAGTAAGAAACAAGGGTACCTAAATCAGAACCCAACAACACAGCAGTGGGGATCTCCTCAGAGACACCCACCTCTCTCATCCCACTTCCGGCACCCCAATCCAGGAAAACATAGGCACGAGGTACATGGGAACAGGTTCCCCCAACTCCAGTCAGGGAAAGGTACTTCTCTGGGATGATGTCTGTTTCTTCTATCACCTCTGGTCTGACCAAAGTGACTTCGGCTCCAGTGTCACGAAAGCCTGTTACAGTTCGTTGGCCTACAATGACTGGCTGCAAGTTGACATTGGTTCCTGGAGGTTTTCCACCGACGAGCAGCACAGCAGAAGGGTTGCTGGCCGGATGGCCAGGGGTTGTCGTCTTCTTCTGCTCAGGGCACTGTGTCCGGAGATGTCCGCTTTTCCCACAGTTATAGCATTTGCGGTTGTCAGTCACAAAGGCTTTGGCCCCAGGAGCTGCAGGTTCCGGCCGCTGAGGAACTTGGTTGGTAGGTAGAGGAGGGGTTGCCATGTGTGATTTCCCTCCTTTCCAGCCATTTGGAGGAGCCTTGCGATGGTCAGATACCCGAGAGTGGATATAGGTATCTGCCAGTTCTGCTGCTGCTTTGGCAGAGGTTGGCTTTCGCTCCAGCACAAACTGTCTGACGTCTGTAGGACAGATGTGCAAAAGTTGATCTTCAATCATAAGATCTTCCAAGGACTCAAAAGAATCGGCTTTCAAGCCTTTAGTCCACTGCCGGAATGTGGTGCGTAAGCGACTTACCACATCCAGGTATGAGTCCCCAGGCCCCTTTTGCAAGGACCTAAAACGCTTCCGGTACACTTCCGGGGTTAGCTGAAACTTTTGGATGATTGCAGCCTTTAGGGCCTCATAATCACCGCCTTGCTCTTCTGACAGTTCAACATAAGCATCCAGGGCCTTGCCTCGTAGCCCTGGCGTCAGGTACCGGGCCCATTGTGCTGGGGGTAGATGGTACTGACGGCAAGTTTTTTCAAACGACAGTAGATACACGTCAATATCACTGTCCTTTTCCATAACTGGAAATTTGGCTGCCGGGGTCACTGGCAGAGAGTCATCCCTGTGCTCTAGGGATCCGAGGTTCTGAACCTGTCGCTGCTGCTGGAGCCTAGCCATCTCCAGTTCGTGCCGACGATCAGCCTCTCTCTCAGACCGGCGTTCCGCAGCCTCTCTCTCAGCCCTGCGTTCCTCTCTCTCAGCCTGGCGCTCGAGAAACTGCAGGTACGCCACAGGATCCGTCTCCCTGAGGTGTTGTAGTGTTTCCTGCATTTGAGGACAGTCTATTCTGGTTCCAGGCAATCTGATGCTGGCCTGCTCTGGCGATGACTTGGAGGTAACAATCCGTGGTAGTCCAGTGTCAGTCTCTGCATGCCCATCTGGTGAGGCCGCCTCTGAACCACTGGGCTCTGGAGTAGCGGAAACCCTTTCTGGTCCAGTTTCCCCCAGGTTCTGTTCTGCACGGATATCAAACTCATGTAGGGCATGTATCAAGCCATCACGGTTTTTGCCACCGACATCAATTCCTCTTTCTGTGCACTCAGCAGTCAGTTCATTTTTGCTCATCTTTTTATATGCTGATACCCCAGACATGTTGCAAGCAGAAAAGATAGAACAGAAAGCAGATATAGGAAGAAGGTGTAGAAAGGAGCTGTTGCTGTATATCTCTTTTTAAAAAAAAAGTAAACAAAAAAAATAATGTGCACCAGCTTGTCTCTAAGGACTGTTTCCACAAAGGTTACAATCCTTCAGTGCAGAGCTAATTCCTAACAATGCACTGAATGCTCTTAATGCGAAACTATCCCGCTACGCTGCCAGCCAATATGTGACGAACGCTGGTGTCAGATCCCTGCCCTCCTCGCTAACTGGCGACAAAGGACCGGCCAACCTAACACCACGCTGTCGCTTACGTAACAATGCCACACTCAGCTGCACCCAGCACAAAGATTGTCCAGCTTGCGGGACCACAATCTAGGTGCAGGCAGCCTGAGAGTGATTGTCACTGGGCTAATTACACAATTAACCCTTTAACTGCCACCACCCCCGTTTAAAAGACAGAGCCGGGGGGACTCGTAATTTAAGCAATATCAATTATAAGTTTAGAATAAGCGCCTGCAACACACACTGCCACCACAGACAGGTCTGCTCAGTGCCTTACTCTACCACAGTAGCGCCCTTTTAAGAGACAGGTTCGTTTATAGTTTGCATCAAGAGCTTTAAAGACAAGGTTAACACTTTTCAACATAAGGATTTATTATGAAAAGGTCAAGGTTGGTGCGAATAAAACATTTACAGAAAAAGGATGTTCCAAAAAATAAAGACAATATACAGCCACAAAGAAATAAGGTAGAATTGGGAAGGAAGTATACTTGCAATTAATGTCCAAGAGTTGATCAGAGTTCAATCGATGAGCAAAGGTAATCGGTTCTCAAACTTGGCAGATGTTCCTGCTTGGATGGTAAAAGGAGAACTCCACATTGCCTTGGCCTCTCCTCTTTTCTGTCAAATCAAAGGGGGTGTTGACAGCGACCAGTGACCAATCGTCTGGTCATCTTGTTTAGGGGTTGGTTGCTGGGAGGTGTCTACACTCATGACCCTGTCCCAGGTACACTTTGTTATACATATTCATATCTCTGCCTCTCTATTGTTTATAGACTGCAGATATCCATTTTAGTGATCAGCATGATATTTGCTTCAAAACAAGTCCACACATGACAGGTTTCCCATTTCAGGGTTATCTAGGAGGAGTAAGGGGTCCCAGTGGCTTCCCATATGACCTGGCATAGGGGTGTTTGGACTTGAAATGTTAGAAATTATCCAAGGAAACTAAATATATCCATATTATGGCTGTGCTATGAGGGCTTTGAAAGTTATAAAAAATGTTAAAGTTTTCAACACTTTACTAATCTTTTTTCAGCCTGTGGTTGGAAGTATTTACGACGGGTATCTGTTGTTTCTCTGCCTGGAGAAAGTGACAGTTTTACGACAGGCCGGAATATCTTGCCAGGCCACTTGAGCCTTGTTTATTGTCCTATCCTGGTTGTGCTTTCTCCGCTAAGATAACCTTTCGTCCCTTTGAAGATTTTAAGAGCTTTTGGAATTCCTAAGACAAGGGAGGGGGGAGTTTTTACAGATGCAAGTTTATTCTACGGTCAGCCAAACTGTCATGGCTGCTTTCCACACAAAATGGCAACTAGTTATAATATATCCTGGCTCAGACGTGATATCGTTACACCAATGAACATATAATAATAATTGTTTATTATATATGAGCACACATGCATATAAAACAGTAGAAAAAAAAAATGGTAAAGGCCAATTTGAATGCCTCCTATATTTACCTTTTACGAGATACGTTTAGGAGATTAAGCCACTGGGATTTCTTATCCCCGGACCGGTAAAGCGGTTATACGATGTGTTACAGCGGAAGATCGTGGAATTTAAGGTCCCCGGGACCGGGGGGCGGGGGGTGAGGAGAGGGTCTAGTGTAAGTTCACCTTACAGCCTTACAGATTTTCTGTAACGGTGAACTTGCCCTTTAAGGTCATCACAGAAGACTAGAGCTATGTAATTTTAAATGCTGTACATGCGTACAGGCTGGGAGTAAATACAGAGCTAGAGGAATGGAAGAATATTTTGGAGGTGAGCTTTGTGCAGATGTTTACACACCTAAACACATGTAAATGGAGGCACCTTATTGACCATTAAATGTGTTTGTTTTTTTATGCAGGATCTTGCTTCCAGCAAGATCCTGCAGTAATCATCCAGTAATTATCCTGGTAAAACAAACAATATAGGTTTGTATAGGAGACCTGAAAGGAGGACAATAGGAGAATATGAGCAAGACAGGTATAGGGGGAACCAAACTCCCCATACACCGAATATCCCGAGACACCACAACAGATACTCTCCTTTAAGGGAATACCCACAATACACCCCATTTAGAAACCGGAGATTTGAAAGAGATTTTTTTCCCAGGGGACAGGAACACAGACCACCAGGCCCGAGAGATACGAGACATGGACCCCAGAGAGAATGGAGACCTTTTCGATATCCAATAAGGAACCAACAGTACGGACACCCAAGAAGAAATGGTGGATGGAATCCGAGATGGACCAGAGAGGACAATACGAGGAGGAACTATGGGGGAAATGGCCATCATCGGAATCAAAGAGGGGAAGAAGCTCACTGGATACAAGACAGAAGAGCAGAAAACGCATACGAGGAAAGAGAGGAGGCCTCCAGAAAAAGAAGAAGGGAACAATAGGGGAGGGCATCTATAATTTAAGTAAGGTGGTTTTTACGGAGGAAGAACTCAGGGTGCTGGACATGGGCTTAAAGTTTGCCCCAGATAAGGGATTAGATAAATTTGAAACATATATAGACCTCCAAAGATTCGTGAGGAAACTCAACATCAAAAAATTTTTTGCAACCAAGAATCCCCACACGAAGGAAGATAATAACACATTCTACCAGCACTCGCAACTAAGAAACAACTCAACCTTCAATCCCAAAGTCCAGCAGGACGAAAACATTAAGGTTTTTAAGAAGATGGTCGAACATGACCTAAGGAACATAAAGGTGAGGAAAACCAAAGGAAAAGGAATATGGGACACTATTAAATCTATAGAAAAAAGAAAGGGAATCATCATCAGACCCGCAGACAAGGGAGGTGGTCTTGTCATTTTGGATAGACATGACTATGAGAAAGAAATGGAGAACTTGTTGAACATACCCAACACATATAAGAAGTTGAAGAAAAATCCGAAATCAGAATATGAAACTAAACTTAAGAAATATATCAAAAAAGGTAAAGATCTAGGCATTCTGAATAAAAAAGAGGCGAAATACCTAGTTCCAAAGGCGGCTAAGACCCCAGTTATTTACTACGTCCCTAAGATCCACAAAAATCAAACTCACCCACCTGGGAGACCCATAATAAGTGGAATTGATTCTTTGTTTTCCAGGCTAGGGGCATATGTGGACGGTTTCCTACAGCCCCTGGTAACAAAAGGAAGGTCATACCTAAGGGACAGCAAGCAATTACTAGAGGACTTGAATGGAATCCCTATCAGTGAAAGTGACATACTGGTGACGATAGACGTGGAATCGCTATACACAAACATAAAACAAGAGGATGGCATCAGCAGTGTGGAGTGGGCATTACAAGGACTATCGGATTTAAAACAGGAGCAAATAAAATATATCACTGAAGGCCTAAGGATGGCAATGACATCGAACTATTTCTGGTATAATGGAACTTTCTACACACAGACGAAAGGCGTGGCAATGGGGGCAAAGTACGCTCCAAGTGTGGCGAACTTGTTTTTGAACCGATGGGAGGAAGAACAAATTTATGGAGTGCATAGGCAAAATTTGAAATTTTACCGGCGATATATAGACGATATCGTATTGGTATGGGGAGGCACGGTAGAACAACTACAAGACTTTTTTGAAGAAATTAATGACAATATATACCATATCAAATTCACAGGAAAGTTTAACACCCAGACTGTAGATTATTTGGACCTCCAAATTTACAAACATGAAGGAAATCTTGGCACCCGAACCTTCTTCAAGACCACGGATCGCAATGGGTATATTCCCACAAATAGCTGCCACCATTCCAGGTGGCTAGGGAATATACCCAAAGGCCAGCTTCTACGGCTATATAGGAACTGTAGCAAAACAGATGATTTTGACGAGCAGGCGGAAATCGTCATCGAAAGGTTTAGAAAAAAAGGATATAAAGAAAAAAATCTCCGTAAATTAAAAAATGAAGTAAAACATATGGACAGGAAAAAATTAATTGAAGGCAAGAAAGTAAAACCAAAACAAAACCTCCATAACATTGCATTCCTCACAGGGTATAATAGACAACATAAAGATGTGGAACGTATTATTAAAAAACACTGGCCGATTCTACAAGCAGACAGCTCACTCCAGGCCATGTTGCCGAACAAACCACGGTTCATCTACAGGAGGGCTCCAACACTCCGAAACAAATTAGTAAAGAATGTGGTGGACCCACCAAAACAAATAAGAATCTCTGAGACCTTAAAAGGATTCTATAAATGCGGAAATTGCCTTCCATGTAGAAATAGTAAAAAAACTGAAAAAAAGAAAACGAGTTTTAAATCCACCTCTAATGGAAAAGAATATAAAATCAGGGAATTGATTACTTGTAGCAGCTCACACGTTACTTACGTCATTGAATGTCCTTGCCACAAGCAATATGTGGGAAGGACCACCAGGGAGTTAAAAGTCAGGATAAGGGAACACATTGCAAATATCAAAAAAGGCTTCCAGAAACACAGTGTTTCCAAACACTTTAGGGATTTCCATAATCGGGATCCTGGACAAATGACTTTCTACGGAATAGACAAAATAAGAGGCCACTGGAGAGGAGAAGACAAAACGATCAAAATATCCAGGAACGAAACTAAATGGATTTTTAATTTAGATACCCTCCAGCCAAGGGGAATGAACATAGAACTAGACCTCAATTGCTTCTTAACTAACTTTTAACAATTAACTGATCGCCCCAGCATTGGATAATGCTGGACGAATATTCCGCAGTCGAATGTTACCCATACACACACATATTATAGGATCCCGACAAGACCTAACCACATATATAGTAGCCTATTCTACACCTCATGGCCCAACCTTTCTTGGGTTCAGGTCGAATGTTATCCATTCAAAATACGTTAGAGATGTCTGAACTACAATAAGACCCCCTTCTTTTAAAATTATCCAAAAGTTCCCCTGAACGTAATATACAGTTACAATATCACAACCACCTATAGGACGATGCTAGTTAGATCTCCTTAGCACCTCCATATAGAGTTTTATTTTAAATTAATGTCTCCCCAAACAACTTTCCTCTGGAATAATTCCCTCTTTTATTAGTATGTACAAAAGATTTTTTAAATACATAAAAACCTTTTCATGTAATTTTTATAATTTTTATAATTTATATAATTTTTATAAATTCTCATGTGTTTTCTCTAATATTAATGTGTACCCCCCTGTTTACATATGAATTTTTTATATAAGTATTTTTTATATAAGTATTTTTTATATTTTTTGTATTTTTTATATATGCGAATTCTACATGTATTTATATGCATATATTTATTTATTTACTGTATTTTTAGTGTTATTCCCAGACAAGAAAAAACTAATTATAAACATCCGGTCAAATGGGAAATGACTAAGGAATGTCATCTAAATTGAGTGTGGCTCATAGGTAGGCTGCAGTGCTCCAAGACTAATTATGCCTATTACATCGGTTTTTCTTAAGGGCGCTAGGGGGCAAAATTGCTTTTATCCCTAGCAAAGAAAGGGCATCCCATATCCAAAATGGCGCTGTTAGTTCAGCGCAGGCGTAGTGGAGCACTACACCCTATTTAAGCAATAAGGTGCACCAATATGGCCGCTCCAGAGGACGTCGTAGTGACGAAACGCGTAGGGCGTGGCCACGTTGTGTGCACTCGTTTGAGACGAACAGAGTTTTTACTATACGCATATGCTTTTAATACAAAATGTGAGTAGATTTTAAATTTAATAAACGAACGATTTGATTAAGAACGTATTACACTATGGATATGTCTTTCCTTATACATTAACGTTGGATATTACACGGACGGAACAACGAAGCTTCACCCAGTGCACCTGCAGCAGCCAGAGAGCGACACAGTGGCTTACATTGTGAAGGTTCATCTAGCCCCACGAGGGCATTAACTCTGGTGAGAGCATTTATATACCATAGCACAGAGTGGCGCACCGGGGATGAAGTTTTCTAAGTGAAAGTCCACACTATTTGCACAAGTGAATCAAATACCCCCCATTGATTTTTCGTAATCATTACAACAATAATCCGAAGAGGCAGCACTATCAAGCCAAATATTAATTTTGGACTTATATTGGACTCAGAAGCGTCTTCATGCGATTATTGGTTGAAAACATTGTTGATCTGCACATTTAACGCCTTTATGCGGTTTTTTGGTTGAATGATTTCTGATCCTTGGTTGCTCTGATCTGTAGTTGTCTTTTTGCACAATTTTTTGCACATGTTTGCACAATCTGTTTTCAACTAATATATCATCGAATACTAATAACAATTTCACCTTTTTGCACATTTAATGAATGTTTTTAATAACCTGATACGCACAGGACAATTAACACTCATTTGTTGTTTTATTATAATGAAATGTGAATGTTGATTTCACATTATTTACACATTATCTACACATAGTTTGCTTTGGACAAAATTGCTTTAGGATATCTTTGCACGGTAGCACTAACAGTTTTTTCTTTTTCTTTTTTTCTTTTCTCTTCCCTTTTTTATATATAAAAAACAAACACTAGGGCTTGATAAGTTAATTTATTTTATCACTGATAGGGTTTAGCGCCATACCTTTTTTATTTCACATTTCATTTCCCTCTCCTCCCCAACAAGGAAGTGAGGGCTTCAGGCACAGGCAGCTCTAACCCAGCATATTTCTTTTCCTTCTTTTAATTTTACCACATATTCCTATCACAGCGGAGATTTGTTTGTCCATAGCGCGACTTTATTTATTCATTCATTAATATAGGTTTTACTTTCATGAAATTCTGATTGTTAGTGTACTTTTGCCTTCTAATTGTTTTAGGGCCCAATCATGTGTCTCTGCAGCAGTCTGGTCAAGCCACGATGCCCACAACCAGCATGAGTATGGCAGGGAGTTCGCATGGTACAGCTCCTGGATATAGCCATGCTGTGCCCAGCTCTCAGAATCTGCCGATGCAAAGCCAGGGCACCATAGCGAACTATGTGTCGAGGGCTAATATAAACTTGCCGACCAACCCAGGTAAGATGAATACTATACCTATAATCTCATTTGTTTTAGGTTTAGGCTATGCAAATGGTCACACATGTTACAATCTGACTGTACAATTTCTAGCACATATATGGTAAAGTAGGCGGGCTTTTCTGATCGGATTGAAATTGAATGGAGGATTTAGGTAGTCCTTTGTACTACACAGTTGTTGGCAAACCTAAAGGAGATTGCTCAAATGTTACAATCCGATTATAATGCATGTAACCAACTATAGACTGCCAATTGCCCTTCGTTAATTTCACTGCTTGTTCTTAACCAATCATATGGTTTATTTTCATCCTCAAACTATGATGCCAATTCTTCCTAATTACATTTTGTGTCTTTTTTTTATTGCTGTCTGTTGTCTTTGGTAGGAAGATTCATCCTCTCCTTTTTGTTCTGGACACCATTGCCACCAAGACAGAAAGTGATGGTAAATCCATGCATTTTCAGTTGGCCCAGAATCAGGAATAATGGAGAAATCTTCCAATGGGGACAGCTCTACTGTTCTATTCCCTTGGAGAGATTAATCTCACTTCCTGTTATATTTTTTGGGTTCCCAGAGATGCCAGCACGTACCTAAACTATATTACCAAACGTATTGGCACACCGGCCCTTTTCAAGCACCCATAGACAAACTTCTAAACCTTGTGGACGGCCTTCCCAGAAGAGTTGAAGCTGTTATAGCTGCAACGGGCGGGCCAACTCAATATTGAGCCCTACGAACTAAGACTGGAATGCCATAAAAGTTCATGTGCGTGTAAAGGCAGGCGTCCAAATACTTTTGGTAAAATAGTGTATCAATAGTATCAATAGGTTCAATTCACAAAGCTTTACCGCAAGGATAGGGACCTTTTCATTTTGGCCATATGACTGTCATTTTCAAATCTCGTAGCTAAAAGGGTTGTAAACCCTCAAGGTTTTTCACCTTTATGCATTAAGGTGAAAAACCTTCTGTAGTGCAGCAGCCCCTCAGAGCCCCCTTTTTACTTACCTGAATCCGATTGTTCCAGCGACGGGGATGAGCACAGTAGCTCCAGCCGCTGTCTCAGGTCCTAATTGATAGATTGATAACAGCAAGAGCCATTGGCTCCCGCTGCTGTCAATCAAATCCGGTGACATGGGAGCCAGGGACGAGGCCGAGTCCTGCTGTCTGTGTCATAGCGTCTGTGTGACGCAGCAGCAGGACTCGGGAGCGCACCCACACGAGTTCCCCCATGGAATGCGGGAACCTTTACAACCCCTTAATAACAGTCTTTTTTTTAATGTGTATGCTTAGTCTGGTGTGGTAGCTTTGTGAAATGTGTCCAGTGTCATTGAGAGCACCTAAACCCAGAAAACTCAACAATGCACTTCTGCCTCCTGCCTCACTATTGGCTCATCTATATGATGGGCAGCCTCATTGATCAATAGTGAGGTAGGAGAGCGTGAGCCACAAATAGTGAATCAACTCATGCAACTAATTCAGATTTATTTTTGTTTTAGCTGCACTTTTTGATACTATAATTCATAATTAAAGGAGAAGTGTGAGATTCTAAAAAAATAAATAAACACACAGACTCACCTCCGTGCTGCAGCCCTGGTCTGATGCTGCAACTGTCCCCCGCCAGCTCGAAGCCCAAGAGCTGAGCGATCACATGACCTCTGATCTCTCAGTTCTCGGTCTGCCCTGAGTAGAGAGTGGTGATTGTCAGTCACCGCTGTCTACTCTGCCCCTCCAACGCTCACTGGAGCATCAGGCTGGGAAGGGGGCGGGTGGAGCTGGCTCAGGCTCTTTGTGGCGCACTGAGAGGCTGAGCTAGCTGCCAGTCAGGCATTTGGGTGGATCCCAACATTATTGTCGAGATCCTTCCCGAGCCAGGAGTGACTCTGTTATTCTGGGTCACAGGAGAGCACAAGTAAGTCCACTCCTATGACCTATAAAAAAAGAAGTAAGGACAAAGCAGCTTTGGCCATACTGCTCTTTTCATTTGACCAATGTTGTCCACTGTAAAGTATGGCTTAGATCTGCTTCTGATATTTCTCATCATGTTGACAAATGGTATTTTTTGCTCCATAATATACCCACAGTTTCCATGATGCACCAGCAAGCTGCCAGCTCGCATTACACCACTGCACAAGGTGGAGGTCAGCACTACCAAGGGCAATCTTCCATCTCCATAATGAGCCAGAGTAACCAAGGAAGCAGCATGATGGGCCAGAGGCCTTTGGGACCATACAGACCATCACAGCAAGGTGAGGAGACCCAATTTGTTTGGGGTGTCAGCAAACCGCAGTAACAACTATAAATATTATCTTTTGCCAACTTTGCGATCACAATCGTTGTTTCAGGTGTTTTAAAGAGGACTCTAACCATGGAAGCTGTGCACCAAGCAGGCAATCAGAGCACAGCACCCAGAATACAGAAGGAGCGACAGACCAATTGGTAAAGGATTCTAAATCACTTTAATAGTTCAAAGATAAAAAAAACCAGCCAAAAACACTCCCCCTTCATCAGGGTTTGAGATATAATCAAAAACTTGAATGGTCATTCAAGCTTTCTTATGTCAATCTGCTTGCGAAAGGTGTTAATGAATCGGGGGAATCCGTGACCAGTGGTGCCAGTGTTATTAGCAGTAATGGTAAAGAATAAGATTTTTTTTTTTTCTTGAGACCATTCAAGACCTTGGTCTGATGAAGGGGGAGTGTTTTTGTGCCCTAATACACTTTGGCTATTTTTTTATCTGTGAACCAATCAAATGATTTTGACTCCTTTTACTAATCGGTCTGGCACTACTTCTATCTCTTCTTTACTGTGTGAAGGAAGCTGTATTGGTGGAAGCAGGGCTTTGTTTCCTCATTTCAGAGCTACCCCCCAGATGACTGGTTACCTAATGGCCAGTGGGTAATGTTCAAGAAGCAGTAGGAGAGGAGGAGGAAGCACTTATAGAATGAATGAAGCTCAAGCCATTAGGTCCTTGCACTACAGGTCGGTCCTCAGGTACAGCCTCCTCTTCAGCAAGGAGAACAGTTTGCAGCACAGAAAAGGCATTGCCAGATCTCATTAAATTAGCAGTCACAGGCTGCAGTGCCTTGGATGATCTCACAGCCAAGAAGCTCATGGAGAGTAGAACGAACCATGGATCTAAAGAGAGAATGAAGCTCAAGCAAGAAGATTCTTCCACTGTAGGTCCTCAGGTACAGCTTCTCCTTCGGCAAGGAGAACAGTGCTGCACAGAAGTGGCATCACCAAATCTTATTAGACTGGCAGTCAGAGGCAGCAGTGCCTTGGATGATCTCACGGCTTTGAAGCTAATGGAAAGGAGGAGGAAGCACCAAACTATATAATGAATGAAGCTCAAGCAAGGAGATTCTTGCACTGCATGTCTTCAGGTAGAGCTTCCCCTTCATCAAGGAAAACCGTGCAGCACAGAAGTGGCATCACTGAATCTCATTAAACTAACAGTGACAGGCTGCAGTACCTTTTTGTCAGGGGGAATTTAAGACAAAGGGTATATGTTTTTTTTAGGGTGCTGCGTAGGCACAGTTAAAACTTTTCAATGTTCCCTATAACATAGCAAATCTTAACTTTTTGAGTTCAGGTCCAATTTAAAGCACTTCTATAGGGTTTTTAATATATTGTCTGTGTATCTTTTAATTCTGCCTTGTTTTGCACAGTCCAGTAAATGGGAACCTCAGGGATAAAGGACATGGAGTAGTCCTCATTGCCTCAATGTTTCGTCTCGCATAGCTGAGACTGGTTGTATATGTGTAATGGCTGTTCTGTATACTTGCAGGCTCTGCACAGCAATACATTGGCCAGGAAGAGTATTATAGCGAGCAGTATGGACACAGCCAAAGTTCCTCTGAACCTATTAGCCAGCAATATTACACAGATGGTAAGTCTAGTATGTATATGAACATCACAGATTGTTCTGTTTCCAAATACTTCAACCTGATACAGTGATTTGTATATTCTTTTATTTGATACTTGATGGGCTTATTCTCTGTTTCAAGGACACAGTGAGTACGCTTACCAACAATCTTCCTATGGGGAGCAGAGCTACGACAGGACGTTCGATGACTCATCGCAACATTACTATGAAGGAGGTCAGGAAATTTTTTTTTTTATATCTGTAGCTTATCATCATTCTTTATAAAGTGGTAGAGAAAAAAGGAAAAGGGCAAACCCCATAGTGTAGCAAGTAGAATAAAGAATAATTTATTAAATGATAAAATTGCACTCACAAAATGAATGGTATATACTGAACGAGCCTCTGGAACATGTATGCTAGGAGAGTAGCCAGAAACCCCAGCCTTGGCCACTGGCATGGGGATGGAGCACACGGTGATGGGGAAGGAGCCACTTTCACTTCTCTACGGAAGAGCTATGGTAGGACCTGAAACCGGAAGCCACCCCATGCTACTGGTAAGCACGTGCGCAGGACAGGGACATGTTTCAAATCGATCTAGCTTCTGCCTCCACCTCAGGTTGGGGTTTCTGGCTACTCTCCTGTGTTTCTCGGATGGTCTACCTCAGTATATGCCATTCATTTTGTGAGTGCAATTTTATAATTTAATACATTTTTCTTTAATCTATATGCTACACTATGGGGTTTGCTCCTTTCCTTTTTTCTTTTATCTCTATACAGTTGTAAAGCGAGCACTCACTCAGTTTCTAAGGGCCCTTTCACACTGAATGCATTTGGCTGCATTTGGATGCATTTTGAACTGCACTCCAACTGCATAGACAGCCCAAAATCAAGGTAATCCTATGGGCAGAGTTCACATCATTGCAGCGCAGTTGAAGACAGTTGAAAAAAGTAGAGCATGCTTCATTTTTCTGCACTGCAAATGCAGGGAACACACTACATATGCACTGCACTGTGCCCCTTAAAGCCAAGCCCAAAAAAGGATAGAAAAACTCACTGCAAACACAGCGCAAAATGCACTCAAGCGCACTTCAAATGCATGTAAACATGCAGTCAAAAACGTGCAGTTATATGCAGTTTCTGGTGTGAATGGGTCTTAATGCATATTTACACTTAAAAAAAAAATTCCCCTTAAAGACTATTGGGCGGAAGTGACGTTTGACATCGCTTTCGTCATCCACTGGTATGGAGCCGAGTGCCATCTTTCCCTTACTTGACTCCATGCCTCAGAAAGGACCCCATCGTTTCCACCACTACAGATGGTTCCGGTGGAGACCACAGCACCTCTCCCGCCACCGATAAAAGTGATCTTACGGCGAATCCGCCGCAGAGACCACTTTTATCTGAAAAAGGACCGCCCGCCAGAAAATACCAGAGTTAAAGCAGCTATCTACTGCCATATTCCCGGTATTCAATGTCAAACAGCTGCCGTATAATGATGGTGGGTAGTCCGTAAGTGGTTACAATCTTCCCAATAGGGTCACAGATGGAAGTTTTAACTCTTTCCTACTATACCCAAAACAAATAAGTGCCTGGGGCTAGTCCCTTCAGTAAGCTCAAGTAGTAAACCATTTCCTGAAAGCAAAGAAGGGTATACAATAAATTAAGTTGTGAAAGTCCCGCACTCAGTAATAACTTATTTTCTGTGCAGGAGGAACCACCCAGTACAGCCAGCAGCAGAGCGGATATCAGCAGGGAGCCGGGCAGCAACAGGCATACTCCCAGCAGCAGCAGTATTCCAATCAGCAGAACTATGCGGGGCAGCAGCAGCAAGGATATGGTGAGAAGGACACCATTGTATAAAGCCGTGGCACAAAATGCTGTTTAGTATTCATAATTATGTAATGGGAAGCACAGTAACTAATTGATAAACAATGTTTCGTTACAGCACTTGGGTTTTGCGTGCATTTCCCACCAGGGACACTGTCTGCATAGAGCTTGTATGTGTTTCCAGAGTTTGCTTGGGGTTTTCACTTTTTTTTTTAAAGGTCCCTTATGCCTAGCAGAAATTCAAAATGTGGCACTTTTTTAGGGTGGGGATGTTTGGATCACGGATATAACCCTGTAAATGCCCCACTATCGCATGCATTGCACAAGGTGGTGGCGCAGCCCCATAGACTTGTATTAGTTGTGTTTGGTGGTGGCATCACCCATAAATTGTGGCACGCTGTTTAGTATTTACCATGGCCGTGGCATGTGTACATCCACGATTGGCTTGATGTTGGGTGGTCAGGGGGCGGTAAGACCCTGACTCAACTGGTTGGTTTTACCACTCCCTGCCCGCTCATGTGAGCGGCACCTTTAAACATGGAAGGTGAGAAAGGGTATTGGAATCAGCATAAATGCATCTGATCCCTAAAAGGGAGATTCTCTGGTGCTCCAGATCTGGATCACTGTAAAAGGGAGATTCTCTAGTGCTCCAGATCTAGATCACCTGCAGAGCATTTAGTCAATGTGAAGAAAAACACTTTAGCATTGGTGCTTAAAATCCAAAGCTGCTGGTAGCAAATATCTGGTTATGATACCACTTTACACTGTACCCTTTCTTTTCTTTTGCTTTCCCATTTGTTTATAGGGATCCTGAGCTTTAACATCTACTTGCATTGACAGTCCCCCCTTCTACTAAGTCCTAGGTTCACCTGACCCAATCCAGCAAGATATCGCCCACATAGCCATGGAGCCTGTCAAAATTTCCTGAGCTAAGCTCGCTAATGCGAAGTACACTCCATGCGCCTGCATTGCTGGATCAGGTACAGGTGAGAATAAGACTTATGAGAAAAAGGGAGTAAACAGTATACACTGTGCTGCACATTTTATATAAAATGCAACATATGTTCTTCTTCCCAGTTCCAGCACAAGGCTCTTCCTCACAGTATTCCACCTACCAGCAAGGCCAGAGCCAGCCATACTCCAGCTACCGGACACCCCAGACAGCATCCTCAGCCCAGCAACAGAGGCCATACGGCTACGGCGAGGTAAGACTAGAACCTATAAAAAAGAGACTGTCCTTTTGCCGCCCAAACCCACTGATACCCTCCTTCTCTGCACTGCTCCATTGCTCAACTGATGTACCATCATAAGTTGTGGAAATTGAGACCTTCTCCCAGGAGACAGTGTTTGGTCCTGACCAGCCAAGTTGAGTATATATGGGTCAGAGGGTGGGCTATCAAGAGACTTTGTCATTTTGCCTCTCCAACCCAATGGTTTTCTCCTTCTGCACACTGACCTACTGCTTCATTGCTCAGTTGAAGCACCATCATACCTGGTTCTTCTGGGCAAGGTGGAGCACGAGACCTTCTCCCAGGATGCAGTGCTCAGATTTAAGCAGCCAAGATGTGTATAAATGAGTCAACCCACTTATTCTCTCCATCGCACTGCCCTGATGCTTCATTTCTAAGTTGAAGCTCCATCATACCTGGTTGAAGACCATGGTGGAGCATGGAATCTTCTCCCCGGATGCAGTACCCAGACCAAAATAGCCAAGATTAATTTAAATTATTCAGGCGGTGGGCCATGGTGAGACTCTAACACTTTGTCTCCCAAACCCACTCTTACTCTCTTTCTCTGCACTGACCAACTGCTCCATTGCTCAACTGAAGCACCATCATAAGTTGTGGAGCATGAGACCTTCTCCCAGGAGACAATGTTATGGTCTGAGCAGCCAAAGTGTGTATAAATGGGTCAGGGGGTGGGCTATAAAGAGACTCTGTCATATTACCTCCCCAACCCACTTATTCTCTTCATCACAATGCCATTTTGCTCCATTGTTCAGTTGAAGCACCATCATCAAACAAATGATAGAGCCGGCAACTCAGAAAAAAAACTTGCAGATGCTTTATTAATTACATGACAGTGAGTTAAAACAGGGGCTGACACATTTTGGCACCATCATATCTGGTTCTTCTAGGCATGGTGAAGCATGTGGCCTTCTCCCAGGATGCAGTGCTCAGGCTTGAGCAGCCAAGACGTGTATAAATGGGTCAGGGGGTGGTCTATCAAGAGACTCTGTCATTATGCCTCCCCAACCCACTCTCCTTCATCACACTGATCTACTGCTTCATTGCTCCATTGAAGCTCCATCATACCTGGTTCTTCTAAGCATGGTGGAACATGGGACCTTCTCTTAGGATGCAGTGCCCAGGCCTGAACAGCCAAGTTGAGTATAAAAGAGTCAGACAGTGGGCCTTCAAGAAACTCTAACACTATGGGGTTGATTTACTAAAGGGAAAAAGACTGTGCACTTTGCAAAGTGGAGTTGCTCCCTTCAAGAGCAGTTACTCCAGAGTTTAGCAAATGAGCAGAAACGGTGGTGACATCCATCATCCAATCATGTGAATGAAAAACATAGTTTTTTTTTTTTTTTTCCTTGCAGGTGATTGGGTATTCTTTGCAAAGTGAATCCTTACCTCATTTACTAAGCTATGGAGCAACTGCAATTGCAAAGTGCTATTTGTCATTAGTAAATCAACCCCTTTGTCTCCCAAACCCACTTATACTCTCTTTCTCTGCTCTGCCCAACTGCTCCATTGCCCAACTGAAGCACCATCTTAAGTGGTGCTTTCAGGTATTGTGGAGAATGAGACCTTCTTCCAAGAGACAGTGTTTGGGCTTGAGAAGCCAAGATGAATATAGATGGGTCAGATGGTTGGCTGTCAAGGGACTCTAACAATTGTCCCATTCTGGGTAAGGCTGCATGTATATGAATGATTGGGCCTATCAGTATCAAATCCTGTTTTTCTTTTTGGATCTCCTGGGAGGCACAGCTACATCGGCCCGCTTTGCTGCCATCAGCCTGTCATATATTTATTACAGACTGAAATACACCCTGGCTGGACACTGTACCCGCACTCACATTTATGGCTTTCCCCGTGCTTACGACCCAGTACAGCATCCAGCCTCTGCATATTTATTGCAGCTTGTCATAGCGAGGCTGATTTGCTTTATATGTGCCTCCCATGCACCCAAAATGGTAAAATTTGACACTGAGGCCAAACCACCTGTGTCCATAAGACCCAAAGTCACAGAGTCTCTTTTATAGGCATTATATGCACATTAAGTCTCAACAACTAATCTGTATTTAATTGGTTTTTCTAGACTAGGCAGAAAAAAAAGATAATCTTTGATTGGCTGCTAATAAATATAGAATTCTGTTCTATGTTATGAAATAAATAATGTCCTTTCCTTACAGGGTCAGTATGGAAACTATCAGCAGTAAGCCAGAACTTTGGCCCTCAGGCGGTCAAGTCACGGGTCTGAGGCTAACAGGACTGCGAACAATGCCTATTAGCAACGCTTAGTGCACATACCATTTTCAAGATGGAGAAGAGTGGAATGTGGCGACTTCACCCCATGTTGGTGGATTATTCCCATTTATTAGATCCAGAATGATGTGCGATCTATCAGCATAGGCATATTTTTTTCCCAAATACAGGTGGAATATGGATGGTCGGTAGCAGGGCTTAAATGTATATTTTTGTATTACAAGGAGAACCTGTCATGTAATTTAAGTGGAATTTTAGGCAAACAGCTGAAGGCGTGTGAACTTGGTAGGTCAGAGGTAGGCAAACTTGGCACTGCAGCTGTGGTGAAACTACAAATCCCATCATGCCTCTGGGAGGCATGACCGAGTTTAGCAGTGTCTCATGGGACTTGTAGTTTCATTACAGCTAGAGTGCTGAGGTTGCCTACCCTTGCAATAAGTGACCTGTTTTACCTGCCCAAAGGTTAGTAATGTGCCTATTGGACCATGAATCTGCATTGCTTCAGTATTGATTCACAGTCCAGTAAGCAGATGTAAATCAGTAAATATTGACATCATCCTACTTGCTATGCTATGGTAGGGGTGTGAGAATTATAAAACTGGCTGAACAGAATACAAATCCTTTGACAGGTAAAATAATTCTTATATATGTATTCATTTTGTTTGCTTTCTTTTCCACTGTAAAAGCAGCAATATTACTCAGAATTTTGTTTTGCTGAATACTTAAAGTGTTACTAAACCCACAACAGTAAAATCGGTCTGTATATGCAGTAAAGCATGTGTATTATACTCACTGTGGAATCTAAGGGGTTCATCCTCTGCATTGTGTAAAAAGGCTGTTTGATCCTGTTTTCCCTAATCCTCCCCTTCTTATTTTTTTCACAATCCATCTCCTGATAGAACAGAAGCTAGGGGACAGGCTGCACATGCTCAGTTTAATGTGTATTGCTAGAGAGTTTTTTCTTTTTTTTCTTGAGAGGGTGCATGGGATCGGCACAAGGCCAATCAGCACTGTCCAGACAGAGGGGCAAGGGTCCTGCAGCCTCATAGCACAGTCAAAGTAGAATGAAAACTCCTCCTTCAAGCTTTAACCAGACACTGATAGAAGTCACAGAAGTGCTATATACTGCTGATAATAAAAGGCAATTCACAGTTTATATTTACTAAAACGATTGCATTTCCATGTTCTGTGTACTGTAGGAGACCAGATATAGTGAATGCAGGGTCCTGGGTTTAGTAACACGTTAAGCACATGGCTCTCCTCCCTCCTTGCATTAGTCAGCCATATTTACATACTGCGCACCAGGATAAAAAAAAAACCCGCACTGCGCAACGGAGGGCACAGAGAACCACAAAACTTCACTCAAGTGCTCAGTATAACGGTTATGTATTATCAAGCTGTTGGGCAAAAAAATGTGACCGGTCCTCTTTAAAATGTTGATAGGCAAGTTCAACATATGGCAATAGGTCTCTATGAAGTTGGAAAAATGAAAGGGAAACTCCGCGCAAACCAAGTATTTCTGTCTGGGTGTATGCTGGCCAGTTGCTAATTTGGTAAGGAGCATCATTTTTTTTGTAAAGCTGCAGTTTGCATCAGTTTAGTTTGCCGTCCCGTCTCCTGGAGCAAGCACGATCATTTATAAAATAAGTCACAAAAGCGTTCGCCGCTGTGTCCGGGTTGTTTGTACAGTTGGTGTTCCATGCCTAATTTAAAAAGCACTTTTTTGGAAAAGCAAAGTCTTTCTTTTCTTTTTTTTTTTCTCTGTCCAGTTGTATGTATCCTATGTAATATTGATTTAATGATTCAGATGTACAGTATGTGTGCTGATGTATTTTTGCTTTTAAGTGATTGTAGAGGGCAGATCTTATTGGACTGATTGATCCTTCAATGCCTCTGTGATTAAGAGGTGTCGGTATTTTAGTTTTTTATGTATATTTTAGTACATGTCATAAAAAAAGACGGTGCTGATTTTGCACCCCATACTTTTGGTTAAGCACTTTTGTATAGTTATTTAAATGCATCATACTGTGAGAAGGGGCCACACCCTATGAATTAAAGGGATTGTCTACTTAGTATCTTTTTATGTGTGTCTAGCTGCTACTGGCTTTATCTGTTTTCAAACCGATATGCTTTTTAATGTTGCTCTTCAGAATGACGCAGATCTCCACCTTGCATAGTACAACCTACACTATACCAAAAGTATTGGGACACCTTTACCTTTACACGCACGTTAACTTTAATGGCAATCCAGTCAGGGATTTATTTACTAAAGGCGAATCCACTTTGCACTACAGGTGCACTTGGCAGTGCAGTCGCTGTAGACCCGAGTGGGGCATGCAAGGAAAATAAAATGCAGCATTTTTGCTTGTACATGATTGGATGTACAACTCATTTCAGGTCTTCCCCTCAGATCTAAAGCGAGTGCACTTGCAGTCTGTAGGGTTCAATATTGCGTTGGCCCACCCTTTGCAGCTATAACAGCTTCAGCTCTTCTAGGAAGGCTGTCCACAAGGTTTAGGAGTGTGTCTATGGGAACATTTGACCATTTTTCCAGAAGTGCATTTGTGAGGTCAGGCACTGATGTTGGACAAAAAGGTCTGGCTCGCAGTCTCGGCTCTAATTCATCCCAAAGGTGTTCTATCGGGTTGAGGTGAGGACTTTGTGCAGGCCAGCCAAGTTCCTCCACCCCAGACTCGCTCATCCATGTCTTTATGGACCTTGCTTTGTGTACTGGTGTGCAGTCATGTTTGAACAGGAAGGGTCCATCCCCAAACTGTTCCCACAAAGTTGGGAGGATGAAATTGTCCAATATGTCTTGGTATGCTGATGCCTTAGAAGTTCCCTTCACTGGAACTAATAGGCCAAGCTCAACCCCTGAAAAGCAATCCCACGCCATAATACCCCCTCCACCAAATCATTTGGAGGGGTGGACAAATACGTTTGCCATTATAGTGTGGATGAGTGAGTTTGGGGTGGAGGAACTTGACTGTCCTGACCTAAACTTGATAGAACACCTTTGAGATGAATTAGAGCGGGGACTGTGAGCAAGGCCTTCTCTTCTTCATCATCAGTGCCTGACCTCACCAATGCACTTCTGGAAGACTGGTCAAACCAAATTCCCATAGACCAGTAATGGCAAACCTTGGCACCCCAGATGTTTTGGAACTACATTTCCCATGATGCTCAACTACACTGCAGAGTGTATGAGCATCATAGGAAATGTAGTTCCAAAACATTTGGGGTGCCAAGGTTCACCATCACTGCCATAGACACACTCCTAAACTTTGTGGACAGCCTTCCCAGAAGAGTTGAAATTGTTATAGCTGCAAAGGGTGGGCCAACTCAAGTTTAGACCCTACAGACTGGGATGCCATTAAAGTTCATGTGTGTATAAAGGCAGGCAATATCTAATGGAAAATATCTAATGTATATTACCAGTTGCTTTGGTACTATATTTGAGTACAAACATCTATTGTACATCTGAAATAATTGTTGACTTATGTTATTGTCCTTTTCAAATCAAAACTCTCCCTTCCAATGCTGGCTGATGCACAATAGGAACCAAAGGAACCTCGGGCCACAGGTTGGGCACTGGATTTCTAGACGTATTTGGTTCATTCTCTTTGCAATACAGTACTGAATAAAAGGGAAGCTCTGTGTCCTATTAAAGTACAAATATCTTCCTTCAAAGGAGAAGGCAGAATAAGGGGACGTCAGGGATGATTTTTTAAAAGGGGAGCCAAGGAAAATATGGCCCCTGCTTGTAGAAACCAAGTGGGCATTGGTTCTCCAACTCCAAACTGTAGTGAAGAAAAGCAAAACTTGTAACGGATTAGGTCATATCCACACTTTAGTAGTGGAATCTACCATGTTAGTAATATCACTACTGCCTGTAGCAAGCTGTTCTATTCTTCATTTATTTGTTCCATAATGCACTGGTAAAGAGATATTCTGATTGCCTGTTATAGGCTGCAAGGGCAGTTTTTACTTCGGACCCAAATAGAACAAGTCATCTTTTTCCTTAATTTATGTTTCGTGAGCACATGGGGCTAGTTTACACTTGCTTCGCCCTTAACACACATTAAAGTGCCTACTGCTTCAACATACATTTTTGTGTTTTTGATGCTTTTTTGAATCTTTAATGAAGCTTGGCAAATGCCCTGTGTGTGTTGATTATATATTGATACCCCGCTCCGTAGTACCCCCGGCATTGCTGATCACCCACGCAGTAGTAACCCCCAGCTCTGCTGATCCCCCACTCGGTAATAACTCCCAGCTCTGCTGATCCTCCTCTCTCTCCAGTCCCTGTTAACCTCCCATTATATTGCTCCAATACTGCGCACCACGTGTGACATCTGCTGGTTTCTCTTGCTCTGGTCCCCCAGATCTGCTGATCCCCCACCCAGTAGTAACTTCCAGCTCTGCTGATACTCCTGTTTTCTGATCCTCCTCTCTCTACAGTCCCTGTTAACCTCCCACTATATTGCTCCTATACTGCACACCACGTGTGACATTTGCTGTTTTCTCTTGCTCCGGTCCCCCAGCTCTGCTGATCCCCCACTCAGCAGAATCCCGTAGCTCTGCTGATCCTCTGGTTTGCTGATTCTCTTCTCTCTCCGATTCTTGCTCGCCTCCTGTTTTATAGTGCTCCCATGCTGCACATCACGCTTGACATCTGTTAGTTTCTCTTGCTCTGGTCCTCCAGCTCTGCTGATCCTCCACTGCTCAGTCCTCACTCCCCAGTCCCGTTCACCTTCTACTATAGCGTTCCCATGTGGCACACCACATCTGCTAGTTGCTTTGCTCCAGTCTGAATCCTGCTCGCCTTCCTGCTGGTCCACACTACACACCATATGTGACGTCTGCACCAGACACTCCCAGAATATATACATATGAACCGGAAGTGACTGCTGATTAAGTCTTTCTGGTTCGCTTGTTGTTTCCCAGTGCATCCTGGGATATCTCATACCTGAAATACCTCCGAAGCAAGGCAAAGCTAACTCTGAATAAAAGCCTCTCAAAAGCTGCAGGTGCTATTAGTAAACATTGTCATAGACTCCTATGGAGGCTGTGGAGACACTTTGTGGCACCAAGAAAGCAACATGGAGTATAATTTTTTGAAGCAAAGCAAACGCAACGTATGAACAGGACTGTAAGCTTACCATTTTATTTAGTGACGGGAGCTTTGATTGGCATTCAGAGTGCTTTAAAAAAAAAGCGTGTCCAATGCTACATTTTGAAGCAAGTGTGAACAAGCCCTTAATGTGAACCTGTGGCTACTTTAAAGTGATTGTAAAGGTTCAGTTAAAAAAAAAAATGTCATATTTACCTCCGCTGTGCAGTTGGTTTTGCACAGAGTGGCCCGGCTCCTCCTTTTCTGGGGTCCCTCAGCGGCGGTCATGGCTCCTCCTCTTCTCGAGTGTCCCGCTGGAGAAGAACTCTCCGACGGGGCACCTGTGCGGGCGCGCTCCCATGTCCTGCTGCTGCGTCTGTTGCAGACACAGACAGCAGGACTCGGCTCGGGACCCACGTCATTGGATTTGATTGACAGCAGCGGGAGCCAATGGCTGCACTGCTATCACTCTATCCAATCAGGACATGAGACACTGGAGCTGGTGTGCTCGTTCCCATCCCGAGAATTACGGGGCTCAGGTAAGTATAAGGGAACTCAGGGGCACAGTAAAGAAGGTTTTTCAACTTAATGCATAGAATACATTAAGTTGAAAAACGGCGAGGGTTTACAACCCCTTTAGGTTGAAGTAAAATATAAAGTATATTTTTTTTATTTATTTCAATCACTGATTACATATGAGAACCTAAAGTGTATGGAAACCCTAACAATTAGCTTATCTTGTTTGAGATCTAGTGAGCTTATAACGTTCTATGCTGTCTGCTCTTATGAGTATCAGTAAGCATTGTTTCCAATTTTTCGCTGTGGGCTACAGAACATCTACTTTTCTGTTATGGAGGGAAGGAGAGGGGGGTGATCTGTAGACCAAATCGGGAGCAACCAGTCTAGGGTGATAACCTGGCTTCTCCATATAGTAGTGTCAGTGTCAGTGAGTGTCAGTGAGAGTTGGCATCCTAGAACAGAAAGTGTTCCTGGCAGGATCTTCTGGTGGAATAAATATAGAGAACAGCTTTAACAGCTAGGAGTCTCATAGCAATGTCCTAGGAGTTTTCCAGTCAGGCATCAGGAGTTATGTAAATTGCAAACACCTATAGCAATTTGCATTTTGGTCAAAACTGCAGTTTTCTTTTATCTACAGTCACCCCTTATCTGCATAGGCAGCTTTTGTTAAAGGTGAACAAACCCTTTAAGAAGGCTGCTCTCTGTCAACTGGGGTGTTCCTGGGGTTACCCCAAGCAAACCAGAAAGTGTATATATATATATATATATATATATAAGGATGAGAGCACCGCAAATTGAGGATAAGTCCAGAAAAAGGTTATCAGCCATGATCGCAACAAGAGCTCAGTGTTTTGGAGCCTCACGTTTCCAGGATTTACAAATGCCCCTTCATCAGATTTAATTTGATGAAAGAAGATTTTTAAGTCTTGGAAACGCCATGCTGGCGTCTGCCAACCTTTTTTTATATGTTCCTCAGCCTGCTCCAAGGGTCACCAGGAACACGCCGGTTGACAGAGAGCAGCCTTCATAAATCGGGAAACGCATTCTCATATACACTATGTTGCCAAAAGTATTGGGATGCCTACCATTACACACACATGAATTTTAATGGCATCCCAGTCTTAGTCCATAGGTTTCAATATTGAGTTGGCCCACCCTTTGCAGCTATAACAGCTTCTTACTCTTCTCTTTTGGGAAGGCTGTCAACAAGGTTTAGGAGTGTGTCTATGGGAATCCTTGACCATTCACCCAGAAGCGCATTTGTAAGGTCAGGCACTGAGGTTGGACAATTAGTCCTGGCTTGCAGTCTCTGCTCTAATTCATCCCAAAGGAGTTTGATGGGGTTGAGGCCAGGACTTTGTACAGGTCAGTCAAGTTCCTCCATCCCAAATACACTTATCCATGTCTTTATAGACCTTGCTTTGTGCACCAGTCCAAATCATTTGGTGGATGGGGAATATGGTTTGGGGTTGTTATTTAGGGGTTGGGCTTGGCCCCTTAGTTCCAGTGAAGGGAACTCTTAAGGCGTCAGCATACCAAGACATTTTGGACAATTTTTTGCTCCCAACTTTGTGGAAACAGTTTGGGGATGGCCCCTTCCTCTTCCAACATGACTTGAGTCCTGACCTCAACCTGACAGAACACCTTTGGGATCAATTAGAGCGAAGACTGTGAGCCAGGCATTCTTGTCCACATCATTGCCTGACCTCACAAATGCGCATTCCCATAGACGCACTCCTGGGTGGGCCATCTCAATATTGAAACCTACGGACTAAGACTCGGGTGCCATTAAAGTTCATGTGCGTGTAAAGGCAGACATCCCAATACCTTTGACAACCTAATGTATGTCTGGAATGGAGTTGCACGACTTAAAGTATAGAGACCCAAAGCAAAGGCTTGCATTATTGCATACCACAATGTGCAGCAAATATTCTCTTTTGAACAGTGGTGTGTTAGAAAAAGCTAATTTCTGATCAGATATACTGTAGACCCCAGTAGAGCCAGGTCCCTCTTTACATCCTTTGAAGATTGAACCATGATGACAACCCTATGTGAGCACTTATTTTTATTTTCCAGTAACGATATATAGACAGAAGTGACCACATTGTATGTAATTATTCATGAGATTGTCTATAATTGATGCGTCATTTGTAAGTGCATTGAAGAATTGTTTCTTTTTTTTCATACTGAAGAATTTTCTGTACTGCTCTACATTTTGAACAACTGTTGCGACATTTGCATTGGAAAGTTTGCTTTTTATGAATAATATAAAAAAAAATAAAAAAAAATACCAAACGCCTGTTTGTCTCACTTCTTTTCAATAAAGGGGTATAAAAGAATGACCAATGACCTTCAATGATAGAAGGCCTTGCACCCTTGGTATTTATTTCTCTGCAGTGGCCAGGCTGAAGTTTACAAATCATTTCTAGTCATAGCATTTTCCTGATACAAACACGGCAACATACACACGGGTAACACCGCCATCTCCACTACTGTAGGACTGGCCATTTCATGGGCTCATGCCCATGGGCATACATTGTGCTGCATTCAGATCTTGTCGCTTTTTTCGGGATCCAAAAGCAGCAGTATTGCATGCTGTGGGCCCATGCACACTGCTCTGTTTTGGTTTGCAGCATTTATCAGCAAAAAACAAAAGAAGAAAACTCTGCGTCTGTGGTTTGATTTGGACCATATTTTACACTATAAATGTAGACTTTGTGCAAACGATTGCATGTGCGCCACGTAATTGGACCATATACACTGCCGCCACTGCCTTGTGAATTGACAGTTGAGATGTAGACATGAACAATGTGTAGGCATGCATTGCCAACACAACCTACACATTGTTAATGTTTACAACTCAAATTTGAATTCACTAGGCAGTGTATATGGTCCAATTATGTGGTACAACACCTCAATATGAAGAAAAGTGTGCAGGTTTTTTTTTTTAGATTTTCTTCTTCACCAAAAAATCCATTGGAACATTAGGGTGATGAGGAAAATCTGGGGTTTTATAGTGAGAGGGGTGAGGTGTTTCTCGGGTGTACAGTGTGAGGGGTAAGGTGTATTAGGGTGCACAGTGGGAAGGGTGAGGTACATTTGGTGTGTACAGTGAGAGGGATGAGGTATATTGGGGTTTACAGTGGGAAGGGTGAGGTACATTTGGTGTGTACAGTGAGAGGGATGAGGTATATAGGATTTTACAGTGAGAGGGGTGAGGTATATTGGGGTGTACAGTGAGAGGGGTGAGGTATATTGGGTTGTACAGTGAGAAGGCGGGTGAGGTAAATTTGGTGAACACAGTGAGACGGGTGGGATAAATCAGGGTGTACAGCGAGAGGGCTGAGGTATATTGGGGTGTACAGTGAGAAGGATGAGGTAAATTTGGTGTATACACTGAAAAGGGTGAGGTATATTGGTCTGTACAGTGAGAGGGGCGAGGTACATTAGAGTGTACAGTGGGAAGGGTGAGGTAAATCTGGGGTGTACAGAGAGAGCTGTAAGGTAAATCTGAGGTGTGCATTGAGGGAGCAGTGAGGTAATCTGGTGTGTACAATGAGAAGAGTGAGGTAAATTTGAAGTGCACAGTAAGGCCTCTTTCACACTTGTGTGACTTTTCCTGCGACTTTGGACATCAGAGTCGCATGACAAGTCATAACCCATGATTCCCAATCATATCTGTGACTTCAAAGTAGTACCTGTACTACTTTGGCTGAATTAAGGTCCATAGACCTCAAGTTTACACAGGCATTTCCTCAAACCATGGCCAAGTCATGTTAGTGTGAAAGGGGCCTAAAAGGGATGAGGTAAATCTGGGGTGTACAGTGAGAGGTGTGAGGTGTTTCTGAGGTATACAGTGAGAGGGGTGAGGTATATCTGCAGTGTACAAAGAGCTGAGGTAAATTTGGGGTGTACAGTGAGAGGTGTTTCTGGAGGTGTACAGTGAGAGGGGTGAGGTAAATCTGGGGTGCACAGTAAAAAGGGTGAGATAAATCTGCAGTGTACAAAGAGCTTTGAGGTAAATTTGGGTGTACAGTGAGAGGGGTGAGGTATAGCTGGGGTATGCAGTGAGAAGGGTAAAGTAAATTTGTGGTGTACAAAGAGCTTTAAGGCAAATTGCATAGCTCCCAGCTGTCCCTGATTTGGAGCAATGTCCCTCATTCCTCCTCATTTGTCCCTCATTTTGGTCTGATCTATATAGTTGTATATAAAATGCACTTTTTATCTTTCAAAAAGTGTTTTCCAGTGCTAAACCTTTCATCCAGTTTCTAAATTGCTACATTTGTACATTTTAAAAGCCAATATAAAGGAATAGTAGTGGTAAAAAAAAGCACTTGTGGATTTAATTAACCTTTTTTGGGGGGGTTATTTCTCCTTTAAGGGGGGGTGTGTCCTATGCCTACATACATTTTCTAGTAGGTGTCCCTCATTCCCATTTCAAAATGTTGGAACGTATGAAATTGGGGGTGTACAGTGAGAGGGGGGAGGTGTATTGGGGTGCACAGTGGGAAGGGTGAGGTACATTTGGTGTGTACAGTGAGAGGGATGAGGTATATTGGGGTTTACAGTGGGAAGGGTGAGGTATATAGGATTTTACAGAGAGAGGGATGAGGTATATAGGATTTTACAGTGAGAGGGGTGAGGTATATTGGGGTGTAAAGTGAGAGGGGTGAGGTATATTGGGGTGTACAGTGAGAAGGCGGGTGAGGTAAATTTGGTGAACACAGTGAGAAGGGTGGGATAAATCAGGGTGTACAGCGAGAGGGCTGAGGTATATTGGGGTGTACAGTGAGAAGGATGAGGTAAATTTGGTGTATACACTGAAAAGGGTGAGGTATATTGGTCTGTACAGTGAGAGGGGCGAGGTACATTAGAGTGTACAGTGGGAAGGATGAGGTAAATCTGGGGTGTACAGAGAGAGCTGTAAGGTAAATCTGAGGTGTGCATTGAGGGAGCAGTGAGGTAATCTGGTGTGTACAATGAGAAGAGTGAGGTAAATTTGAAGTGCACAGTAAGGCCTCTTTCACACTTGTGTGACTTTTCCTGCGACTTTGGACATCAGAGTCGCATGACAAGTCATAACCCATGATTCCCAATCATATCTGTGACTTCAAAGTAGTACCTGTACTACTTTGGCTGAATTAAGGTCCATAGACCTCAAGTTTACACAGGCATTTCCTCAAACCATGGCCAAGTCATGTTAGTGTGAAAGGGGCCTAAAAGGGATGAGGTAAATCTGGGGTGTACAGTGAGAGGTGTGAGGTGTTTCTGAGGTATACAGTGAGAGGGGTGAGGTATATCTGCAGTGTACAAAGAGCTGAGGTAAATTTGGGGTGTACAGTGAGAGGTGTTTCTGGAGGTGTACAGTGAGAGGGGATTGGTAAATCTGGGGTGTACAGTAAAAAGGGTGAGATAAATCTGCAGTGTACAAAGAGCTTTGAGGTAAATTTGGGTGTACAGTGAGAGGGGTGAGGTATAGCTGGGGTATGCAGTGAGAAGGGTAAAGTAAATTTGTGGTGTACAAAGAGCTTTAAGGCAAATTGCATAGCTCCCAGCTGTCCCTGATTTGGAGCAATGTCCCTCATTCCTCCTCATTTGTCCCTCATTTTGGTCTGATCTATATAGTTGTATATAAAATGCACTTTTTATCTTTCAAAAAGTGTTTTCCAGTGCTAAACCTTTCATCCAATTTCTAAATTGCTGCATTTGTACATTTTAAAAGCCAATATAAAGGAATAGTAGTGGTAAAAAAAAGCACTTGTGGATTTAATTAACCTTTTTTGGGGGGGTTATTTCTCCTTTAAGGGGGTGTGTGTCCTATGCCTACATACATTTTCTAGTAGGTGTCCCTCATTCCCATTTCAAAATGTTGGAAGGTATGAAATTGGGGGTGTACAGTGAGAGGGGGGAGGTGTATTGGGGTGCACAGTGGGAAGGGTGAGGTACATTTGGTGTGTACAGTGAGAGGGATGAGGTATATTGGGGTTTACAGTGGGAAGGGTGAGGTATATAGGATTTTACAGAGAGAGGGATGAGGTATATAGGATTTTACAGTGAGAGGGGTGAGGTATATTGGGGTGTAAAGTGAGAGGGGTGAGGTATATTGGGGTGTACAGTGAGAAGGCGGGTGAGGTAAATTTGGTGAACACAGTGAGAAGGGTGGGATAAATCAGGGTGTACAGCGAGAGGGCTGAGGTATATTGGGGTGTACAGTGAGAAGGATGAGGTAAATTTGGTGTATACACTGAAAAGGGTGAGGTATATTGGTCTGTACAGTGAGAGGGGCGAGGTACATTACAGTGTACAGTGGGAAGGATGAGGTAAATCTGGGGTGTACAGAGAGAGCTGTAAGGTAAATCTGAGGTGTGCATTGAGGGAGCAGTGAGGTAATCTGGTGTGTACAATGAGAAGAGTGAGGTAAAAAGTGCACAGTAAGGCCTCTTTCACCCTTGTGTGACTTTTCCTGCGACTTTGGACATCAGAGTCGCATGACAAGTCATAACCCATGATTCCCAATCATATCTGTGCGACTTCAAAGTAGTACCTGTACTACTTTGGCTGAATTAAGGTCCATAGACCTCAAGTTTACACAGGCATTTCCTCAAACCATGGCCAAGTCACGGTAGTGTGAAAGGGGCCTAAAAGGGATGAGGTAAATCTGGGGTGTACAGTGAGAGGGGTGAGGTATATCTGTGATGTACAAAGAGCTTTGAGGCAAATTTGGGGTGTACAGTGAGAGGTGTGAGGTGTTTTTCTGGGGTGTACAGTGAGAGGGGTGAGGCATATCTGCAGTGTACAAAGAGCTGAGGTAAATTTGGGGTGTACAATGAGAGGGGTGAGGTAAATAGGGTGAGAAAAATCTGCAGTGTACAAAGAGCTTTGAGGTAAATTTGGGTGTACAGTGAGAGGGGTGAGGTATATCTGGGGTATGCAGTGAGAAGGGTAAAGTAAATTTGTGGTGTACAAAGAGCTTTGAGGCAAATTGCATAGCTCCCAGCTGTCCCTGATTTGGAGCAATGTCCCTCATTACGCCTCATTTTGGTCTGATCTATATAGATGTATATAAAATGTACTTTTTATCTTTCAAAAAGTGTTTTCCAGTGCTAAACCTTTCATCCAATTTCTAAATTGCTGCATTTGTACATTTTAAAAGCCAATATAAAGGAATAGTAGTGGTAAAAAAAAGCACTTGTGGATTTAATTAACCTTTTTTGGGGGGTTATTTCTCCTTTAAGGGGGGTGTGTCCTATGCCTACATACATTTTCTAGTAGGTGTCCCTCATTCCCATTTCAAAATGTTGGAAGGTATGAAATTGGGAGTGTACAGTGAGAGGGGTGAGGTGTATTGGAGTGCACAGTGGGAAGGGTGAGGTACATTTGGTGTGTACAGTGAGAGGGATGAGGTATATAGGATTTTACAGTGAGAGGGGTGAGGTATATTGGGGTGTACAGTGAGAGGGGTGGGGTACATATGGTGTGTACAGTGAGAGGGTGAGGTATATTGGGGTGTACAGTGAGAAGGCGGGTGAGGTAAATTTGGTGAACACAGTGAGAAGGGTGGGATAAATCAGGGTGTACAGCGAGAGGGCTGAGGTATATTGGGGTGTACAGTGAAAAGGATGAGGTAAATTTGGTGTATACACTGAAAAGGGTGAGGTATATTGGTCTGTACAGTGAGAGGGGTGAGGTACATTAGAGTGTACAGTGGGAAGGGTGAGGTAAATCTGGGGTGTACAGAGAGCTGTAAGGTAAATCTGAGGTGTGCATTGAGGGAGCAGTGAGGTAATCTGGTGTGTACAATGAGAAGTGTGAGGTAAATTTGAAGTGCACAGTAAGGCCTCTTTCACACTTGTGTGACTTTTCCTGTGACTTTGGACATCAGAGTCGCAAGACAAGTCATAACCCATGATTCCCAATCATATCTGCGACTTCAAAGTAGTACCTGTACTACTTTGGCTGAATTAAGGTCCATAGACCTCAAGTTTACACAGTCATTCCCTCAAACCACGGCCAAGTCACGGTAGTGTGAAAGGGGCCTAAAAGGGATGAGGTAAATCTGGGGTGTACAGTGAGAAGGATGAGGTACATCTGTGATGTACAAAGAGCTTTGAGGCAAATTTGGGGTGTACAGTGAGAGGGGTGAGGTATATCTGCAGTGTACAAAGAGCTGAGGTAAATTTGGGGTGTACAGTGAGAGGTGTTTCTGGTGGTGTACAGTGAGAGGGGTGAGGTGTTTCTGGTGGTGTACAGTGAGAGGGGTGAGGTAAATCTGGGGTGTACAGTGAAAAGGGTGAGATAAATCTGCAGTGTACAAAGAGCTTTGAGGTAAATTTGGGTGTACAGTGAGAGGGGTGAGGTATAGCTGGGGTATGCAGTGAGAAGGGTAAAGTAAATTTGTGGTGTACAAAGAGCTTTGAGGCAAATTGCATAGCTCCCAGCTGTCCCTGATTTGGAGCAATGTCCCTCATTACTCCTCATTTGTCCCTTATTTTGGTCTGATCTATATAGTTGTATATAAAATGCACTTTTTATCTTTCAAAAAGTGTTTTCCAGTGCTAAACCTTTCATCCAATTTCTAAATTGCTGCATTTGTACATTTTAAAAGCCAATATAAAGGAATAGTAGTGGTAAAAAAAAGCACTTGTGGATTTAATTAACCTTTTTTGGGGGGTAATTTCTCCTTTAAGGGGGGTGTGTCCTATACCTACATACATTTTCTAGTAGGTGTCCCTCATTCCCATTTCAAAATGTTGGAAGGTATGAAATTGGGAGTGTACAGTGAGAGGGGTGAGGTGTTTCTGGGGTGTACAGTGATAGGGGTGAAGTGTACAGTAAAAAGGGTGAGATAAATCTGCAGTGTACAAAGAGCTTTGAGGTAAATTTGGGGTGTACAGTGAGATGGGTGTGGTAAATCTGGCGTGTACAGTGAGATGGGTGAGTTGTTTCTGGGGTGTACAGTGAGAGAGGTAAAGTAAATCTGGGGTGTACAATGAGAAGGGTGCGGTACATCTGTGGTGTACAAAGAGCTTTGAGGTCAATTTGGGGTGTACAGTGAGAGGGGTGAGGGGTTTCTGGGGTGTACAGTGAAGGGTGAGGTGTTTCTGGGGTGTACAGTGAGCGGGGTGAGGTGTTTCTGGGGTGCACAGTAAGAGGGGTAAAGTAAATCTGGGGTGTACAATGAGAAGGGTGCGGTACATCTATGGTGTACAAAGAGCTTTGAGGTCAATTTGGGGTGTACAGTGAGAGGGGTGAGGGGTTTCTGGGGTGTACAGTGAGGGGTTTCTGGGGTGTACAGTGAGAGGGGTGAAGTGTACAGTAAAAAGGGTGAGATAAATCAGCAGTGTACAAAGAGCTTTGAGGTAAACGTTGTACGGTGAGAGGGGTGAGGTATATCTGGGGAGTGCAGTAAGAAGAGTAAAGTAAATCTGTGGTGTACAATGAGAAGGGTGTGGTAAATCTGAGTGTACAAAAAGAGTTGGGAGGTAAATCTGGGGTGTACAGTGAGGGGTGTGAAGTAAATTTGGGGTGTACGGTGACACGATTGAGGTGAATCGTGTACAGCAAGAGGGGTGAGGTAAATTTGGGGTGTGATCAATCCGTGAGGTATAACTCAGGGGTGTGATTAGGGGCGTGAGGTGATGGGGGTGGCAGGCAGTAAATGGAATGAGGTAATTCTGTGAATGTATTTTAATCAATACATTCCCTTCACCTCACACAGCTGAACACTGTACAGGTCCCTTTCATAGCGGCATTTTGAGTCCAAGTCCACCTGTCCATTTTTCAGGCGGTCCTGACCGGAAGCTCATTACTATGGACAAGTGGATGTAAATGGTTCTGTGTATGTTTACGCACGCCTACCCCCGAGTCCGTCTGGGACCTAAATTTGACAGAGCAGAGGTAGCCTGATATAAAAGAACACAAATCCAATTACATCCGCCACCCACAGAGCCATCATGCATCTGCTTGTGTCCACTGTGTATGCGGACACAACCCGAATGGGCATGGATGTCAAAAAACTGACACTCTGTCCTGGTCAGGTGTGATATAGACCCCTTTCACACTGGGACACTTTGTAGCCGCTCCATCGCTACAAATAGTGCCTGCAAAGCGCCCTGAAAGAGCTGCTGCTGTGTCTCCAATGTGAAAGCCCCTAAGGCTTTTACACTGGAGCGGTGCGCTGGCAGGACGGTAAAAAAAAGCCCTGCTAGCAGCATCTTTGGAGCAGTGTATACACCGCTCCTGCCCAGCAGCGCTTTGCAGTAGATTTAACCCTTTCTCGGCCGCTAGCGGGGAGGGGTAAAAGCACCCCACTAGCGGCCGAATAGCGCAGCGAAATTGGCGGTAAAGCGCCGCTAAAAATAGAGGTGTTTTACCACCAACGCCACCCCCGCCCCAGTGTGTCTTAGGAAGAGATCCACTCGCCTCCTGACCGGAACAGAGCAGTTCTGTGTGGAAGAGTCCTGAGGCCTACTGTACACAGGTGCCTGAGCCTCTGCAACATACATTCCTGTGTATTCCTTCCACCTGGAAAGCCAAGGCGCTGTGTACAGTCACCCGCAGATACGAACAGCTGTGTGCGACTGTACTTAGTTACAGCAAGTGCTGTTATAAAGAGTATAGCAAACAGTGTATGCTTAAAAAAATAAATCCATTTTTTTTGCATGCACCCATACATTTTTTTTTCTTTTTGCATCAGTATATAGCACGCCGTGATCTCTCATCAACAAATTGTGGCAAGCTTTGCGCCCTTGTTGCTTTAGTTCCCTTCTACTTATCGCCACCATTTAGCCTGTTGGCAGTGCTACTTTCACATCACATGCAATCCTTTTTTTCAACATTTTCCTCTATTTTATTCTTTATTTATTTTGTTAAAGTTTCGAAAAGTAAATGTATTACAAAAATATACTTCCTATTCCGTTTCCTTATATAACCCCATCCCCCCCCCCCCCGATCCCTCACCCCCTCCCTCCCCTCTCTCTCTCCCGCTCCCCCCCTCACCTCCCCTCGGATCCACTCATTCTGAGATATTCCCTTGTTTTCTTGAACTCCAACCATTTTCCCCATTTACTATAATAAGTTTCCACTTGGTCCCCTCTTCTAAATATTGATACCTCCATTGATCTTAACCACTCTATTTTACCTAACCATTCCCTCGTAGATGAGGGTTCGGCAGTACCCCATCTCTTTGGGATCAGGCTTTTTGCGGCAATCAATAAGTGAGGAATCAATGAGTTTTTGTATTCCCCTAATGTTTTGTCAGTATCATGGAACAGACATGTCCACGGATCCTTCTTTACCTGTTCCCCTGTTATCCGGAAGATGTTTTCTATTATTTTCTCCCCAATATGGATGCATGCACCCATACATTAAAAGTAAAACTATAGGTAAAATTATTTTTCCCATTTTGAACAGAGTAAGGGCCGGTTCACACTGGGGGCGATGCGAGGCGACACGACTTGCCTCGCCGCGACCTGACAAGTCGCCCCCGTTCTGTACAATGGAACCGTTCTGAGAGGAGCGACTCGAGTCGCTCCGACTCAGAAAAAAGGTTCCTGTACTACTTTTGGGCGACCTCGGGGCGACTTGCATTGACTTCTATACAGAAGTCATTTGCAAGTCGCCGCTGAGGTCGCGGCAGGTCGCGGCGAGGCAAGTCGATGTCGCCTCGCATCGCCCCCTGTGTGAACCGGCCCTAAGGGAGGATTATTTTTTCCATGTGTAAAATTATATATTAAAGGCAAATAAACAAATAACAAAATAATAACAAACGTCGTGCTAAAAGCGGAGTTCCACCCAAAAGTGGAACATCCGCTTATCTGCCCCCCCCCCCCCCCCTTGCCACATTTGGCACCGTTCAGGGGGAGGGGGGAACGTGTACCTGTTTTTGACAGGTACCCTTCCCCACTTCTGGGAGACCATGTTGCAGCACCATCCCTCTGAAGTTTGGCCTCCTCCTCCCTCCACCACCAGGCCAGTTAGAAAGCGCAGCGCACTTCGTTTCCCTCACTATGAATGGCGGCGGCAGCACCCGAGAGCCGATCCAAAAAGCGTCTGGGGTGCCGACATAGCGGGATCCCTGGAAAGGTAAGTGTCCTAATGTTAAAAGTCTTCAGTGTTTGTGGCTGCTTTTCATTTTTTCGTGGGGGGGCCGAACTCCTCTTTAACTGCTCTGTGCAGTGGTTTTGCACAGAGCAGCCCTGATCCTCCTCTTCACTAGTGCTCTTGGTTCCACCCTCCTGCCAAGTGCAAACAACTTGCTGTGGGGGCAACAAAGCGGGGGTTTCTCCAGAGCCTGTGCTCTGTGTATCCATTCAGACAGAGAGCCCCAGCTCAACCCTGCCCCTCTCTTCTCAGTGGTTCACTGGCTGTGATTGTCAGCTATGGGCTCCTGCTGCTGTCTCAGCCAATGAGGCAGGAAAGTCCTCAGTGGGCTGAGGCTCTCATGCACATTGCTGGATCGAGAGGGGGCTCAGGTAAGTATGGGGGCGGGGGGGCTGCTACCTTCACTTCCTGTCCCATAGCTAAAACAGGAAGTGAGAGGGAATCCCTGCAAATGAATGGAATCTATTGGAACCCTCAGAACTAGTGTCCTCTTTGGAAGATTCCTGGTCTATTACTGCTCTGGGGGCAACTCAAAATTTGGGATTTTTACTTTTGATGATAATGGTAAACAGGACAAATAGAGAGGGTGGATCTCCCACATGGGGCACAAATAGCAATAAAAAGTGACAGGGGTTCTAATCACTCTCCACTCTATCCAAAACCATAAAAGTTTTGCTTTTAGTTTTAATTTACAGCGGTATTAAACCCATAAAAAAGCATTTATTATATTGCAGGTCAGCAATTCTCAGATGTGGTGGCTGCACTAGCTTCCTTTTTTTAGGCTTTATTCTATTTTCATCTGGTGATCCAGCAAGTATGTCTGTTTTTTCAAAAGCACAAGCTCTCCAGCAGAATGTATAAGTTTTTGTGAATGAGACAAATCACTTAAAGCAGGGGTCCGCGTTTTTTTTTTTTTTTAAAAGCCAGCAGCTACAAATACTGCAGCTGCTGACTTTTAAAATAGTGACACTTACCTGTCCAGCGCGCCCGCGATGTCGGCACCCGAAGCCGATCTCTCGATCGTCTCTCGGGTGCTGCCGCCGCCATCTTGGGTATGGGAATCAGGAAGTGGAGCCTTTCGGCTTCATTTCCCGGTTCCCTACTGCGCAATGCGCGAGTCGCGCTGCACAATAAGGATGGACCCGCTGCCTCTGGGATCTGTGTGTTTCCCAGCAGGCAGCAGGGGACTTTCAGAAAGGGGCGTAATCTACGCCCCTTTCCGCAGAGAGCCATCCGGGAAGTGGGGGCAGATACCTGTACTGTACAGGTACCTGCACCCCCCTCCCCCCTGAAAGGTGCCAATTGTGGCGCCGGAGGGGGGGAGGATTCCAATGAGCGGAAGGTCCACTTTAGGGTGGACCTCCGCTTTAACACTGGCAGGGTGATAAAATTGATTATTCATGGCAAAACTTTATCCAAAAAGGAAAAACAAAAAAAAAACGGTTTGCGGTTAACTTTATAAAGTGTGAGCTGGAGTGTGGCTTCAATTTGTGATTGTATCTAAATCCCCCCGGACTGACAATGCTGCTTTCTCTGCTCATTCCTCTGTGTCTCACTATTAGTAGACGTGTGTTACTGGCCACACCACCAGGTGAAAAAACCCATAGAAAAAAAAAAAGAATGCAGCCACCCCATCTAATGATTGGTAATGTTTTTGGGTTTAATACTGCTTTAGGGGCTCATTTGCACATGGTTTGGGGGGGGGGGGGGGGGTTTGAAGCACAGTAAAACCATGGCTGAACCACAAGGTTTTATGGGCCTTTCCCCCCAACCTTGTGTGTGAATGAGCCCCTAAAGTGGTATTAAATCCAAAAAATGTATTATATTGCAGCTTACCAATCATCAACCACTCCTCCCTTTAGCTGCAAAGGTAGTGGCCGGGGGTGCACACTAGGAATGGGCTCGGGCGTGTTCAGGATCCCACATGCCCCAGCCCACCAGCAAACCAACACGGCACACGGATAATCATAGGCACTGAAACATGTCCTGATCTGTGCAGCTGTGAACCGGGAAATGTCTCATTGCCTGCGATTAGCGGTGTGCAGTGTCGGCTTCCTGGTGGGATCCCGAACACGACTGATCTCATCTCTAGCATACACATACCACAGCAGCAACTTTAGCCCATTACGCTTTTGGTGGGCGTAGGATGAGGACATCGCGGGCACCCTGGACAGATTAAATGTCTTATTTTAAAAGTCAGCAGCTGCAGTATTTGTATTTGTTGACTTAAAAAAAAAAATTTCAGGTGGAACTCCGCTTTAAATAGTTTATTTTTTATTTTTTTTATTACATTTATTTTAATAAAATGCTTTTAGAGTAAAAATCTAAAGATAGTTTTCTTTTTAAGATACATTAATAATTTAGTTTATTCAGCATGAAATGCAGCTTAGTTATGTAGCATGAGGCTGTATATTCTGCAATATTTACATATTTGGTAAACTCATTCAACAAATCCAAGCTCCGCAAGCTGAGATATCATGTACTGCATTGATGCATTCAAACAATTTCACAGTAACCAGGAGATAAAACAAAGTTCAGGAATATTCCTTTATCTCATTGTTTTGCAAACCTATGTACACTACAAACTGTTTGATTGAATCGATTCTGATATCGTCGTTTTACTAACCCGACAGCTTATTATTCTAAATAGGAAACCTTCATTTTGTTTGCAAATATTAAAGATTCTAACTACCAGCAAGAATAAGTCCTTACATTTAAAGAGCACCTGTCATTTCAGACCCATCATGACAGCGCCTGTTAGTGGACGTCCACTCACCTGCTGCCGCCACGTCCCACACCTTGTTGTGTCACCGCCGCATCACCAGCCGCCCCATTAAAGTGAATGGGACCGTCGGTGAGTCAACAGCGGGTCCGAGGAGGAGCCGCTGCAGGATAAAAATGGCAGTTGCTCTTTAAAAACGACTATTTAAATCGAGTTGATTTAAATTGAGCCTTTTTACTAGTGATTTAAATCAACTTGAATTAAATCAAATCCACCCTAAACTAAAACCATCATTTCAAAAAACATAAATAAAAATAAAATTACATTGCTAGTATGCTGGGAATGTAGCGGTCACATTGGCTGTGCTCTTAACCAAACCATCGAACGGCTGGTTGTCATAAACAATCGCATGTGCGGTCACCATGGTGACTGCAGATCAAACAGAGGCTAAGATGGCAGCCTCCTTGGCTGAAAACAACAGGAAGGTTTAGTTCCGCTTTCATTCACGGAAGCAGCCAATCGGTGCCATTTTCTAGTTCAAAACAGAGCGGAGAAAGACAAGTTTTCCCAGCCAAAACATCTTTATTTTTCCATATGCAAGCAAAGTCTTTTAGTCTGCGATGTATAGATGGAGAAATATACACGCCTATCACAATCAGTCCCGCTATCTCTTTAATCCCGAGGGTCTCCAGGGCTCCTCTCGTACTTTGGGCTTCCGGACGGCCTGTGGATTGAACTGCGAGTTGTACCGTCTCTTTCGGTCGTCCATTTCCTCCTCTGGAGCAGAAGGGTTTTTCTTCCCGGACAACAACGCATCGGCCCGCGCCTTCTCCGCCGCTTCCCTCTTAAGGCGTTCCTGCCGCAGCTGCTCTATGGACGGTTTTGCCTCCTTCTCCTCTTTTGTTTTTTTGTGCTTTTTCGTTTTTTTCTCGGAGCGTTTCCTTTTCTCCCCGGTCTTTTTGTGGAGGTATTTCTCCATTTCACACAGCGGGTCAAGCTTTCCTTTCAGCTTCTCATCCTTGGTCGAGTCCTCACCATCTTTAGATCGGGTCGGGGCCTCCTGGTACCAGGGTGGGCGGGTTTGGGCCTCTGACGCGCTTTGCCCCAGGTAGGTCAGGATGCCCAGGGCTTTCTCTTGCCGCTCCTTTTCTTTTTGTTTCTCCTCTTCGTACTCCTTGTTTCCTCTGTTGGTCCCTTTGCCGCCTTCCTCCACATCCTGGAAGAAGTTGACGTGAGCCGGCTCTCCGCTCGCCACAACCGCGTCGCTGCACGAGGGACCCGCCAACGACTGCCTGGCCTTCTTACGCAGGAAGTCTGTCCTGGCCTCTTGTTCCGCGAGCTCCGCTCTCTTCCTGCGCTTGCGCTCCTCCTCCGCGGCCTCCGCTTCATCCTTCCGCACTCGCGCAACGTTGTCCTTATTGCGCACGTGCCAGCTTTTCTTGGGCAGAATATTCATATTTTCTTTTTTAGAGCAAGGGATAGGCTTGTTTTTCAAAGCAAGCAATAGCGCTGGTTTTTAGAGGCACTTCCTAACACACCTCCAAGCCGATATCTGCACTACGGCAGCCTAGATGGCTCCCACGCGGGACGTTACAAGCCTGTACAATGCTTGGAGTTTATGTCTCCAAAAAAGCAACGCTTTGGCTGCACGTCGGCGGCCATTTTCCTGGAGACCGAACGCCGTAGACTTACACGAGCCCGGCTCCGGCAAGATGGCTCCGGTATTGAGGACACTTATGCATGCTGTGTGAAGGAGGAAATGTAGAGCATGAGAACTACTGGAAGGTGAGCTGTGGGGAACGACTGGTGTGTGTTAGTTTATATACATGGTGACAGACTGGAGATTGAAGTTCTTTCGTTTCGTGGTGGTCTGGCTGGGACTGTTAGTTCCACAGCAGCTGAACAATGTTGAGATACTTCCCCGTGAGGTACCATAGACCGGACAGCATAGCCAACAGATCCCAACTGTCCCTGATTTCGAGGGACTGCCCCTCATTCAGAACAAAGTCCCTCTGCCCTCCTCATTTTGGTCTGATCTATAGAGTTGTATATAAAATGCACTATTTATCTGACAAAAAGTGTTTCCCAGTGCTAAACCTTTCTTCTGATCTCCAAATTGCTGCATTTGTAAATTCCAAAAGCCAATATAACCACTTAAAGCAGTGTTCCACCCAAAAGTGGAAGGTCAACTTATCAGTCTCTCTCCTCCATATCTGGTGCCACATTTACCACCTTTTGCCGCAGTGAGGTCCGTCAGAAGTTCGGCCCCTCTTTCCCCACCGCCGGGCCATTCAGAAAGTGCATGCACAGTAGGGAATCGACTGTGAAGCCGCAAGCCTTCACGGCTGGTTTCCCTTACAACAGGGGTAGGCAACCTTAAGGGTCCTTTCACACGGGGCGGATCAGTGCTGATCCACCCCCGTGGATATCCGCTTGCTCAGCGGGGATCGCCGGAGCGATTTCCGCTGAGCAGGAAGATGACAGGTCTGTCTCTGCACGCTGCGCAGGGACGGACCTGTCACAGCGCGCGCTCTCCCCTATGGGAGATCGGGTGGTGACGGACTGCAGTGTCCGTCGTCACCCAATCCGATCCGATGACGGATGGAAAAATAGCTTTTTCCTCCGTCACACTTTTTCAGGTCGGATGTCAGCGGACTTGTCACAGCTGACATTCGACGCTCCATAGAGCTCTATGGAGCATCCGTTCAGGTCCGCCTGAAAAACTGACAGGCGGACCTGAATGGATCGTCCTTGTGAAAGGAGCCTAAAGAGGCGGAGATGTGCCTGAACAACATGGGAGAAGTCAAAGATCGCCGGGCACAGTGTTGCCCAGTGTCGCTTCTAACACCAGATTTGAACTTCTAATTGCTGTACTACCATGTCGCAATTGTGTGCATTGCACGGCAATCCTAGGTTTAACCACTTGTCGATCAGCCGCCGTCATTATACGGGGCGGCAGGTCTGCTCTCTGTACGGCGGCTCTCATAGTTGCAGGCGGGCGCAAGACGCTGCACGCTGCGGGAGCATGCCCGTGGGTCAGGCGGACTTGATGTCCGCTGGTGACCCGCGATTGCCTAGTACAGAGGCAGAACGGGGATCTGCCAGTGTAAACAAGCGGATCCCCATTCTGACAAGAAACATGAGGGATCTTCTGTTCCCAGTAAGGATGAGCTCAGACGTGTTCGTAAACTGCACGTGCAGAGCCCGCCAGGAAGCCGTCACTGCACGTCTCTGCAGCCGTGGATTGGGAAAATCTCTCACTGCTTGTAATAAGCACTGTGCAGTGACGACCTGAGCCCATCCTTAGTTCCCAATTATCGGGAACAGTGATCTCTATCATGTCCCTGTCAGCCCATCCCCCCTACAGTTAGAACACACCCAGGGATCACAGTTAACCCCTTGTTCGTTCCCTAGTGTTAACCCCTTCCTTGCCAGTTTCATTTTTACATTGATCAGTGCATTTTTATAACACTGATCAATTAAATAATGTCACTGGTCCCCAAAGAGTGTCATTTGGGGGTCAGATTTGTCCACCACAATGTCGCAGTCCTGCTAAAAATAGCAGATTGCCGCCATTACTAGTAAAATCAATAAAGAAAATATAAAAGTCCCTAAATCTATCCCGTAGTTTGTAGACGCAATAAATTTTGCGCAAACCAATCAATATACGCCTATTGCGATTTTTTTTTTATTTTTTTTTTACCAAAAATATGTAGAATATATATCGGCCTAAACTGATGAATAAATGTGTTTTTTTTTTTTATCTTTTTTTGGATATGTATTATAGTAAAAAGTTAAAAAAGTTTTTTTTTTTTTTTCTAAATTTACACTTTTTGTTTGTTCATAGCGAAAAAATAAAAACTGTGAAGGTGATCAAATGCCACCAAAGAAAGCTCTATTTGTGGGGAAAAAAAGGATGTCAGTTTTGTTTTACAAGCAAACAAAAAAAAAAAGTAGTTTTACATTGACTCCCTCTAAGGCCGTTAGGCGGATATGACGTCAGACGACACTACGGTCCTCCAAGAGCATAGAGTTGAGTGGGGGCCATCGCTCCAGGGGATCGGCTTGTTTCCCCCTTTACCAACGGCTCCGGTAAGCTGGGAAGCGACCTGCTGTATATAAAACTGACCCTGTGGCGAATCCACCCGCAGTGCGAACTGTCAAATGGTGCAGTGATCAGATCGCATAGGTGTTAACACCCATGCAATCCAATTCCAGTGCGGACCAAAAAAAGGTGGCTAAGTTTGCATGGCACAGACATCGCATGTGATCTACACAGCAATGACATCGCACAAGTGTGAACCCAGCTTGAACCTGTTATAGACCACCCCACGCACATGTAATGCAGCAGGGCGGCTGCTCTGTGCAGAATCACGTAGAGGAATGTGACTGCACTTCCAGGTCTGGGACGCGCACACATGCCACCGGCATCCCCCTCCTGTTGTGATTAGGCACAGCAGGACTTAATCAGCAGACTCGATGTCCCAGCCGATCAATTGAGGAACAGGCAGAACGGCGATCTGTCTATGTAAACAAGGCAGATCGCCGTTCTGTGACAAGGGAAGGCATTGATCTTCTGTTTCTGCTAAGCAAGAACATAGATCTCTGTCTGCGCATAGTACAAGCACCCCCCACGCACTTAGGAAGCACCCCTTAAGAACACATCTAACCCTTTGATCGCCCCTGATGTTAACCCCTTCCCAGCCAGTGTCGTTAGTACAGTGACAGTGTATATTTTTAGCACTGATCACTGTATTGGTGTCACTGGTCCCCAAAAACTGTCAGGTGTTTCCGATTTGTCCTCCGCAATATTGCAGTCCCGCTATAAGTCGCTGATGGCCGCCATTACTAGTAAAAAATAAATAATTCCAAAAATATATCCCATAGCTTTTAGACGCTATAACTTTTGTGCAAACCAATCGATATACACTTATTGGGATTTTGTTACCAAAAATCTGTAGCAAAATACATATTGGCCTAAATTGATGAAGAAATAAGATTTTTTTCTATTTTTTTTTATTGGATATGTATTATAGCAGAAAGTAAAACATATTTACAAAATTTTCACTCTTTTTTTGTTTATAGCGCAAAAAATAAAAACACTCACAGGTGATCAAATACCACCAAAAGAAATCTCTATTTGTGGGGGGAAAAAAGGACATCAATTTTATTTGGGTGTAGCGTCGCACGACTGCGCAATTGTGAGTTAAAATAACTCAGAGCCGTATCGCAAAACATGGCCTGGTCATGAGGGGGGGGGGGGGGGGGGGAGTAAACCTTCTGGAGCTATGAACCCTGGCCCTAGAATTATTGCTTTTACTCCGATGTGTGCAGCAATATCTTACATGTGTCGTTCAAGGAAAGTTGACGTTTGTGTGCGTGGTACCAATTTCTTTTGGGGGGGGGGGGGGTTTAAAGTGCTTGGGTGTAACCTTTTTTTTTCCTACTAAAACGTAATTTATGTCACATAGGGGGGCAAAACGTCCCCCATGTGACATAAACTCTTTATGACAGGTTATCTTTGATGAGATATGAAGGGTATTTTAGGGGTCACAGAAAGCAGGTAATAGTTGGGTGGGAGGAACGTCTTAAAAACAAAAGACCACCCTAGGTTACACCCACATATAATGCTGGGCCTCCACGATTGAATGAGCTGAAATCCAATGAATGAAAAGGACAGTCAGGCTGGGGAGGAAAGGGCTGGATTTCCTCCAGCTTAGAAATGAGGCTGGCTCGTTACCTGGCTAGAGGAAGCTCACAGTGTGCAGTGAAATCAGAGTGTGCCATTTCAGTACAGGAGGGGAGGCTGTACTACTGTGCAAGACTGAGGTGACGGCTTTAAACTAGCAGCAACTAGTAATCTTCAGCACTATTTGAATTCTATTGAAACCCCGCTATCAGCGTGATTCTTTTTTCTTTTTACAGGTAGGGATGTTGGCAGTGCAGCTATTGTCTCGTCTTCGTGCCTTGTCCGACCAGGTTCGATGGTGTCAAGCTGTCATTTGCCAAGGTATTCATTTTCCATCCTCATTGCCGGCCCAGCTTGTGTCGCATCACCGCCCCCTGTCCACTGACATCCCACTATATGCCAAGAAAGAAATCTACACCAAGAGGAAGAGAGACATAAGTGAGAAGAAGCTGGTAAGGAACTCCAGAGAATTGTCATCTTTCTCTTATTTCTCTATATAATCACACTAAAAACTGACATAAAAATAGAGGTAGTCCTTCCTAACAGGTGTCATTGTTCTCTAAACTCCAAGTATCAGTGTGTTATTGCTCTAGGAAACCAATGGACAGCATATCGTTATTCTGGGATTCCAAGGGACCACATACTAGTATTATGGGATCCTTACCAGCTGCATTTCAGTATTTTGGGATTTCAAGGGACAACACACCAGTATTTTGGAATTTCAAGGGGCAGAATACCGTTATTTCAGGATCCCAAGGGACACAATACTATTGTTCTGGAATCCCAAGAGACCACATACCAGTATATTGCCATTGCAAGGGGCAGCATAGCATTATTTTGGGATCCCAAGGGACAGCATATGTTTTTTTCTGGGATCTAAAGGGACAACATACTATTATTTTGGGATCCCAAGAGACAACATAATATTATTTTGAGATCCCAAGGGACAGCGCACCATTATTTTGGGTTCCCAAGGGCCAGCGCACCATTATTTTGGGTTCCCAAGGGACAGCGCGCCATTATTTTGGGTTCCCAAGGGACAGCGCGCCATTATTTTGGGTTCCCAAGGGACAGCGCGCCATTATTTTGGATTACCAAGGGACAGCGCGCCATTATTTTGGGTTCCCAAGGGACAGCGCGCCATTGTTTTGGGTTCCCAAGGGACAGTGTACCATTATTTTGGGATCCCAAAGGACAGCATAGCATTATTTTGGGATCCCAAGGTACAGCATATCATCATTCTGGCATCCCAAGGGACAGCATACTTTTATTCTGGGTTTCCCAAGAGACCACATACCCGTATTCTGGCAATGTAAGGGGAAGCATACCATTATTCTGGCATCCCAACCATTATTTGGGGATTTCAAGGGACATTATAAGATCATTTTGGAATCCCAAGGGACAGCATACTGTTATTCTGGCATCCCAAGGGATAGTATACCACTATTTTGGGATCTCAAGGAAGAGCATACCATTATTCTGGAATCCCAAGAAACCACAAACCAGTATTCTGGCATTGCAAGGGGCAGCTCACCATTATGTTGTCATGGTAAGGGGCAGCGTACCATTATTTTGGTATCCCGAAGGACAGCATACCATTATTCTGGGATTCCAACAGGTCAGTTTATCATTTTTCTGCTGCCCAGTTCAGTGTAAGGGCTCTCTGTCAAAGTACACATATCTTACAGAAGACGCAGTATTTTCACATTGCACCTATAAATTGACATAACACACCCAGGGTACCCCCAGTGAAACTGCAGTAGAAAATTGGCCATAAATTGCAACTACTGAAAATTCACAGTTGGCCTAAAAATAAAAGAAGTATTTTCCTGCCCTTTTTGTTTTATTTATTTATTTATTTTTTAACAAGAAATTTTTTTTTTTTTTTTTTTTAGACGCGTTACTTTGTTGATCACCGTAGAGTTAAAGTAGTGGCAGGAGCTGGTGGAGACGGAGCCTGCTGTTTTCACAGTGAGCCTCGGAAGGAATTTGGAGGACCAGATGGAGGGGATGGAGGAAATGGAGGACACGTGATAATTAAAGGTGATTTGCTTTCTGGTGGAAAAAAAGAAGAGGGAGCACAAGCCTTGTGCATTCATTACTGTAAAAAAACTTTTTATTGAAGAAATAAAACAATTATGTATCACAAACAGCACATGGTATAAAGCTCATCAATATCCACAATGACCTTCACACTCTGGTCCACTGTGCCAATACTAGCGTAGGGAAGACACTTCCAGTGCTGACGCGTTTCAAGGTTAGGAACCCTGTTCAGAGCCAAACAAGAAGAGGGTTCCTTCCCTCAAAACGCATCACCCATTGTCTTCCCTACCTTGGGGTTTGGCGAAGTGGACCAGAGTGGGCAGGTCACTGTGGATATTGATGAGCTTTATATTGCTTGCTGTTTGTGAGTACATAATTTATTTTATTTCTTCAATAAAAAAAGTTTTTTTTTTTTTTTTTAGATAATGGGCAAGGATTATGCGTCCTTTGTTTTTTTGTTTCTCCAGTGTTTTCTTTAGGCTTCCCCAGTCCTCAGGGGGCTGCAAAGTCTTGCCTAGCTGTAAGATGTCAAAGATCTAAGGTCCTCCACTACTGGAACATTCGCCTTTAGTGCAGGACATTGTACATTTATTTAATTTGCTTTCTAGTGATTGGATGCTGTCATGGGAACAGGTGTCTCCATTGTAAGACTTCTCTTCTATTCCTGTAAGCCTGACAGTGGTTCTAACACCTCATCGCTGTCTCCAAACAGTCCAAATGATTTGCCCTTAGTTATGCTCTTAAAACCTCTGTATAAGATAGAGGCCAACCACAATCTGTTGCATTAGTGCACGGTGCTTTAGGTGCCTTCTAACCTGCTCTTGCATACAAAATGGCAATACATTTGAAAGTGAATATATAGTAGTTTGATATATTCTTCCTTTTCTTTCTATATTGATTATGGTCAACTTCTTACAACTCTACTTCCTCCTCTGCTCTTGCTTTCTCTGTTGGGGTCCCCCAAGGTTCTGTTCTTGGACCGCTCCTATTTTCAATCTACACTTCCTCCCTGGGTCCACTGATAGCCTCCCATGGCTTCCAATACCACCTTTACACTGACGACACCCAAATCTATTTCTCTACCCCTCAGCTCACTCCCTCTGTCTCCTTACGGATCACTAATTTACTATCAGATATATCAGTCTGGATGTCACACCACTTCCTCAAACTCAATCTATCCAAAACCAAACTTGTAATTTTTCCTCCCCCATATGCCCCTTCCCCTGATCTCACTGTCCAAATTGATGGCACAACCATAAGCCCATCCCCAGATGCCAAGGTTCTAGGTGTAGTCCTGGACTTTGACCTCTCCTTCAAGCAACACATCCAATCACTGTCCAAATCCTGCCGCCTCAACCTCCGCAACATCTCCAAAATACGCCCCTTTCTAACCAATGGCACAACAAAGCTCTTAATTCACTCGCTGGTCATCTCCCGCCTTGACTACTGCAACTTCCTTCTCATTGGCTTACCTCTACATAGTCTATCACCTCTTCAATCCATCATGAATGCTGCTGCCAGACTCATCCACCTTACCAATCGCTCTGTCTCTGCTACTCCTCTCTGTCAATCCCTCCACTGGCTTCCGCTCAGCCAAAGAATTAAATTCAAAATACTAACAACTACGTACAAAGCCATCCACAACTCTGCCCCCAGCTACATCACTAGCTTAGTCTCTAAATACCAACCCACTTGTTCTCTTCGTTCCTCTCAAGACCTCCTGCTCTCTAGCTCCCTCATCACCTCCTCCCATACTCGCCTCCAGGACTTTTCCAAAGCCTCTCCAATCCTATGGAATGCCCTACCCCAATCTGTCCGCCTATCTCCTACTTTATTAGCTTTTAGGCGATCCCTGAAAACCCTTCTCTTCAGAAAAGCCTACCCTACCCACACCTAACAACTGTATTTTCATTTTCTCCATCAGCTCATCCCCCCACAGTTATTACCTTTTTGTTTCAACTTGACCCTCCCTTCTAGATTGTAAGCTCCAACGAGCAGGGCCCTCTGATGCCTCCTGTATTGATTTGTATTGTAAGTGTACTGTCTGTCCTCATGTTGTAAAGCGCTGTGCAAACTGTTGGCGCTATATAAATCCTGAATAATAATAATGGTCAGAATAAAAAAAAAAAAAAACATAAAAAAAAAAAAAAAACATAAAAAAAAAAAATGAAATGTAGCTTATTGATTTTTAGCTTTCTGCTTTCTAAATAGAGTTTATAAGGGTAAAAAATAAAGTATAATAAAACTGACCCAAAAGCAATATAGTCCCCCTTTAATCCCAAGCATAGTACACTATGAGGGGAATTGATCAAAACTAGAGCATAAAATGTGGAGCAGTTGTGCATGGCAACCAATCAGCTTCTGTCTTTCATTTTAAAAAGCTTAAAGTGGAACTAAACCCTCCTATCCTTTGCAGCTTTCATGGTGCTGCTCATGTGATCAGTTCTGACACCAGCCATTTCATGGTTTGACAGTTTGGTTGAGAGCACAACCAAAGTGACAGCATTCCCGGCATGCTGGAAATGTAACTGTTTTATGAACTGTTAAATCTATAGGTTTATTTTCACTTGAACAAGCTGAAAAAATAAAGCTGATGGTTGTCGTGCACAGCCGCTCCACATTTTGTATGCTCCAGTTTTACTAAATTCCCCCCTGAATCTTTTAGGTCTTCATCCCCTGGGGAGTCATTGACAAGTGATATGTTTTCTTTATTTTTAGTCTACTGTGTTTTAAATATTGGCATATATGGGAAACATTGTGATTTATTAACCTGTGAAATAGTTTTCAGGATTGTCTCTATAATGTCTCTGGATTATGTTTACTTCCTAGTGGATCCCTGTGTGAAGTCTTTGGCCTCCATTGTTCCTCAATACCGGGGTAATGATGGACGGCCAGGGCGCAGCAAGAACTGCTATGGAAAAGGTGGAGAAGATATCTTTATTAAGGTAGGTATCCAGTAGCCTGATGCAGTTTTTCAGGGTAATATTGCTGGTGCAAGAAGAAATAGACACCATCAGTCCCCTGGACCTACTATCTCTACTACTAGATCACTGGGCCTACTATCTCTACTAGATCACTGGGCCTACTATCTCTACTAGATCACTGGGCCTACTAGCTCAAAAGAAAAGGTTTAGGGAAATTACATTCAGGCAGAGATGGCCAATCAGTGGCTATATCTTTACTATATCTTTGGCTATATCTTTACTCTGACCCTCCCCATCAGCTGAGATAACATGACCAGTGCCTTGGCATTTGGTCATGTGGCTGCCTGGCAAGGGAGAATTTAGCAGCATTTTCTGCAAGAGAAGTATTATGGTGCATCTTGTAACATCTGTTATGGTAATAACAAAATAATACATTTCCTGGAAACTATATACTATAGATTAGAAGGTTTTCAGGAAGCTTAAGACCCCTTTCATACCGAAGGCAGTTTTCAGGCATTTTATCGCTAAAAATAGCACCTGTGAAGTACCTGAAAACTGCCTCCCAAATGTGAAAGCCCGAGTGATTTCACACTGGGGTGGTGTGTTTGCAGGACGGGAAAAAAAGTCCTGCAAGCAGCATCTTTGGGGCGGTTGGGAGGACTCCTAAATACAGCGCTTCAAAGTTGCCTCTGCCCATTGGAATGAATGGGCAGTGCTTACGAAGCGTCGTGACACGGTGCTTTTAACCCCTAAGTGCCCCACTAGTGGCCGAAAAGCACCGCTAAAATGGCGGTAAAGCGTCGCTAAAACAACCAGTGCTTTACTGCCAATGCAGTCATAGTGTGAAAGTAGCTTTATTGTTCAGAAGATATTGATGTTTGATTTTCCAGCTCTTTTTTTTTTATTAAAATAACTAGTGTGTGGGAGAATCTGCTTTCAATATCACCACCTGATTTTTTTTCTTTAATCCCTTTAGGTGTGCAAGAGATCTAGAATATCAAAAATGTCTATTCATGAAGCAGGGCATGCCTGTAATTTCACTATAAGTTCTGTGCAGACTTCTGGCAAAAGCAGCAAGGCATTATTATCCATGTAGGCTACATAACCAACCACTGGAGCATATACCTAAATGTATTCCCCCAAAGACTATTACAGCTCTGTTTTACAGAATACACATCCTGCGACATTCACTAAGCCCCGATGATCCCCTGAAATTTGCTGGATGTTTTAATTCTGTATGTCTGCTGAAAAATAATTGATTTTGGACTTTCCACACCCCATTTGACACTTAGCTCTTAGGCCAGAATTAGAACATAGTCTGGGAGTTGGAGGTCAGCATATTCCACCCATCAAGGCTCCTGGTAGAGGGGGTTTGCTGCTTGCCACTGAAGACTGTCTAGACAGAAGTTCTTCTTTAAAGCAGATCCTTCAGTCATTTTTTCAACTTTCCATCTATTAAATCTTCTGCTCTTGTTGTTGTTTTAACTTTGGATAGTAAAACATTTTTTTTTCTGCCAGTAAATACCTGATACAGCCCACTTCCTGTTTCTTGTCTGGTAAAAAGCCAAGGCTCATGACATCATGCACAGATCTCTCTCTCTCTCTCTCTCTCTCGAGAGAGAGAGAGAGAGAGAGAGAGAGAGAGAGAGAGAGAGAGAGAGAGATTGCCTGGAAGGGAGAAAGGGTGAGTCATAAGAGAGCCAATGAGAGCTGCAGAGCTGGAGGTGTGCCTCTGTGTGAATCCAGGAAAAGAACAGGCAGCAGCTTCAGCTGCCCACAGTTAAAATGGTTGCAGCCAAACTCAGTGGAGGGAGATTTCTGAAGCATTCGGCAAGTACAGAATCACAGTATACATAAAATAAGATGCAAAGTTGTTGGAGGGAAGCTTCAGAATGGCAAAGATGTTTTTAATACAAATTATGTGAACAGACTGCAGTTACTCTTTAAATAGAAATTAGCAGTGACAAGATGAAACTTTTCTGTACATTTTTAGGTTCCCATCGGAACGCTGGTGAAGGAAGATGGTGTGGTCCTTGTAGATCTCTCCACCCCAGGCGAGGAGTTTGTAGCTGTTCACGGTGGGATGGGTGGGAAAGGAAACCGGTTCTTCCTCAGCAATGAGAACCGAGCCCCAGTAACTACAATACCCGGAGAACTCGGAGAAGAAAAGTCACTCCAGCTGGAACTGAAGACCATGGCACATGTTGGCATGGTACTGTTGTACTCTTAGGTTAAAGCCTGTTTCTGCTCAATTCTTTTTTAATCCCTTCTCTCTCTGCATTCTCTGTATCTCATGAATCTGAAAACTTTGTACTATAAAAATACTACCTGTCACAGCATTCTACCCTGACAACTAAATAACGCCCGAGAATACGTTTTACATTTGCTTTTAGAAGCGGTGTCTGGTGCTGCATTCAGTAGTAGCAGCAGAGATATTAGCCCTGATATCCTGCCTGAAAATCAGCACTTCCGGGCAGACTGCAGCACTCCTGTCACCTTTATTATAAATGTATTCCTATATTTAAAAATCCCAGTAAAGGCTTCTTCTTCAAACAAGAACACTTTTCTCTTCTAGGTTGGTTTTCCTAATGCTGGAAAGTCTTCTCTTTTACGTCTTCTTTCTAATGCCCGACCAGCTGTGGCAGCATACCCTTTTACCACCCTCAACCCCCATGTTGGCGTCATCCATTACCAAGACTATGAACAGATTGCAGGTAAGTCCAGGCTTGTCTCGGGAAGTAATGTTTGACTTCCAGGAATATTTAGGAGTTTAAGTGTACCTTCCATAAAATAATATTTTGTTATGCTTTGACGATCTTTGCAGCCTCTCAATGCTGCTTGCTTCTTTCGGCATATAGAGAACGCAGAATAATTATGGTGGAATGCATTTAGTAGAGGTGCCCTCATGCCCTCATCTCTCCAATCAGCAAGGAGCATGAGCTTAGATGATTGCAGAGCTCAAGGTATGACTCGGCAAAATGTGTATCAGACCTCTGCTTCCACACAGGGAACAAGGGTCCTCTTCTGTAGCTGTGGCTGCTTTCGAAATTAATGGAGCTGTAGGACATTGTTCACCTTTTTGTTTTGATACACCTAGAATGTATTTAGCGCTTTTAAACTTAAAGTTAATTTAGGTATTAACCACTTCCTGCGCAACCTATAGTAATATGACAGCTGGGCAGGAGCTCCCTGGGTCCGGGAGTACATCGTGTGCCTTTCTCCCAGTCACTCTGGCAGCCGTGCTGCGGCTCGATCCCTGTCCATCAGACACAGCAGATCACAGACCGGTGTGCCAGGCTGGCCCCAGTATCATGTGATTGCTGTGACCAATCACAATGATCACATGACCATTGTACACCATGAATAGCCATTCATTGTTTAGTATTGTGATCTCTGGACAGTGAACTCATGGTACAGACAGGGCCAATTACAGCACACTGTACCATGTGTTCGCTGTGGCCAATCACAGCTACCCCAATAGTACATAATGGCTATGAATAGATGCCATAGGGGATTATTTCCTAAACCTGGAGAGTGCAAAATCTGGTGCAGCTGTACATGGTAGCCAATCAGCTTCTTTTAGGAAATCAACCCCATAGTGTTAACAAAATAGAAAAACCTGATTAACTCAAAGTTTCAGCTTCCTCCATAAATTTTCTATAGGATTAAGGTCTGGAGACTGGCTAGGCCACTCCATGACCTTAATGTGCTTCTTTCTGACCAACTTGTTTGTTGCCTTGGCATTGTGTTTTGGGTAATTGTCATGCTGGCTGACCCATCCATGATACCTCTTCAGTGTTCTGGCTGTGGGAAGAAGGTTCTCATCCAAGATTTTACAATACATGGCCCCGTCCATTGGCCCCTCAATGCGGCAAAGTCGGCTTGTACATTTAGCAGAGAAACGCCCCCAAAGCATAATGTTTCCACCTCCGTGCCTGACTGTAAGGATGTTGTTCTTAGGGTCATAGTCAGCATTTTTCTTCCTCCAAACACGGCAAGTCACCCTTCTCAAAAAGGTACATGTACAGTCGTGTCAATGAACATCGTGATTTTGCGAAGGATTGGGAGAAAGTGCTGTGATCAGATGAGACCAAAAATTTAGCTTTTGGCATTAACTCGACTCGCCGTGTTTGAAGGAAAAAAAATGTCAATTATGACCCTAAGAACACAATTCCTACAGTCAAGCACAGAGGTGGAAACATGTTGCTTTGGTTCTGTTTCCCTGCTAAAGGTACAGACAGACTTTGCTGCATTGAGGGGCCAATGAATGGGGCCATGTATTGTAAAATCTTGGATGAGAACCTTCTTCCCTCAGCCAGAACACTGAAGATGGGTCGTGGATGGGTCCTCCAGCATGGCAATGACCCAAAATTTACCACCAAGGCAACAAACAAGTGGCTCAAGAAAAAGCACATATTAAGATCATGGAGTGGCCTAGTCAGTCTCTAGACCAGTGATGGAGAACCTTGGCACTCCAGATGTTTTGGAACTACATTTCCCATGATGCTCAACTGCAATGAAGAGTGCATGAGCATCATGGGAAATGTAGTTCCAAAACATGTGGAGTGCCAAGGTTTGCCATCACTGCTCTAGACCATAATCCTATAGAAAATGTATGGGGGGAGCTAAAACTTTGAGTTGACAAGTGACAGCCAAGAAACCTTAAGGATTTAGAGAGAAGATTTATAAAGAAGATGGACCAAAATCCCTCCCGAGATGTGTGCAAACCTGGTCACCAACTACAAGAAACGTCTTACCTCTGTGCTTGCCAACAAGGGTTTCTCCACCAACTACTAGGTCATGTTTTGCTTGGGGATCAAATACTTATTTTACTAACTGAGCTGCAACTCAATTTATAACATTTGTATCGTGTTTTTTTCTGGATTTTTAGTTGATATTCTGTCTCTATTATTTAAAATACACCTATGATAAGAATTATAGACCCTTCATTTCTTTGTGAGTGGGCAAACTTACAAAATCTGCAGGGGATCAAATAATATTTTTCCTCACTGTATAGTGAAGTGCTAAGACTAAAGACTTTCTAATGCAACTAACTATATAGCATATATAATATGAAGTCCATACCCTCTCTAAATGTGAAAATGTGAATATACAAAAAGGTTGTAATGTATAAAAATGTTATATATATATATATATATAAAATGTGTGTGTGTGTGTGTGTGTGTATGTATGTATGTATGTATGTATATATATATATATATATATATATATATATATACTCGCAAGTGCTCATACGACTTTATTCTTTCAAAGTACAAAAAAAAGCCATGTACTACCTAGTTGCAGCCATGTGGTGGTGCTGAAGGACTATTTTTGTTAAGGTGAATGTAGATCCTAAGAGTGAGCTTCTCTTATGTTCTCCCTTTTGGTCTGCTTAACATACATTGGAAGCATTTTGTCATATTGAATGCAATTGTTGATCTTGTCACAAATTCAGAGCTGTCCTGTGTCCACGGCAGACTTCCTGTCTTATCTCAAAAAACCCACCTAGTCCCTCTTGAGCTGGCCTAATTTCAATCTATGTATGGGCAGGGAGGTTGTACAGATGTCGATCTACCGATTGACCTCTGTACAAACGCCCTGTTGGATTTTCTCCGCTACAGCTGGCAACGCAGATCAGTGTATTCTGCTATCTTGCGATTTATGCGTGACGACCACCGCAGTTGAGCAGAAGATAATCTACCGGCTCTAGCTTACTCATAAGATAACCATAGTAAGAACATTTTGGATATATTTTATATGGATATGTGCACACTTGAGCTCATGAAACACTGGTTTTTAGAGGCATTTAATTTTTATTTTTATTTTTTTTCTGCCTCAAATTGCCCCTCCATGTTAACCTATGCGTTCATGAACACATAAGAGTTTAGAGAAAGTGAGAAAAAAAAACTCTGGTCATCAGCTTCAGCATTTTGTTCTGTATCACTTTTGCTGTGGATCGTGTTATGTGATTTTTATTCTACAATAAAAGGCACAAGAAAATAGATCCATTTTGGAGTGCGGCTGTCCCGAGTTTTTTTCACTTTCTCTCGCCTGTGTATGCATTAGCCACCACGGAGGTGGTGAGGTAGAAAAATAAAAAAAAAACATCAACAGAAGAGCTTTTGAGCATTAAAAAAATGGCCAAAAGGGCCTAAACGTGCATTAGTGTTAGGTGTGTTCCTGCGTTAATGTATTGTAATGGGCAGAATTCTAGCCAATAGAATGTATAAACACAAGACGCGTGAACGCACAGGCAAAAAGACAGCTTTAGACCCCTTTCACACTGCCAGCATTTTTCAGGCGCTACAGCGCTAAAAATAGCGCCTGAAAAAAACGTCTCCTTACACACTGAAGCGGTGCGCTGGCAGGGTGTCAGAAAAAATCCTGCCAGCAGCTTCTTTGGAGCAGTGTACTCACCGCTGCTCCTCATTGAAATCAATGGGGCAGCGCTGCGATACCACCGGCAAAACGCCACTTCGGGAGCATTTTTCCGCCGGACTTATCCCCGCTAGCGGGGGGGTTAAAACCACCCCGCTATCGGCCGAATAGCGCCGCTAAAATGACACTAAAGCAGCGCTAAAAATAGTGCCGCTTTACTGCCGACGCCCGGGGCGGCTTGGTGTGAAAGCCCTCTTATACTGCGTATTTTGCTGCTGATGAACTCCTTTAGGAAAAAAGCATCCATAGGATACAGTGTGCATGAAGCATAAGCCACCTTGCTCTATGGCAGGGGTAGGCAACTTCAGCACTCCTGCTGTTGTGGAACTACAAATCCCACGAGGCTTTGCAAGCCTCTGGCAACCATAATCATGAGTACCAGAGGCAGAGACATAATGGGGGTTGTAGTTTCACCACGTGAAGTTGCCTACACCCAGTATAGAGACTAAATAGAAGGCGATATTTACCTGGCAGCTTAGTGGTTAGAGCTCTTTCCTTCACAATTCTGTATCCTTGGTTTGATTCTCATTATGGAAAATGTGTATTTGAAGTTGCATGTTCTGTTTGTGTTTGAATGTATTGGTGTCCTACAAATCTGAAACATTCAGTCAGGTTACTTGGTTTACAATGAAATCAGTTGTACTGTGTGGGAATGACTATGGTAGGGAGATTAGATTGTGAGCTCCTTCAGGGGCAGGAACTGATGTGAATGCTTCCATGTTCACTGTAAAGCAATACAGAGGAAGTGCCAACCTACTAGAACTGATTACAATAAAATTAAACAGTAACCCCTTCTCTCTTGTTGGCCTCTCAGTGGCGGACGTCCCCGGCATCATAGAAGGAGCTCACCAGAATCGGGGTTTGGGCCTGTCTTTCCTTCGGCACATTGAGAGGTGCCGCATTCTCCTCTATGTGTTGGACCTGGCGCACCCTCAGCCCTGGACCCAGATGCGCTCCCTGCAGTACGAGTTGAGCCAGTTTGATGAGAACCTCACCCAGCGACCCCAAATCATCGTGGCCAATAAAATAGACCTCCCCGAAGCCGGGAAGACGCTAGCCAACCTGCGACAGGAGGTGAGCGGCAAAATCATTGCAGTGTCTGCTCTGACCGGACAGAATGCTGAAGAACTCATCCTCTGTATCCGAGAATTGTATGATGGACAGAGAACTGGAGCAAAGAAGACTGAGAAATATTCTGGTTGGTAGTACAAATGGCAAACCGTGACAGCTGCCAGAAAGGAAAGCATTTGAATGACTCCTACAATGATTCATGGCAAATTTTTCATCTTATAAATATATACTTCTTATAAAAATGTCTGCATACAAATACATACCGACTGCCTGTTACGAGCTAATGGTTGAGTGCCTACTCTTGTAGAGTATTTTCTGCAATACCTAAAAGTACCAGTAGATGGTAGTGTGTGCTTTGTAATATGCATCAGTACCATAACATTGTTTTTTGTTTTTTCTTTAAAGATAGACAAGACTGAAATAGATCTATTGATAACAAAAAGAATGCTAATAATTATAATTGTTCTGTGTTTTTTTTATTTATTTACATGGCATTTTGTTTGATATCCCTTCCATTTTAAAAATGACTGTCAAAAAAGAACAATGAAGTTCAAGGCAGTAATAAACCCAAAAGCAATCATTTATTATATTATTATTGTTATTATCATTCAGGATTTATATAGCGCCAACAGTTTGCGCAGCGCTTTACAATATGAGGGCAGACAGTACACTTACAATACAAATCAATACAGGAAGGATAAGAGGGCCCTGCTCGTTAGAGCTTACAATCTAGAATATTGCAGTTTACCAATTCTTAGATGCGATGGCTGCATTGTTTCCTTTTCTTCTTTCTATTTTCATCTGGCGATCCAGCCAGCAAGTCTGTTGTTTTTCTCAACTCTATGTATTAGTTTACATCAGGGGTCTGAACCTGCAAATCTTCAATTCCCATGAGGCATGGCAAGGCTGACAGTTACAAGAAGGACTCCCATAGGCAGAGGCACAATGGGACTTGTAGTTCCGCAACAGCTGGAGGGCCGCCAGTTTGAGACCCCTGACTTACATGGCTGAGACACACCATTTAACACTGGCAGGGGTGGTTAAAATGATAAGCTTCTATTTATTCATGCAAAACCATTCCAAAAGGAAAAAAAAAAACAGTTTCCTGTAGCAACTGATTGTAAAGTGTGACTTCATTGTGTTAGTGTACCTAAATCTGCAAATACATTTAACACCCCCCCCCCCCCCCCCATACTAATCTGCTTTGCCTTCTGTGCTCATTCTTGAAGAGTTGCATCTCACTAATACGAGAGGTGCGTTACTGGCCAGATCGCCAGGTGAAAACAAAGGGGGGGGAGTGGGAAGCAAAAGAAAAATGCAGCCACCACATCTACTGATTATAATATATTACATTTTTGGTTTTGGAATTAATACTGCTTTCAAGCCTCGTTCAGATGGGCGATACTGCAGCATACACCCGTGCAAGGGCCATGTTTGAGGTGTTTCATGCATCCCCCGTGCAGACAGTTTCACTCATGTAAGTTGGGACATAGCGGCTTCATGGTCACAGCTGCTGTTCTAAATTTGACAGCTGAGCATGCGCATAGCCCCCGAAAGCATACCTTCTGCATTCTGGGCTCTGCACCCACAGGAATGTTAAATTGGGTGCAGCAACTTCATCCCAGTTAATGAGACTTCCTGCACAAGAATTGGAGGAACACCTGCACATCCCCACATGGGGAAACACGGCCCTCGCACAGGCAAACAAGGCCTAATAATAACATAACGCAGTCTTCAAGGTTTTAGTAGAGTGTCATGGTTAGAGTCCACAGTAGTCCTTTGTGCCTCTTTTCTTTTGTTGGCTTGGCAACTCTAATAGGTTATATATGACTAAACTTCAGAACTCCGATGTAATTAAACTTCACCAAGCCATAACTTTAGTTTTCAGTTTTGTTAAACTCAAAAAATTAAGAGAGAAACCTTTATTAAAAAATTACTCCTTTATTAAAGACATAGATGTGCTATGTCACTTCTCCAATAAACGAAACTTACCTGCCAGTTTGCAGTATCCTTTAGAGTGTAGACTGTGCAGCTCAGGTCACTTTCTGTGCACTGTCCCGGGGGATGGGTGAACTCCTGGATATGTGTGGGAGTAACGTCATCCTGCCTCGACCAATCAAGACGGCCGAAGACCTAGCACCCAGAATAAGCCAGGGAGAACATGCCTTCACCAGCAAGGAAACTTACAGACAGTTGATCGTTGGAATGGAGGTAAGAATTGCTGAGTTTAGTTCCATTTTACCAAAACCTTCTAAAACTGATCTAATGGCTAAACAAGCAGTTTTGCTATTTAACAGTATTAACATAGCTTTCCATTTCAGTCTACAGCTGCTATAAATTTGTAAATGTCCAGTTGTTGCATTGTGGGGGTGCATTTGTGTTTTTACAGAACACCCCCAGAATTTTAATGTGTTTGCCTCGCTGCTTAGGGTCTGCTTAGTGCTTCAAGTTAAATTATGGGCATTCCCTTCTTTTAGTAGGATGATGACACATAATAGTGGCTAGCTGAGGTTACTAGTTTTCTTATTACAACAATAAAAAAACAGATTAGGTGGTTATAATGAAGGCAGGTCCCCCACTTGACAGGAGCTTTACTGCAGGGAGATCTAAGAGGTAAGTGTCCGATTATTAAAAGTCAGCAGCTACAGTATGTGCAGCTGCTGGCTTTTAATTTTTGCAGCAGTGGGCGGGCCGCCACTTTAATAGAGCTCTGTATTCATTAATCCATTATTAAAATTTAAAGGGATTGTAAAGTCTCAAGGTTTTTCAGCTTAATGCATTCTATGCATTAAGGTGAAAATCCTTCTTTGCTGCAGCTGCCCCCAGCCCCCCCCCCCCTTTTTTTTTATTTGAGCCCATCTGTTCCAGTGATGTGCACGAGCCCAGCGGCTCCAGCCGCTATGCTTGTCCTCATTGGATTGGCTCCCGCTGCTGTCAATCAAATCCAGTGACATGGAAGAGTGGGGTGGGACTTCTGTGTCAATGGATGCAGCAGCGAGACTCAGTAGCACACCCGCATGGGTGTCTCCATGGAAAGTGGCTCTCTGTGGGGGTATTCGATGAAAGGGAGGAGCGCTGGTGGTGTACCCCAGAAGAGGATGATTTTGGCTGCTCTGTGCAAAACCCTTGCACAGAGCAGGTAAGAATAATATGTTTGTTATTTTTATTTAAAATAATCTGAACCTTTACAGCCCCGTTTAAACAGCACAAGTAGCTGAATTTAATTTGGTTGCAGTCCTTGTACAGCAGAGCTCAGAGTGGAAGACTGAGGAGCAGCACAAAAAGCCAATCAGTTTTTCTTCACTGCTCATGTGCTGACAAGGGACATGCTGATAGGAGGAGAGTAACAGAGAGATGAGCTTGTTAGTCTGCTGCTTCTCCTTTGACTGTCCATTCACAGGCTGTGGGAAGGACAAGACCTGTAAGTGTTACTTAACTGAGAAAGATCCGGTCTCCTGCCCTGCAAGACAGGGCTGTGCTGTGTGGCAGAACTAGGTAAATATCAGAACAGGATTGACAGACATACAAATATTTAAGCAGATAAAATCGCTCCCACGTGTGTATTACATTTCTGTATTTAGTTGTTTACCTTGAGGGCCAATTCACACTATGTGCGGTGACAAACGTTTTATTGCACGGTAAAACATCAGGGGCACACAGAAAACAATTGTTTCCGATGTGCCCCATTCACAGCCTAGCACTGCGGAAAAATGCAGACATGCTGCAATGTAATGCGGCTAATTTAATGCAGATAAAACACCAAGTGAGTTTAATCACCACCTTAATCAGCCACAGAACCTGTGTGATTCATATGCGTTTGGTTTTAAAGGGATGAGGTGGCAACACTAACATCAGTACATATTGTTTTTTGTTCACATATTTACAACATAACTGATTTCTTGTTGATAGATTGACGGACAGAAATTGAGAAATTGGATTATGTAAGCACATGGATAGAGAGAAATCGGTTGATATTTAGTTTGGACGTTCCCATTGCAGGGTCTATAGGCGCTGTAGTATGTACGGGGTTAACATTTCTCCGCTCTCTTATACAGAGCTAATTAACTCTGCCGGACAGCCCGTTGTCTCAATTGAGACTGATGAATTAATCCTGAGCCGCCTCTCGCCTCCCACGAAATTTGTACCAAACAGTTATATGGCACAAATTTTATTTGTCAGCACTTGGATTAAGCTCATTTTGAGAAACATTCATCATAATTAAGAGCCAGAGGGCCAAGTGGAAGGAGAGCAGGCAGCGTGATGGGGCCTCGCCTGGGACTTGACCCACTGGCCTCCTGTTAGCAAATGGCAGACGGCTCCCTGTCTCCGAGTGTGCGATATTGCACAACGCACGTCTTCAGCCTGACGTTCCACATATAGAACAAGAGGATGTCAATCATTTATACGTTCATTTTTAAAACCCCACACCACTGGAAGATCTACGAAAATCGTCTTCCTATTTTTTATATCCTTTGGAAGACTCCAGTAGCAAGATTTCCCTTGTAATTTGTGAGTCCACCCACCCAAAAAAAAAGTGATAATAAATGTGTCACTCAGCTGGATTGCCCAATTATTTGTTCTTTGTTATAAGCAATCCATCTGGGGTTGCGTGACATGAACACCTGGCTTTGTAATAGTGTGCCTGGTGTGCACAACTGGTGATTGTCACGAGAATGTATATCTGCACCAGTTTCTTCAAGAGGAATATAATATCAGCAGGTTGCCGGAAAATGGATGCAGCAGAATTGTCAGTGTTGGCTTCAGGTTCAGACTTTGTGCGTGTTAGGAATTTGGGCAAAATCACAAGCTTTCCCGACACGCACAGAAACTTGCTGCCCTGTGGCAGATACGTGGTGGTGCCATTAATTCTTAACCACCTATTTGGACACTTCTCACATATATGTACCTAGAAAATTACTTAGAACCCCCAAACAATATATATATATATATATATATATATATATATATATATATATATATATATATATATATATATATATATATATATATATATATTATAGGCCCTAGAGAATAAAATGATAGGTGTTGCAATTTTTTACTTAATTCTTCAAATTATAAAAGAGATAATATTACGCCAAGTAAATACAGTGCCATGAAAAAGTATTTATACACCATGAAATTTTCCACAATTTGTAATTTTACAACCAAAAATGTAAATGTATTTTATTGGGATTTTATGTGATAGACCAACACAAAGTGGAACATAATTGTGAACCAAAAGGAAAATGGTAAATGGTTTTCCAAATTTTTTCCAAATATGTGAAAAGTGTGACGTGCATTTGTATTTAGCCTCCTTTACTCCGATACCCCCTAACTAAAATCTACTGTAACCAATTGCCTTCAGAAGCCACCTAATTTAGTAAATAGAGTCCACCTGTGTATAATTTAATCTTAGTATAAAATACAGCTGTTCTGAGAAGCCCTCAGATGTTTTTTTAGAGAAACTTAGTGAACAAACAGCATTATGAAGGCCAAGGAACACACCAGACAGGTCAGGGATAAAGTTGTGGAGAAGTTTAAAGCAGAGTTATGTTATAAAAAAAAATCCCATGCTTTGAACTCATGGAGCACTGTTCAAGCCATCATTCGAAAATGGAAAGAGCATGGCACTCAGGTGGGAGAATCTGTCCACAGGACAACTATTAGTCGTGCTCTCCACAAATCTGACCTTTATGGAAGAGTGGCAAGAAGAAATACATTGTTGAAAGAAGGCCATAAGAAGTCCAGTTTGCAGTTTGCAAGAAGCCATGTGGGGGACACAGCAAACATGTGGAAGAAGGTGCTTTGGTCAGATGAGACCAAAATGTTACTTTTTGGCCTAATAACAAAACACTATGTGTGGCAGAATTCTAACACAGCACATCACCCTGAACAAACCATCTCCACCGTGAAACATGATGGTGGCAGCATCATGTTGTGGGGATGCTTTTCTTCAGCAGGGACAGGGAAACTGGTCGGATTTGATGGGAAGATGGACGGAGCCAAATACAGGGCAATCTTAGAAGAAAACCTGTTAGAGTCTGCAAATGACTTGAGACTGGGGCGGAGGTTCACCTTCCAGCAGGACAACGACCCTAAACATACAGCCAGAGCTACAATGGAATGGGTTCGATCAAAGCATATTCATGTGTTAGAAAGGCCCAGCAAAAGTCCAGACCTAAATCTAATTAAGAATCTGTGGCAAAAATTTGAAAATTGCTGTTCACAGACTCTCTTCATCCAATCTGACAGAGCTTGAGCTATTTTGCAAAGAAGAATGGGCAAAAAATGTCACTTTATAGATGTGCAAAACTGGTAGAGGCATACCCCAAAAGAAAAACTTGCTACTGTGATTGCAGCAAAAAGTGGTTCTACAAAGTATTGACTCAGGTGGGCTGAATGCAAATGTACCCCCCACTTTTCACATATTTATTTGTAAAAAAAATTTGAAAACCATTTATAATTTTCCTTCCACTTCACAATTATGTGCCACTTTGTGTTGGTCTATCACATAAAATCCCAATAAAATACATTCACATTTTTGGTTGTAACATGACAAAATGTGGAAAATTTCAAGGGGTGTGAATACTTTTTCAAGGCACTGTAAGTGTTTTGGTTTTTAGTTCTGCTGTCACTTGCGGTCATTTTGACCACATACTTTACCTGTTCAGCCATCGCGCCTTTAGCCTGCACATGACACTGCTCCTATATCTTTCCATTTCCAATCTTTCTTTTCACTGCCAGGAACATTGTACCAGCCATTAGAATTGTGTGCGTAAACGTGCAGGTTTCTGTGCATAAAAGCCTAGTCAAACGGGCAAATGCGCATGGACATTGGTGCCAAGCCTTTGGAGTCCCGCTTGGCTTGGTGATGAATAGTATTTCAGCTCTCTGACTCAGGTTCTGCCCTTGTCTGCCAATGGTAGCTGACTTTGGCCCAGAGTAGGAATCTGCTTGCTGACTTTGTATGTCCCTGCCCACATGTTGCTGGCCGGACTAATTCTGCTTATGATTTGATGCTTTGCTGCTAATCTGTTACTGGCTCCGGCTTGTGACCAGAATCTGCCAGTATCTACTCTGTGTATCCTCACTTTATTACTAGCTGTACATCTGATCCCAACACTCCTTTCCATCGCCCCATCTTAACTTTCTGGTGTGCTCAGACAGGAATTGTGCAAGAGGCCACCCTTGTCATCTTGGGCTCCTCATATAGGTTACGTGATAGACTTGTTCTACCTAAAGCAGTCTCGATCAAACATAAAACCCACACTATTTTGAGTAAATTGAATTGCTCTATTATATTTATTTTCTTTGTGCTCTAGCTCTAAAAATAAATTGTTTTTTGATGATGTTTCTCCTTTTAAGGAAGTTTATCTGGTGAGCAATTCACTTGCTCACGATGGTGCATTTTGATCATAGGGTGAGAGAAGGGAAAATGTATGAGAAGCTGATTGACTTTTCTGATCCTCATGCTGGATGTTATTGTAGACGGAATCCTGGGCAATTGTTGGAATACTTGAATCGTATAGTGTACTAGATAATATGATTCTATGCAGCGCTATTAACTCTTTGGATGCCAAAGTAATAACAATGGTCTCTAGAGATTTTTGCTCCTCTGGAATTTAATGTATGAAAGATACAGTTTCTTGTTGCCCACGGTAACTGATCTGTATTCTACCCATCACTCTTTCAACCCATTTTTAAAAATGAATCAAAGAAGCTAATTTCTATGGGCAACCAAGTACCTATAGCAATCTCCAGAAACAAAAGAACATTTTTAATTTAGGCCACAGCTCTTTTTAAAAGTAAATTTTAGATGCTTGTCTAAACAGGTCCCAAATGAGATGTACAAACCTCATATAATAAATAAAAAACTGACTTTATAATACCTAAGCCAAATCCTCCTTCATTGTTGTCTCACACACTCCCCCTGCCAGACACTGTAGCTCACATAGGGAGGGTTTTGGCAAAAGAGACAGTGATACCAATCCAGAAAGCAGTGGACATGTGCTGATTGACAAGCTACAGGCTAGTCCCTCAGCACTGAAAATGCTGATAGCCACTCTCCCTACAGCCCCATACACAGTATCAGATTTTCTGCTTTTTTTTTTTCCTTCAGATTTACCAAAACCATATAATATGAGGTCAAAACTTAGGAGTTTCAATTTGCATGCAATCAGGCAGGCCCTTGCACTACATGGTTTTGGTAAATCCGACGACAAAAATCAGCAGAAAATCTGATAGTGCGTATGGGGCTTACAACAACTTCTCATCCCACTGTAGTGCAACAAGGCACCACCTACATGAGAGTGGAAACTGCTCTGAATTCAGGAGCAGTGCAGCATCCTTGTCACACCATCATAGGAAGCTGCCTTAGGTGGACTTCACTGGCAGGGTCAGTGGGTTCTTTTGGGGACTTTACAGGTGGAGTAAAAAAAAAAGTGCAGATGGACTTAGAATTGCTGTAGCACATATTATTTTTAAGTGCTTCCGGACCGACTCACGTACATATACTGCGGCAGGGCGGCCCTATTGCACAAAATCACATACCTGTGATTTTGTGAAAATCACAGTACGTGATTTCGTGCACGTGGTGTAGGGGACGCATGCACACCACCGCAGCACCACTCCCACTGTGATTTGGACACAGCAGGAGCCAATCAGCGGGCTCACCATTCGTTCTGTGGAGAGACAGATCAGTGGTGTGCCTATGTAAACAAGGCAAACCACTGATCTGTCAGGGAGCAAAGGAGCTAAGCTGAAACATGATCCCTCTTTTCCTCCAGTGTAACAGTCCCCCACACAGTTAGAAAGCACCTCCCAGGCACACACTTAAGCCCTTGATTGTCCCTGGTGTTAACCCCTTTTTTTTTTAGCACTGATCATTGTATTGATGTCACTGGTCCCCAAAAAGTGTCACTTAGTGTCCAATTTGTCCACCGCAATGTCACAGTCCCATTAAAATCGCTGATCCCCGCCGTTACTAGTAAAAACAATAAAAAAATAAATAAAACGTCCCTAAATATATCCTATAGTTTTTAGACGCTATAACTGTTGTGCAATCCTATCAATATACGCTTACTGCAGAATACATATTTGCCTAAACTGATGAAGAAATTTGATTTTTTTTATTGGGAATGTTTTATAGCAGAAAGTAAAAAATATTGTTTTTTTATTCAAAATAGTTGATTTTTTTTTTTGTCTATAGCACAAAAAATAAAAACCAAAGAGGTGATCAAATACCACCAAAAAAAAGCTCTATTTGTGGGGAAACAAAGGACATAAATTTTGTTCGAGCACAGTTTCGCGCGACTGTCAGTTAAAATAACGCTGTACCGTATCGAAAAAAATGGCCTGTCAGGAAGTAGGTAAAACCTTCCGGAGCTGAAGTGGTTAATGGTAGGAAATAGTTCAATCTGAGTTTATCGAAATACGTTTTTATAACAATACAAAAAAGTACCATTTGGCACAGTGCAGTTGTATGAGACAAAGAGGTCGATTTTTTTTTTTTTTTTTTTTTTTAAGTATAGTTCTGAGCTAATATACTTGTTCCAACATTCTAAGCTAGGCCAGGGCCAAAAAACAAGAGACTGTATGCAAACATGGTGGACTTGGCAGCCAGGGGGTTGCTGCTTTGAGTGTCAATGGTTGTGCCCTCCAACCTCAGGTGATGGTTACTATTCCCATAAGCTTTAACATTTCTGTCTGTTTAGACTAAAATCAATATGATCAAGCAACAGTCCTATAATGCTTTGTAGGTGGCAAACTGCAGTCTTCGAAGGCTGCTAACCTTGAGTATTTTTAGGAGAGTAAAATGACTGGTCTAAACTCTTGGCACTTGAGATTCAGAGTGATTGGGCAGTCCTGGTGTGGAGGTACCTAACCTGGCACAGAACAAATATGTGCATATCAGTAGTCTAAGATACTTAACTGGCATGTTCTAATCAATGTCTCTATTAGAAGCCTGGATGAGAACTGTTTGTTGTTGGATTAGAAAACACCTACCTCAATAACCTTCTTTTTTTTTTTTTTTTTTACTTAAATGTCTTGCATCTTTATCCATACCTTCTTTAAGATGAAGCTTCTTGTAGAAAACTCACAGTGGTTGTTTAAAGTTGTTCCTGCAGAGTCTAAGTACAAATATTCAGGTGACAAAAAATTGGGATTCACTTTGGTCATTGGCTCAACTGAAACTCACAAAATATGTAACCTTATATTTTATAGAGCGTTGTAATAAAATAAGTTTGCAATATAATTTTTTTTAATGATACAGTTTGTGTCCTTCATAGTCATGATTTCTCTCCCATGCACATCCTATAGTCACTTTGGAAAGTTGGAAATTCCTAGGGATGTGTGCATGCGCCAGCAGTAGTGACTACATTGGAATATGCCTGAGCAATTTTCGCATTGTCATGGCTGTTTGTAGTTCACCCATGGATTGGCACATGGGGTCCAGCAGTAGATTGGCAGATAGCAGCTGGATTTGCTGCCTGTGAGAGGATGTTCTTAGGACAAGCCATGTTGTAGTCACTGTTCAACTGATCATTTTTCACCCCAACTTTTTAAACCAACTTTTGTCGAGCCAGGTGGTGCTGATAGGCCTATACAACAATGATAATTTTCAGCCATCTATGGCTAGCTTAAGCGTTGTCACCCTAGGTCTCTGAATACATGTTGCAAGTATGATTTAATTGAATTTGACGTTACAGGACCATATGTATCGGCAAAACTTGTTTAGGTGTTTGGATTTAGGGACACATTAATAGTTTTGATTTTTGCTACTCAAGCTTATGACACTTAAAGTGGTTGTAAACCCTTACAAACCACTTTGACCTACAGGTAAGCCTAGATTAAGGCTTACCTGTAGGTCCAAGCAATATCTCCTAAACCTATATGGTTTAGGAGATATTTGCCCGAAAACGGGCACCGCTGTCTACGGCGCATGCGCCGTAGACAGCGGCGCGCAGGCGCACTGAGCGTGGCAGTTCCAAGAATGGAGCTGCCGCATTTGTCGACTCCCGTGCGCATGCGCGGGAGTGACGTCATCGCGGCTTCGCCGAATGACAGCGGCGGAGCTGCGAGACGCCACCAGCAAGATGGATGCAGCGGACTACAGGGGACAGCGGCGACTTCACTGGCTCCTGTGTCAGGTAAGTGACACATAATGGGCTACTATGCGATGCATAGTAGTCCATTATGCTTTACCTTTGCAGGGAAAAAAAGAGGAAGTAAACTCATCAGGGTTTACTTCCTCTTTAACATATACTGTATCAGCATCTCACAGCTGTTAAAATGTCTAGAGATTTCAGAGACTATTCACTGGTCTCCTAAGGCAAAAAAATCTAATGTCTGTAGGCTTTCTTCAACCAACACAGTTAAGCATTCCTATGAATCGAGTTACATTGTCTTAGCCAATCTCAAAGCCTTATGCCTTTTTACAGATGGCTTATAGTGTGTAAAGAGGATCTTCTTGTCATCACTTATGCATGTTGCAGGTGTAGGAATTGTCATTTCTTCATCCTGTTAGTGGCATGAGCAATTTATACATGTTCCACAGTGAGAAAAGAGGTGGATTCCATTTTCTTTTTTTGTCTTGATCAGATGTCTCCAAACTTTCTAAGCAAAGGGCCAGTTTACTCTTCTTCGGGCTTTAAAGGGGGTCGGACTGTTGCCAGTGGGAGTAAAAAATGCCCTGGCATCAGTGGGCATAAACAATGCCCCACTGTTGGTATCAACGGCAAGAATAGTGCCATTGATGGTGTCAGTTGATGGAATAGTACCCCAGGGCTGTAATAAGGCAAGCAAAAGGCCACATCCAGCCCCTGGGTCTCCGTTTGGAGATCACTGGTCTAGATGGGGGAGGGTTATGACCACACAGGTTAGGGTATAACTCCAGGGAGCTCCTGGGCTTGTTAGGGGGCCCAGCTCTATCTGCATCAACCTATATCTCTCAGCAATGTGCTCAAATTGTATCCTGTACAGGATAAAGCTGCAGTTGTTGCGTTCATTGTAGGCTTACTCGCAAATTATACATTTGGACATTTTTGGATATTTAGTGAACTAAACAGTACACACTTTTTAAACGTGAATAATACTTTATAAAATACCTTTTTTTTTTGAGTAGCTTTAGTGTGCACCACAATGTTATTTGGTTTTAGGAGGGAGACCCTATGGCTTAGATCTTGCAGAGAAAAAAAATGACTTGTTTGACATTCGGGAAAAAAACACTCCAACCTTGCTTTACTTCATTGTATTCACACCAACATAGTAGTAGTAATATGTGTTGTTCCTCAGGGCAGTGTATGTTATCGATCTGTGCCGTGACTTAATCCCCTGGGAGCAGACCTACACATCCCCATGTATGTTTCCCCCTGTGTCCTTCATGATTAGCTGTTAGGAGACTAGAGAGTTTTGTGCCTCATTATTTCTGAATGCTGATGTAAAATTGATCAGGACTTGCACTTGCTTTTATCAGCAGCTTTTCATCTCTTTCGTTTTCGTCACTTGTACTGTCGCCTAAAAAGCCTGCAATAACATCTTTATATGAAGCGGGAGGAGGGGTGGCATTCCATGTGATGGTTACGCTGCTTTCACCAATAGCTGTACAGAAGCTGGCCAAAAAAAAAAACCTGTCCATTGTCTTCAAAGAATCATAACTGCGAGGCTTTTCTGATCCCAGCGCATCACTATTCCACAAAAACTGCAATATATTACAGCTGAATTTCAGGAAAACATAAAAGGCCATCATTTAATCTAGTTATGTAATTAAAGTGGATGTACCATCATACCAAACACTTTTCATTCACATAATTCCTCCTTTCTGGCAATCAGAAAAGATCATTTTCTTTATCGTACATCATGGAACTCAAAGCTCTAGACGGTATGTGTTTGTGCATATCCCAGGAGGCTTCAGGAGGGGAGGGAAGACTAGGTGAAAATGAAGGGTAATAAAAAAAAAAAAAAAGGTAAAATAAAACAAATAAATAAATAGAATTTTTATAACAGCTTACCTGTAAAATCAGTTTCTTGACGTACATCATGGGACACTAAGCCTTAAGTAATTACTTAATGGCTTATAGGCCACCTTCAGGTGATGGACACTGGTATACCCAATCCAGGAAGTTCACTCCCTATATAACCCCTCCTTCTTCCAGGAGCACATCAGTTTTTTCAACAGTGTCTAAGGTGTTAGTCACGAGTGTAGATGTGCTCTGAGGAGCTGCAGGAGGGATCCATGCTGGATTTAAGCCTCCATAGCCAGATCCATCCAAAGTGCCACTGAGGCCAAAGTGGATGGTACCTGGGCCTTGAATCGGAAGTACAAGGTTTTGCCTGTAGCGCCCCTCTTTGTAGGGCTGAACCCCGGGACTCGGGGCTTATGTCATGCTACATTACCTAAAGCTTTCCTGCTTTTACGGGTCCAAGGGAGTGGAACCCCGTTATTAAGGGACCCGGTCCTTGAAGGTTTACTAAATGCAGCCTGCTGTGATGGGTGAGGGTTGGTGGGTGAGGGTTGGATTGTCTGTTAATTCAGCAAATCCTGCGGCGGGGATAAGGTAAGGGAAGAAACTTAAGAACTAAAAAGTCCACCCATGCTTTCTTCTTTAAGGGAAAAAATGTTATCATGCCTTAATTCTCCACTAGAGGGGGAGTCTATGCACATACCTTAATCTGTTGTCTTCACTGTAAATCTCTGTGGCCGCAGCAGCTTGTGCAGGGGGATTTTTCTCAGGTAAAGAAATCTGCAAATGCTTTCTTTTCTCCCCCCTGAAGGGACCAGAGGGTTAGGGGAACATCAGCGGTGTACGCCCCTTACATTACCCACCCCCGCCATGGGGGGTGTGGAGTTCCGGTGTTTACTGTTACTGTTACTATTACTGTTACTGTTGTTTTTTTTTTCTGTTTGCCTGCTACTGGCAGGGCTCTGCCTCACACCCCCTCATGTTGGGCCTGTAGACCCCAAAGCCACCACGCACGTGGGAACAATCTTAACAAATGAAACAGGAACGGGGCCTAAGCGCAGCGCCGTGCAACGTCCATGAGGAAGCACGGCAGGCAATGATAATGAAAACACAGCTGGGACAGTCTCTCCTCAGCTGACGAGGAGGAAACGAGCAGTCTGCACACAGGAACACAGGAGCTGTGGGGCACGTGAGGGTTGCAACTGGCATTCCTGATACACGAAGGACACTTTTTTTCCGAGCACTAGGCTGAACTTAATAGCAGCTTTACTGTCATGACTATGTTCGGCGATTAAGTGCAATTGTATATTGCCTCTGTTTTTTGTGCTTCTGACTATGCCTGCCAAAAAATACTCCACAATGACCAAAAAGGTAACAAAGGTTTCACCCCCAGGTGCTAGGATCTTGAGTCGCATTGGAACAAGTTGATGGTGCAACTGCTTCTCACATCTCAGCCCCTGTATACGTGACTGAATATGTCCTTTCCTCCACCCTGCAGGGTCCAGAAGGAAGATTAGGGGCTTTAATCGCATCCTCCATTCAAATGGATAGGAAGCGTGCTAGATCCCCCTCCCCCGCTTCATACCCGTTGCAAGGGGAACAGTGGGTACAGGATGTGGTGTTACCCTCAGGCGATCAGGAGGAAAGACAAACCAATGATTCCTCTGCAGAAGAAACAAGAGTAGATGAACCTTTTTCAGCCTCACAATCTGAGAAATTGCTGATACAATCTCTTACAAGGATGGTTCGTTCTCCTTTCATGCTACCCCTAACGGAGTCTCCTGAAAGCTCGGTTTCTTCCTTGGGTTGCTTTAAAACTCACAGCATTTGCATGCGTTTCCTGTGCATGCATTACTACTTCCTGCAAAGAGATTTTCAGTTCTCTATCCCATGGAGGAGAAATTCACCAAGAAATGGAAAGTACCAGCAGTTGACACTGCGATTTCCAGCATGAATAAAAGCCTAACTTGTCCAGTAGACAATGCACAAATGCTTAAGGATCCAACAGATAAAAGGTTGAAACTTACACTTATGTTAATACATATGCGTAGAATCCTGTGGTTAAAAAATTGGTCAGCCGAAACACCATGTAAAAACCTCCTAACTGGTTTCCCTTTTCATGGGGAGCGGCTATTTGGGGAAGATTTGGACAAATATATCCAAATAATTTCTAGTGGGAAAAGTACTCTTTTTGCCAGTCAAAAGAAAGTATAAACACCCTTCATTTAAACGTGCTCTTTCCCCTGCGCCAGGGGCTTCCACCTCTAGGCAGTGGCGATGGCCTCCGCCGTCAGACTCTAGAGGAAGACTCAAAAGAAGTCCTGGGGCCAGAAACCTGCAAAGCAGAATCCTAAAGCTTCATCATGAAGAGGCAACCCCCCTCACCAAGGTGAGGAATTTCAGGACAGCTAGGTCATCTCCACAGTAATACTGGGGTTCAAGCTGGAATTTTCGGGACTTTCCACCATCTTGTTTCCTGAGGTCAAGCGTTCCCAAAGATCCAGAGAAAAGACAATCTTTGTTTCCAGCACTAGACCGATTAATATCTCAAGGGGTGATCATAAGATCCCCTCAAAAGAGCAAGGTTTGGGGTTTTGTTCAAACCTTTTTATGGTACCAAAAGCAAATGGAGATGTCATTCTAGATCTAAAAAATCGAAATCAGTTCCTGAAGATCCGCTCCTTTCGCATGGAGACGATCAGGTCAGTAGTATCTATCCTTCTAGGAGGAGAATTTCTGGCATCTATCGACATCAGGGATGCATATCTGCATTTTCCTATATTTCCCGCTCACCAAAGGTTTCTGCGGTTCAAATTACAATAGCAGCATTTCCAGTTTGTAGCCTTGCCCTTCGGGCTAGCTACAGCACCCCGGGTGTTCTCAAAAGTGCTGGCCCCACCTCTAGCCAGGTTAAGGGCACAGGGCATAACAGTCGTGGCATACCTAGATGATCTATTGCTAATAAACCAGTCGGTGGCTCGCTTGGAGCAAAGCGTACACATTACAACCAGTTACCTGGAAAGTTTGGGTTGGATTCTCAACCTAGAGAAATCTTCCTTAATACTGCTAAAAAGGCTGGACTACTTGGGTCTGATCATAGACACAGCCCAGGAAAAAGTATTCTTGTCTCAGGCAAAGATCCACTCCATAAGAGAGCTGGTGCAGATGGTCAGGTCAAAAGGTGATCCCTCCATTCGCCTTTGCATGAGGTTGCTAGGAACCATGGTGCCTTAATTCGAAACGGTTCCCTATGACCAGTTTGATTCAAGACTGTTGCAAAACAGTATCCTGTCTACTTGGAACAAAACAATTCAAGCTTTAGACTTGCCAATGCGGCTCTCCCCAAGAGTGTCCCAAAGCCTCACTTGGTTACTAACCCAGAATCTGCTGAAAGGAAAATCCTTCAGACCAGTTATCTGGACAGTGGTAACGACAGATGCTAGCCTTTCAGGCTGGGGAGCAGTACTAGAAAAGACAACTGTCCAGGGACAGTGGTCAAGAGCCGAAAGAACCTTGCCCATCAATATCTTAGAGATTTGGGCTGTGCGTCTGGCTCTGAAGGCCTGGACTTCCAGGTAACGGGATTGTCCTGTCAGGATCCAATCCAACAATGCCACAGCTTTGGCCTATATCAATCACCAAGGGGGCACCAAGAGTCTCTCCGTGCAGATTCTAACTTGGGCAGAAAGGAATGTTCCATGCCTATCAGCAGTCTTCATTCCGGGAGTAGAGAATTGGCAGGAGGACTACTTGAGTTGCCAGCAGTTATTCCCAGAGGAATGGTCTCTTCACCCCGACGTATTTCGGGCTGTTTGCCAAAGATGGGATGTAGATCATCTGGTGTCCAGGTTCAACATGAAGTTAGTCATCTTTGTGGTCGGAACAAGGGATCCACTCGCATGCGGAACAGATGCATTGGTGACCCTGTGGGATCGGTTTTCACTGGTTTACCCCCTATCCAGTTGCTGCCTCCAATTCTTTGCAGGATCAAGCTGGAAAGAAAGCTGGTAATTCTGGTAGCACCAGCATGGCCCAGAAGGTCATGGTATGCATAAATCGTAAAGATGGCAGTGGAGGGTCCATGGTCCCTCCCACTAAGGCCAGATCTGCTATCATAGGGACCGATATTCCATCCTACCTTACGGTCTCTAAATTTAACGGCTTGGCTATTGAAACCCACATTCTGAAGAAACGTGTGCAAGGAAGCCAGCTTCCAGAACTATATATTCTAGGGTCTGGAGGGCTTATGTTTTCTGGTGTGAACCAAGGGTTGGCACCCTCAGAGCTTTATCGTAGGCAGAATTCTTGCCTTTCTACAATTAGGGGTAGAGGTGAAATTGGCTTTGTGTACTATTAAAGGCCAAGTCTCAGCTTTATTGGTCTTATTTCAAAGACTGCTTGCTACACATTCTTTAGTCCGGGGTTTTATGCAAGGGGTGATGCAGCCTAATCCACCAGTCAAACCTCACTTGAACCCTTGGGACTTGAACTTAGTTTTGTCTGTGTTACAAAAACAGCCATTTGAACCGATACAGCATATTCCCTTAGTCCTTCTGACAAGGAAGTTGGTATTTTTGGTTGCTAGGAGGGTTTTGGAATTGGCTGCTCTTTCTTGTAAAGAGCCATATTTTATTATTCATGAGGACAGAGTGGTGTTACGCCCTCGTCCAGACTTTTTGCCAAAAGTGGTTTCAGGTTTTCATCTAAACCAAAATATTGTCCTGCCATAGTTTTTTCCAAAATGTTCCAGGGAGGAGAAATTACTACATTGTCTTGATGTGGTGAGAGTAGTGAAAATCTATTTAAAGACAACTGCTCAGATTCCTAAGACTGATGTCCTTATTTATTCTGCCAGAGGGTCCTAAGAAAGGACAGGCAGCGTCAAAATCCACTGTCGCTAAGTGGATTCGGCACGTTATAATTCAAACTTATTTAAAGATTCCCCTTTTCAAGTTAAGGCGTACTCTACCAGGGCGGTTAGTGCTTCTTGGGCAGTGCGTCACCAGGCTTTTATGGCTCAGTTCTTTAAGACCGAAAATTGGTCTTCAGTGCATACATTCACAAAATTTTATTAGGTGGATGTAAGGAGGTAAAAGGATATGGCATTCGGATGCGGTGTGCTTCAGGCAGCAGTATAGGTCCTCAAGTCTGGGGATGCCCTCCAGGTTGTGTCTCCCTCCCCTCAAGTAGCATTGCTATGGGACGTCCCATTAAGTAATTACTTAAGGCTCTGTGTCCCATGATGTACAATAAATAAAATAGGATTTTTATAACAGCTTACCTGTAAAATCCTTTTCTTGGAGTACATCATGGGACACAGAGGTCCCTCCCCTCTTTTGGGATTTAAGTATATTGCTTTGCTACAAAAACTGATGTTCTCCTGGAGAATTAAGGCGTGATAAAAAAAATTTCCCTTAAAGAAGAAAGCATAGGTGGACTTTTTAGTTCTTAAGTTTCTTCCCTTACCTTATCCCCGCCGCATGATTTGCCAAATTAACAGACAATCAAACCTTCACCCATCACGGCGGGCTATTGTTAGCAAACCTTCAAGGACCGGGTCTCTTAACGGGATTCCACTCCCTTGGACCCGTAAAAGCAGGAAAGCTTTAGGTAATGTAGCATGACCTAAGCCCTTGGTCCCGGTGTCCAGCTCTACAAAGGGAGGCGTTACAGGCAAAGCCTTGTGCTTCGGATACAAGGCCCAGATACCATCCACTTTGGCCTCAGTGGCACTTTGGATGGATCTGACTATGGAGGCTATTTAAATCCAGCATGGATCCCTCCTGGAGCTCCTCAGAGCACATCTTCACTTGTGACTAACACCTAAGACACTGGTGAAAAAACTGATGTGCTCCTGGAAGAAGGAGGGGTTATATAGGGAGTGAACTTCCTGGATTGGGTATACCAGTGTCCATCACCTGAAAGTGGCCTATAACCCATTAAGTAATTACTTAAGGCTTAGTGTCCCATGATGTACTCCAAGAAACGGATTTACAGGTAAGCTGTTATAAAAATCCTATTATTTATTTATTTGTTTTATTCTACCTTTCTTTTTTTATTCCCCTTCAACCCACCTTCATTTTCGCCTAGTCTCCCCTCCCCTCCTGAAGCCTCCTGGGATATGCACAAACACATACCTTCTAGATCAGGAGTGTCAAACTCAAATTTCATTGCGGCCACGTTAACATTATGGTTTGCCTCGAAGGGCCATTTGTATCTGTAAGACTAGAGGTTCAGAGCACCCCATCCCCTATTACAGAATATTCGGGAGCCCTCATCATCAGAATGAGTGTCCCCAACCCTCCCTTACATCAGTCTGTGTAGCTTGTGCTGCTGCTGTGAAGAAGATGGGGATGGAGAAGGGTCTGGAGGAGAACCAGAGGAGGGCTGGAGTCAGTGGCCAGAGCTGAATAGTTTGACCAGGGAAGACAGAGATGAGGGGGTCCTGCAGCTGCACAGAATCTGCAGGAGGAGTTCTGTCCTTTCTGCTCCCTACTGCGGACACAAGGGGGCCAGAGACTATCCTCTTTGTGGCTGCATGGAGCAGCGCAGGATCTTTGTCCTCCTCTCTGCTGCCTACTGCTGAGACAAGGTTGAGGTGGAGACGGGGGTGCCGCAGCTGTAGGAGAGGTGGGAGGGCCACATGAAATGGCCTGCCAGTCCAGATTCAGCCCGCAGGCCTTGTGTTTGACACATGATCTAGATTGTAAGCTCTAACGAGCACAGCCCTCTGATTCCTTCTGTATAGAATTGTATTGTAACTGTACTGTCTATCCTCACATTGTAAAGTGCTTCGTAAACAGTTAGCGCTATATTAATCCTGTATAATAATAATAAAAACACATCCTAGATGGGCATCAGCTTCAAAGCTGCGGCTGGAGGTGGACAGGCTAGGTAGCACATTATCAGGAGACATGCTGCATAAACCAAGAAGAGACAGGCAGCTCCTGATAACATCAGAAAGGAAGATAGCAGCGTGGGACCTGGGGTTCAACAGTAGAATGGCACATAGCAGCTGAATTTTCTGCCTGTGAAAGGATGTTCTCAGGACAACTCGGCATAGGTAAGAAAGGAAAAAATGAATAAAAGAAAATAAATTTATTTTCGCCTTAATTCATCCTACGCATTAAGGTAAAAAAACTTCTGAGACTGACCGGCCCCCCAGCCATACCCCCCCTCGTTTTACTCACCTGAGCCCTTTGTTCCCTTGGCAAAGATGCGCTGTACCTCTCTGCCCGGGGGTTCTTGGCTCTTGATTGGATAGATTTATAGCAGCACAGCCATTGGCTCCCGTTGCTGTCAATAAAATCCAATGACGTGGGCGCTGGGGGGCGGGGCTGAGTCCGTCATTGCCATTCTGTGTCTATAGACACAAATGCTGGACTCGGGAGCGTGCCCGCAAGGTAACCCGTGGGAGAGCGCTTCTCCCAGGGGTTTTACGGATGGAAGGAGGAGCCGCTGGAGGACCCCAGAAGACGATGATCGGGTCCACACTGTGCAAAACAAACTGCACAGTGGAGGTAAGTATGACATGTTTATTATAAAAAAAAAAAAAAAAAAGACCCTTACAAACCCTTTAACCTTTTCGCTGCCAGGCCCTGCGCTCTACTTTTGACTCAGCTGGCCAGACCATTTTTGCAATGTTTCCTTTTGCTTTTTTTATTTTTCACTTTATAGCTTTCAGAGTTTGTAAATTTCCCCCCAAACTATATATTTTCTGAAAGCACACAGCCAGTAAAATAAAAAGAAGGTGCTACTGATTTTTAGGGCCCCACGATATTTGCGCAAATGTTTATCAATATTTTTGCTAAAAGTACACTAAAATCATTATTAGCAGATAAAAACAAAGCACATTTTATAAAAGTCCTAATAAATACAAAAGCTTAACCTGTATAGAGTTAATAACAAATACTTGTAACTTTTAAATTGAGCCTTTTTGCGAAATGGTAAATATCAAACAGGCACAAAAGTGTAAATATCCAAATTTTTTCTAAAAATCTGAAGGTTTTAATTTTTCCCTTACAGCTTAATGCCTTGTACACACGGTCTGACATTCTGATAACAAAATCCCTTGGATTTCTTCCGACGGATTTTGGCCGAAACTAGTCTTGCATACACGCGGTCGCACAAAGTTGTTGGAAAATCAGATCGTTCGGATCGAGATGACGTTTGTAACGTACAACGGAACTACGTAGTGGCCAGTAGCCAATAGCTTTCGTCTCCAAATTTTTTCTGAACACACGTGGCACTTTGTGCGTTGGAATTCTCTACACACACTCGGAAAAAGTCCAATTGGATTTTGTTGTCGGAAAATTTTAGATCCTGCTCTCAAACTTTTTCTGACGGAAATTCCGGCAGAAAAAATCCGAGCCCACACAAGATCGGATTTTCCGACAACCTAATCCGATCAGACTTTTTCCGTCGGAATTTCCGACCGTATGTATGGGGCATTTGAATTTGTAAAAGACCCCCCCACTATATATTTTTGTAACAGCACATGACCTGTAGAATAAAAAGAAGTTGCTACTGATTTTTAAGAGTCAAAACATGAATTCCTCAGATTGGGACTTTAAACCGGGCCACAAACAGTTTGATGGTAAAAAAAATATTCAAAATGTATTACACATTGATAATATATAGCAACATGAACATACGGAAAAAAAAACACAAATATTGGGAACAGAAATGGAAACCAGCTGCAAGGAAAAGCCCACAGCTTTGTCAAACAGAACGTCCAACGCGTTTTGAAAAACAAAATGCAGATCTTCAGGGTTAGAGGGGTTGCGGGTTGCAGATCTGTAGTTTATATCTATGACATCAGAATGTATAACATCAGGGATATGCAGAAATACATAATATGCATAAAAACATATACATGTATTTTATATACATTCTAAATATATTTTAAAAATTGAAAACAGTAAAAACACAGCATACTAGCTCAGTATGCCTTTGTCTTACGTAGGGATGAGCCGAACACCCCCTCCGGTACGGTTCGCACCAGAACCTTAGAACGGACCAAAAATTTGTACGAACTTGAAACCCTATTAAAGTCTATGGGACTCAAACGTTCAAAATCAAAAGTGCTAATTTTAAAGGCTAATATGCAAGATATGCAACAGACAACACCAGAAATAAGGGGTATCTTCAGGTGTATACTGTGATGGAGGCACACAACACCCACTTTAACTCCTGCAGATGCCTGTATTATAGAACACCAGCAATAAAGGGTAGATACAGGTGTATACTGTGCTGTGCTGGAGGCACACAACACCCACTAACTCCTGCAGATACCTGTATTAGAGAACAGCAGCAAAAAGGGTAGATACAGGTGTATACTGTGCTGGAGGCACACAACACCCACTTTAACTCCTGCAAATGCCTGAGAAAAGAACACTGTCCCTGCCTATCTTGTTCTTTCCCTGCACGACGGAACATACCACACAAGGCCGCCGTGCTGGCGGCCTTATATAGCGTGGGGCGTGTACTAAACCCCTGAGCTATAATTGGCCACAGGCATCCTGCCTGTGGCCAATTATGGCTCTCCTCGCTGCCGGCGCTGGGATTGGCCAAGCGTGCGGGGTCACAGTGCATGCTTGGCCAATCATGAGCCAGCAAATGCACTGCGATGGCGTAGCGCATTGTGGGCCGTTTGTGCCACACAAATTTTGGTTTGAACGGTCCACAAAGTTCTGAATTCGCCGAACAGACGAACGGCCGATGTTTGAGTCGAACACCGAGCTCATCCCTAGTCTTACTTTTTTTTTTTTTTTTGAGGGTTTACAGCCTCTTTAATCCATTCTCGGCATTAAGGTGTAAAACTTTTCAGTATCGGCTCCCCCTAGTACCCCCTAAATAAAAGAGGCAGCTGAAGCTATTAGTTCCTGCTGCTGTCAATCAAATCCAGTGAGACAGAGGGATGTGGCCAATCCACGCTGTGTGTGTCTATGGACATACGTTTACCCCCATAACTACCAGCGTGCTATTGGAGCAGACCTTAAAAAGGAGGATCCATGATCACCAGCAAGGGGACCACGAAAGAGGAATTTTGTAAACCTACACAAGGCTGGAATGGGCTACAAGCCCATCAGCAAGAAAGAAGCTTGGTGAGAAGGAGACAACGATTATTCATTAATGGAAGAAATACAAAATAACCATCAGTCGCTCTGTCTGGAGCTCCATGCAAGATTTGTCCTCATGGAATCAGGATGATCATGAGAAAAATGGAGGATCAGCTCAGAACTACACAGCGAATGATCAAGAACCATGAATCAGACTGAGACAGAAATGCAGTAAAAATTTGCACCTTTTAATATAATGGTAAAAGATCAGTAAACGTGGTCATAAGCCAGGGATCGGTAACCAGAGAGGGTAGTTAGACAGGCCAGTAATCAGGAAACCAGAGAACAGCATAGTCGGGGCAGAAGAACAAGGAAGTTTAAATAGCCAGAAGGGGCTGGCTGTAGGCGGGACTGACAAGCAGATGATGATAACCAGGTGAGCCACTGAGGGGTCAATGATTGCTGAGAATTATCCGACAGCTGAGCAGCCTGAGCGCAGAGAAAGAAGCTGCTAAGAGCCCATCCCTGACATGATCTCAAGGCAGCTGGGACCAGAGTCACCAAACAAACCATTGGTAACACAATACATAGATTGAAATCCTGCCTCGCACGCAAGTTCCCCCTCCTCAAGAAGTCACATGTACAAGCCTGTCTGAAGTTTGCAAATGAACATCTAAATGATTCAGAGAAGGATTTGGAGAAAGTGCTGTGGTCAGGTGAGACCAAAATTTAGCTGTTTGGCATTAATTAGATCGCGTTTGGAGGAAGAAAAATGGGGACTATGACTCTAAGTACACCATCCCTACAGTCAAGCTCAGAGGTGGAAACATTATGCTTTGAGGCTGTTTCTCTGCTAAAGGTACAGGCCAACTTTGCCGTAGTGAGGGGCCAATGGACGGGGCCATGTATTGTAAAATCTAGGATGAGAATCTTCTTCCATTAGCCAGAACACTGAAGATGGATCGTGGATGGGTCTTCCAGTATAACAATGACCCAAAACATATCGCCAAGGCAACAAAGGAGTGGCTCAAGAAGAAGCACATTAAGGTCATGGTGTGGCCTAACTAGTCTCCAGACCTTAATCCCTTTGGAAAATTTATGGAGGGAGCCAAGCGACAGCCAAGAAACCTTAAGGATTTAGAGAAGATCTATAAAGAAGAGTGGACCAAAATCCCTCCTGAGATGTGTGTAAACCTGGCAACCAACTACAAGAAACGTCTTACCTTTGTGCTTGCCAGCAAGGGTTTCTCCACCAAGTACTAAGTCATGTTTTGCTTAGGGATCAAATACTACATTCTTTCCAATGGCCACAAGTGCAAGGAGCATTCCTCCCACTGACATTCACACTAATGTATCATAAGTAGTAGATCTAGTCATTTTTAGCAGGGGTTCCCTGAGACTGGAAAGTTAATTCAAGGGTTCCTCTGTGTGTAAAAGGTTGAGAAAGACTGATTGATACATATAATTTTTGAATCTGTATTGGCACAAAAAACAAAACAATCATCAATTGTGTTTTGCGCTTTTTATGGATCAGTTGCCATGTATATATGTTCTATTGTAATCCTGAGCTGGATGCTTCCTCTGGGAGTGCATTTACAAAGAGCATCTTCTATCTACTTTTACTACCCTCAATGTCCCAAACACTTGGCTGTCCTTGTCACAGTTGCCGGGTCCAGGGTCTATCCGTGTTGCACCCCAAACTTCTTGAGTATCCACCAGACACTGAGAACAAAACGCTCCTGCTGCCATCAGTCAAACTGCTGGGAGAAGGGGTCAGGAGCATGGCTTGCCAACGTTGTGTGTCTAAGGACGCAAACAGTTTGGATCAGGGAAGGAGCACGCCAAGATGTCCTTAGTAATTGGCAAGCTAAGGAGACATCGATAGACAGGGAGCCAGGGACAGCAGCCCTGGAACCACCAGATCTAGGAGGCAAAGGACATTTCAGAAGAAGACTACACATAATAGAAGGTTTTTGTATTAGTTTAAGGGAAATGTTAGGAACTTCATTACCTGACCACAGTCTGATGGCATACCCCTACATGACAGATCTGTAGCTGCTGGAGTTATCTGTCCTTCAGTAACAAAGCAATTTGGAAAGGACCGCACAATGTTCCAGTCCACAGAGCGTGGATCATTTCCCACTTATTAAAACATCTGAGGCTTCTGGCTAATATCCTCAACTGTATTAAAACAACCTAATGAAATTACTGACATTTTATTAAATCAACATATTCTTCCGTTTTATCTGGAATTTACAAATCTTAAAGGTCATCTCCACAGGCTTAGTATTTATAAAGGATTTTGCAGTCACATCACACCTCAATGTCTGTGTTCAGAACACTGATATATTTTCAACTAATCAAAAACACGAAACTGTACAATGGAGTCTTTGATAGCCTATAAAAAAAATCCTGTATTATCTTATACTGCAGGTTTGCAGTCTATTGCCTTCCATCAGTTGAAGAACCAAAAGAATCCCAACATGTGTGGCTGGTGGGCATTCTGAGACTTAGTTATTCAACCACTAGAGGACCAAAACATCAAAGGTAAGAAACCTAAAGTACACAGACACACAACTTCATGTGCCCTTTTTTTGAGGGGATAATAGCTTCCCGTAGTGTGAACAAAGAACAGCACCAGGCAAATACATCAAAGCATCCTTTAATTCAGTGATCCCCAACCTCAGTGTCCCCAACAGCTCATGTTTTTGGGATTTCCTTCATCTTGCCCAAGTGATCAATGGCATGGTATCAATGACAGCTGTTACAGCTAGGGAAAATTCCCAAATCATGGCTTGTTAAGGGTACTTGAGGAAGTAGTAGATGTGCAGACCCCTAGAGGTGCTTGTGTATGCCATAATGCCTGTAGCAGGTTTCATCGACCACGCTACACCCAAATACCAAGACATTCTAAATAGGCAAAGCGACAACTTTTCCAGTTAGATTTAGAACTTCCACACTTTTCGCAGATAACATTATACTATTTATGACAAATCCAAACGATGATATTGCTAAATTATATGAGTTAATAACGGATATGGCTCATTTTTAATTTTCAAATTAATGCGGCCAAATGTGAAGTCTTATGGTTAACCTCTAGAGTGGGACTAAAATGGCATTTATAAGGTCGGCTTTGCAGTGGCTAATACAGTTACATATTTAGGAATTAAAATAGGGAAGACTCCAGCATCTTTATATTTGTTACTTTTTCCAGCAAAGATTCATAAAATTTGTAGAGAACTGACATATTGGACATCATTACCTTTAATTTTGGTTGAATCCATTTAATAAAGATGTCAAGTTTTGCTAAATTACTTTATCCAGTGCAGACACTCCCATTTCTTCTTAAGCATGAAGACGTGAATGTGTTGAATTTGGCATTCTGCAAATTCATCTGGCAGGGTAAGAAACCTCGGATTGCATTAAAAAAACTAGCTAAGAAAGAAGGGGGAATGGCTTATCCAATATACAATTATATCATCTATTGTGTCTTTCGAGACATGCCATAGATTGGATAGTGGGTAAATATAGGTTTTCAGATATGGAGCTGGAATCAAATATGACAGCACCCTGGAATCTAATGGCCCTTTTGCATTGCCCACCTGCAAAATTGCCTTTAATGAATCGGAAAAACATCTTGATTAGAGATATGGTGGTTGCGTGGAGAGAAATGGGAAAATATATTTATAAATCTCCATATTGCACAAAATACCTCTCTATTAGAAGTAATCATGCGTTTCCTGCCAATGAGCAACTTATAGCTTTTCGCATATGGCAAACCAGGGTTTAACACATTTGCATCAATTGTTTGATAGGGATACAGGAAACCATGCATTTTTCAGGCTTTAAGCCAGAAATTTCATATTCCCCCATCAGTTTATTTTTATTTTTTGCAAGTGTCCTCTTACTGGACGAGTATTATGTTGCATCCTATATGGGACATATCTGCCTCCTGTTTGGACACTTTAGTAGAAATAGCAGATTTATCTATATCTGTAATTTATCCATACTTGACTAGGCTTAGAGCTTTTGATCTTGGTAGGAAGATGGACTTTTCAGGCACGTATATAAAAAAGTAATAATTTCTTTATTTATACACATCAAAGACACACTGGTTGCAAAAACAGAGACAAGTTAAAAAATATCCAACAGGCCCATGAGTTAGCCCTAACAGAAAAAGAAAAATCACCAAATAGTACTTCCTGTGGGGTATTGGTATAAATGCAAACTCCCACTGGGGTGTGATGTCAATTGCTGGGATGTATTCATGGGTTCTGGTGGTTTTATATAAAAAACACAGGTGGATGCTCAACATGTTTCGCAATGATATCGCTTCCTCAGGAGCGTCACATTGAGTACTGATACAGACTCAAACTTGCCCAGCACAGGCTGTCATGCCGCTGTTACACCAGAGGCCCTCCAGATGGACTCACAAGGGAGAGGCTCTCCTACAGGGTCCCCAAAAAAAGTTTCAGAAAAAGGCACCAATGTGCAGACTGCACTAGCGGGGATGCATCCAATAGCTTAGTCCTCTAGTATTCCCACATTAACAGCACTGGAAATCCTCTGCTGACAATAGATACATTCCAGAAGGAGTATGCCAGGAGTCACCACACGTGATTTCAGTTTTTTGGTTTTTTTTCAAAGTTCACAACACGTTTGTGGACTCATATACACTAAGCCCACACACCATTGTGCACTATTGGCTAGTTATGTAGGGATTAGGGGTTATGCATTGTTACAATGCATCCCACTGTTTTCTATTTTTTTTTTTTTACTTTATTGAAGTGTCACAAAATGACCCTTCAACCCAATGCACTGCAGCATGCCATGGTGCAGTGAGATGTGCCTCTCAAAAACTGTAAACATGCTACTTTTTTTTAAAGGAGAAGTACAGCCAAAGTTTGTTTGGCTGTACTTCTCATGTGGATCACAGGAATGCAGTTCCTTCTACACTCCCGTGACCAATTTTCAGCAAACAGTGGGTTGAAGCCTGCAGTCAGCTGACATCACAGAGCTGGTCCAGGCTCTGGAAAGATTAGAACCATATGGTCGGGATCCACCCACATGCCAGGACCAGCACCTGGCCCAGCCTGTCAGTGAGCTGCTAAGAGCCTGAACTGGCTCCTTCCACCCCCTCCACAGCCAAGTGCTCCAGTGAGTGCTGGAGGAGCAGAGTAGAGAGTGGTAACTGGCAGTCTGAGAACCAAGTGATTGACTGTGTTTGATCGCTTGATTCTCAGCCTTAGAGCTGAAAGGGGGTGGAACAGATGCAGCATCGGACTGATGCTGCATCCACCTAGGTAAATATGATTCTAAAATAAAAAAAAAAATTCCCATACTTCTCTGTTAGCAGCGCCAACCACTGACAATTTCATTTTATGTGCCCTTGAGTCTGCATTAATCTTTGCTGATCAACATGGCTCAAAGGACATGGTGTGAAGGAGCCCTTATCTTAGCTCTTTTCGTCTTACTTTCTGTTGCACCAGAATCTTTGCAGTCTGCCAGCACAAATATAAATGCACGGCATAGGTTTCTAAGTTGTTAGAGACTCAAGCCTGGCTCTGGAGTTTTTGTGACCTTTTGCCCCTTCCTGCCTGCTGGAAGCATATATGTAGCAGCACGCAGGAGGGCTTGATTTTGTGCTGCCTCATATGCTTGGCTGTCTTGTGCTGGGAGCATGATCGATCATACTATGGCCACACTGTAATCTACATCTCCCAATCACACAGTAATGCCCGTCAACCACGAACAGTTAGGACGGGCTCCCTATCGTGATCGCTGTGACAGCCAATCACAGTGGTCACATAACTGGGAGGGGTGACTTGTTTTTAAAGCTTTTTTTTTATGGCTTGTTAACGCCCGTAGAGCCGGCGCCTGATGGCCCTTTAAGGGATTTAAAATGCTGGGGGGTGGGCTTATGGTCATGTGACCCCTATGATTGGCTGTCACAGTATTCACATGATCAGAAAGCTCCCAATCGCAAGCAGCGAACTGGAGCTTTCCGTTAGGCTCCAGTAACTGTGCCGGGGTCGCGTATTCTCAGCACAGCTGTCGGCGCTATTGCATGCAAATATGTGGCTGCTCAGCACCAAGGCCTGGCCGCCGAGAGGCCGCATATTTGCATGCGCTCGGCGCAAAGAGTTTGAGAATATGTTAATAGTTTAGTGTCCATAGTCTGGGCACAGATGTGCTCTGTGTAACATGGACAACTGTTCAAGATGGAAGCAAACAGAATTTTATAACTCAAAAAATCAAAGCTAAATGTGGGTCACATTTAACTGTAAATTGGCAAAAAGTTGTAGAGTGTTGCCACCTATACATGACTTTTGTTTTTGTTTTTTTCTTAGCCCTTTTGTAACTACATTTACTGCCTTTGTTTTTCTGCTACCTTTTATGTTTTTGTTTTCCCAATCATTGACAATCCCACTTTGCTGTAATTCTTGCACAGGATAAAGCAACTTTGTGTCTTATCTCAAAGTAGTAAAAAACAAACAAACAAATATGCCTGAGTATATAAACACATACCTAGAGAGCACAGCAGCAAGATATTAGACTGATACCTTAAGCAACATTTACAAAATATAATGTAACAATAAACCTTCATATTTTTTTTTTTTTTTTTTAATTAACAAACATTGCATACTTACCACCACTGTGCAGTTTGTTTTGCACCCCAAACCTCATTTTCTGAGGTCCCCCGGTGGTGCTTGTGGCTCCTCCTTGCATCGATTAACTCCCTTGGGGGGGGGGGGGGGAGTTACCTTACAGGGTTTTTTAAAACAGAACAAAACTTCTCAAAGATGGACAACCCAGGGCCCTGCATTTACTATATCTGGTCTCACACAGTATACAGAACATGGTAATGCAATTATTTTACTAAATATATACTGAAAAATACCTTTTCTCAATGGAAGTTAGAGCATCGGTAAAGCTTGTAGAAGGAGTTTTCTGACTGTCCTCTGAGACTGCAGGACCCCCCCGACCCTCTTTCTGGACAGTACTGATTGGCGCCATGCTGATCTCATGCACTCTCCCAAGAAAAAAAAAAAACCTGTCTAGCAATACACATAAAACTGAGTATGTGCAGCCTGACTCCATAGACTCTGTGCTATCAGGAAATTATTAGGAGACAGTGGAAGAAGTGGAGGATCGAAGAAGACAGGATCAAACAGCCTTTTTTACACAATGCAGAGGATTAACCCCTTAGGTTCCACGGTGAGTATAACAAGCATGCTTTACTGCATATACAGACTGATTTTACTGTTGTAGGTTTAGTAACCCTACGTTTTTTTGTGACAGGTCACAAATATGGACAAATGAAACTGATCAAACTGTGAAAATATGCTTAAAATAGATGTAAACCCAGTGACTGAAATCTTTTACAAGCTTTAACATAATGTAATTTTAACTGTCACTTTCAGTATTTTTAAATCTGCAGCTTTCATTGTAATAATATCTGGCAAACCTGCCATAAAAATTTATGTTCAGGATTTTCCCCCAATGGAGTGACAACACTTTGTCCCTGTCTACTAGATGTTCTCCTCCATTGTCACACAGGCATCTGACACTACAAGTAGTTATTTTACAATACATTACATAGGCATCGTTCACTGTTCTCACCATCCCTGGAATGCATGTTGACAGTAGCTGAAAGCAAGTATTTTATTAGAAAAATGGCAGTTGTTTAAGATTCACAGTACATTGGAAAGCTAATGTCATTCAGTTGGGGTTTACATCCACAATAAGCGGAGATTACTGTCATTAAATACCATATGTCTATGTGTCCATTAGATTTAGAGACACAGCTCATTGTACATGTAAATCTTAACTTTAAATTTTTAAATTGGCTCTTCCTCCTCATTAGGAGAGGCTATCTGTTATATTGAATGAAGAAGGAGACTCATGGGCGGGGCTAAGCTTGACTTTTGCAAGAATCGTCAAGACTTTTATCTACTTTGGATGTCAAGTGAATAAAGTTTAGGCATGGTATCTGAAGGCACAAGGGGATCCAATCAGTAGTCAAGGGATCTGATCTGTGAAGATGATTGCAAAGTACACATGTTTGAAGAATGTTTTATTCAAGATATAGAATTACATCCATTGATGGAACATAAATGATATCTCTAGGTGTGGTTGAGATCATTAATGCCAAGATCTAGAGTATGGTGACACCACTAGGAGTAACCATAAAACAAGACAATACTAGGAGAGGGACCAGGATCCATAAAGTTGTAAGAGAACTCCTCTTTAAATGTTTTATCTCCTCAGAAATAACGATTCTGGACATTTTGCTCAAACAGTTGTCTTCCAAAATCTCAAATAACCTGCAATCTAACATTTTTGTGACGCATTCTGGATTCATTGAATGTTTTTTGTTCTACCTTTTGATTTCTTCACTATTGCTTTAAGCAACGCGTTTCTGCTTTTTTCTTTTTGGGGGGTCACTCATTTCCAACAGAGATGAAATTTACTATGTGGTTTAATTTTAAGCTTTTGTGGGCACAAAATCTTTTTGAATGCCCTCCTAAAGCTATAATGGCAGAGAGGATACAAAACAGGGTTGACAGCTGAATTAACCCACAAGAGCCAAAAGGAGGCCTCATACCAATATTCTGGCACGCAGTGGCCTCTACAGGCTGCCCGAATGATCATCAGCAAGGTGTAGGGTGCCCAACATATTCCAAATACACAGACAATGACGGCTAAAGACTTTGCTACTTTTTTGTCTCTTGACAATCTGAAACGCTGGGCAATTCCTTGGGAGACCATCCTCATGCGCTTCTCCAATGATGGGGTGGATCCCGACTCTGTAAAGCTTCTTCTAGTACTTCTTGTTTTACCTAAAACAGATAGCGTACTCCCGTTTAAAGAAGACCTTTTAACTCCTTTAACCCTTTCCAGTATTTCAGCCTCTGCTGACTTGTAGGCCTCACCATCAGATCGTCCTTTTTTAATTGCTTTATGGGTCACTTTCCAACATCTCAAAGAACTAGACCTGGGCGGTTCTGGTGTTGGCTTTATATTTTCAGTGGCTGTCTGGCTGTATGGCTCTTGCAAGAGATCCAGTCTGGCCTTTGTCCTCTTCCGGATGTTCAGGTAGATTGACACATTAAAGAAGGTCACACTTATGAAAGGAGTGAAGAATTCTATTGTGGAAGCTGTGATTAGAAAGTACCAGTTAAAAAAGAATTCAGCAAAGCACTCTCCATCTGGGATGATGGATTTACCAGCAATGTATTCCCAGGTTAGAATGGCAGGTCCATATAGAAGGAAGGCCAGTATCCAAACCATTGACATCTTCAGCACTGCATGTCTACTGTTAGTTTGCTGAGCCCTGTAGCTCACCTAAGAGGAAACAAAATGTTATTATGAATCCTCTAACACTATAAAGAAAGTATGTCGTAAGTAAGAATGAGCATACAGAGAAATAGAAAGTAAACAATTGGTGTCACTGCAGGAAGCCATGTTAATAGTAAACCATTAAACCTACAGATATATCCACAGTAATTTTTTTTAATAAAAACTTCTTTAAAAGGAGCCACTCTTAACTGAACCCTTTTACACAGGATTTGTTGAAGTTTTGTAAAAGTTTTACAGTATACGGGGGGGGGGGGGGGGCAGGGGGTGATCTGTATGAGAGCGTAAAAGCAAATAGAGAAGGTAGAGGAAGGAAAAAAATTGGAGGGAGAAGAAGAGATCCCGCAGGGTCCAAGCTGAGGCCCAGGGTAAAAGGGTGTCAGGGGCCGAATCAGGTTGAAGGCAAAGTGCCATCTAGCCTCAGGCCAACATTTTAGGATATCTATAGGTCCCAGAACCTCAAGAACTTGGTATAGGTATTGTTCAGGATTAAGATGAACTTCTCATGAACCATAGTCACCATGACTATTGCTTGACTTCCTTAAATGGGATAAATGGCCGGCACCATGCTTTAGCTGACATCTGAGGAGTGGCAAGAAATTACAAAGCCCACCAGTTTCCTCTGACTCCTGGAAAGTGTTGGGATGGGTCTGTGTAGTAGGATCTCCCACAGGTTGCGTTCTAAGCAGATGTTCAAATAGGTTCTAGTCATTGTGTAACCTACATTCAAAAGCGAATCACCAGGTGTAAAGCATGGTGCCTTGTTCTTGACAGCCCTGGAAGCACATCAGAGAAATGGTGGGCACAAACCTAGACAAGCGATCTGGAGTCATATACCAGCGTAAAAGCAATTTAAACTCATTTTCTTGGGCTAAGATAGTCAAGGAACATGTAGAGGTGAAAAGCCAAATATTGTTCCATGCTGCTTGATCTAAGGATGTGCCCAGGTCTTCTGAACCCTATTCTTAAATGTTAATGAGGATAGATAAAAAATTGCCTACCTTTCCTGAAAATAATGCTGCTCCAGGCTCCATTCATTACAGATCCTATGTGTTGTTGTGTAGACAGTGTGGTCATGTGATGTCTGCTGAAGGAAGGAATTAGCCAATCTGAATTCTGTTCGCCTTCAGCTGAAATCACATGACCACGTACCTACGCCTTATTGCCAGGTAGCATTTTTTTCCAGCAAAGGTAAATATTTTAGCCTTTTACCTTTTATTTAGCCATTTCTGCTAACTTTATGTAGAGGTCCACAACTCCAACCAACAACATTAATTGAGCTCAAGGCACGCAGGGTCAAAATAGTCTCAGATATTTAGGAGAATAAACTCCTCCAATCTGCAGAGAATCCTCCATCACTTCTCATCTGGTAGGAACATTAAAATATGATCATAACATAAGTGTTTGGATCTGGCAGAGGTTTCTTATCCATTGTACCAACTGATGCTTTTCACCAACCGATCCCTGAGGAAACATCGATCGGACAGGTCTTAAAAAAAATTGTCCGATTGCTATTGATTCCCCAAAGATAAGTCAGTGCTGGAGTGGCTTCCTGCTTCCTTTTCCCTGCTCCATAGCTTAAACACGTTGAGCAGAACGTACATGTTTATGTATCCTTTAAAAAGGGTCTATCTCAATAGCTGGATTGTGCATGTGCACCACCATCTGTCTTGGAACTATCAGCTGAGGGATGTAACCACCTATGGTATCTCAGCCAGTATGATGCAGATACAAAGTAAGAAAGGGTGTCCGATGCGGAACTTCATTTTACCTGCTCTACTTTTGCAAGAAAAGTAGGTAAAAGTTTGACCTGGAAATATTGTTGATTTTACCACTTTTTAATTAGCTCAAAGCTTTTCTTTCACAATAGACACACAGAGAGAATAAGAACATAACAATGGATGTACAAAAGCGGACCTGGCATTAAAATTCACACTTTAGATAATAGTCGACGTGGCAGCATCCCAAAATAGCACTAAACTCTTGATTATTTGTTATCATAAATAAAAAGCAGTATTTGCAAATGCCACCCACATCTTGGCAGCCTAGATCACATGGTCAATGGCTAACAGGAGTACTGTGAGTGTTTCAAGTCATTAGAGGCTGTAGTATTTGTTGTTTTTAGTCAGGCAAACATAGTATGGTACACTTGCAGTGAGATAACGGGATCAGCAAAGCACAGCTAAGCAGGAAGCAAAGCCTGCATGTAATGCGAAAATTTGGCAGCCCCCATGTACACATATTATCAGAAGCTATACATATCCAAGGTTTTTCAGACAACACACATTGACCAAAATATTTACACTAAGATAAAGAAAAAGTAGCCATTAAAAATTCAAATCAATGCATTAATATTCACCTTCAGTCAAAAGCTGACCCCTGCACTAAATTCTTACTGCCCCAACATGTCCTCGGTCTTTCAGGTTGAATGAAAGCCAACATCATTCAAATCACTTCCTTTGAGCCTAGGCAGTCATGTTCATCCCTAGCTTGTTACTGGACCATACAGGAAAATGATGAGCTTATCTCTCCGTCACTCTGCTTTCTCCTCCTGTCAGCACATGAACTGTTTGGTTTCTATGTGCTGCTTCTCCCTCCCCCAGTTTAAGCTCTAAAATACAGGGACTGCAAAAAAAAAAAAAAAAAAAAAAGCCAATGCCAGGTCCAATTCTGGTACTTACTTTGCTTCCATGTAAAAAATCTACATTTAATGTTGAAATAATGAATACAGAATAGAGCTGCACGATTAATCGTTAAGAATTCTACTTCGCTCCCGATCTTAAAACAGCATTTTCTGATTCTATGTAACAAGTGCAGAGTTCTCTGCTCACTTTTGACAGCTGACAAAAAAAAAATACAGGGAGCCTGCCAAGTTTATCTCAACATCCCCGATAACTATAAACAAATTACATTTCTTCATCAATTTAGGCCAAAATGTATTTCGTTACATGTCTTTGGTAAAAAAAGTAACATTTTGTTCTTAGATCAAATGAATGAACTTCGGTCTATAAATGGAGTCAGTTTAACCACTTCAGCCCGGAAGATTTTTCCCCTTAATGACCGGGCCATTTTTTGCGATACTGCACTGCATCGCTTTAACTGACAATTGCCCGGCCTTGCAATGCTGTACCCAAACAATTTTTTCCCACAAATAAAGCTTTCTTTTGGTGGTATTTGACCACCTTTTTTTTTTTAAAACAAAAAAAGACTGACCATTTTGAAAAATAAACAATATTTTTTCCTTTTTGCTATAATAAATCCCCCCCAAAAATTTAAACAAACCAATGTATTCATTAGTTTAGGCTAATATGTATTCTTCTACATATTTTTGGTAAAAAAAAAAAATCGCAATAAGCGTATACTGATTGGTTTGCGCAAAAGTTATAGCGTCCACCAAATAGGGGATAGATTTATGGCATTTTTATTATTGATTTTTTACTAGTAATGGTGGTGATTAGCGGGACTTCGACATTGCGGTAGACAGATTGGGCACTTTTGACACTTTGTTTGGGACTAGTGACATTTATACAGCCATAAAAATGCACTGTTTATTGTATAAATGGCACTGGCAGGGAAGGGGTTATCACTTAGTGGTCGTGCGACACTATACCCAAACAAAATTGATGTCCTTTTTTTCCCACAAATAGAGATTTCTTTTGGTGGCATTTGATCACCTCTGTTTTTATTTTTTGCGCTATAATCAAAAGAAGAGTGACAATTTTGAAAAAAAACATAATATTTTTACTTTTTGCTATAATAAATATCCCCAATTTAAATTTTTATATATATATATATATATATATATATATATATATATATATATATATATATTTTTTTTTTTTTTTTTTCCTCAGTTTAGGCCGATATGTATTCTTCTACATATTTTTGGTAAAAATAAGTGTATAAGCGTATATTGATTGGTTTGCGCAAATGTTACAGCATCAACAAAATAGGGGAAAGATTGGTATTTTTATTATGATTTTTTTTTTTACTAGTAATGCCAGTGATCTGCATAATAAAATTGGAACTACGATATTGTGACGGACAAATCTGACACTTTTGACATATTTTTGAGACCATTGACAATTATACAGCGATCAGTGCTATAAAATTGTTTACTGTATAAATGTCACTGGCAGAGGTAACACTAGGGGGAGATCAAGGGGTTAACTGTATTCCCTAGGTGTGTTCTAACAGTAAGTGGGATGGGACTGACTAGGGGAGGAGAGAGATGGGTGTTCATAGTTAGTATGAACACACGATCTGTCTCCTCTCCCTTTTTTTTTTTTTTTTACCAAAGACATGTAACAGAATACATTTTGGCCTAACTTGATGAAGACATTTTTTTATTGGATGTATTTTATAATAGAAAGTAGAAAATAACTTCTTTTTTTTTTTCTTCAAAATTTTGTTGTTTTCTCATTTATATAATAAACAAGCAAAAAAAAACACACACTTAACCGCTTGATCGCCCCCTAGTGTTAACCCCTTCCCTACCAGTGTCATTTTTATATTGATCAGTGCATTTTTATAGCACTGATCAATTGTAATAATGTCACTGGTCCCCAAAAAGTGTCATTTGGGGTCAGATTTGTCCACTGCAATGTTGCAGTCCCACTAAATATCGCAGATCGCCACCATAACCAGTAAAAACAATAAAAATATATAAAAGTTCCTAAATCAATCCAGTAGTTTGTAGATGTGATAACTTTTGCGCAAAACAATCTATATATGCCTTTTGCTATTTTATTTACCAAAAAGATGTAGAAGAATATATATCGGCCTAAACTGATGAATAAATACGTTTTTTTATATTACCTTTTTTTGAGGTATGTATTATAGCAGAAAGTAAAAAAAAAAAATAACAAAATTGCCGCTCTTTTTTTTGTTTATAGCGCAAAAAATAAAAAACGCAGAGGTGATCAATTAGCACCAAAAGAAAGCTCTATTTGTGGGGAAAAAAGGGCATACATTTTTTTTGGGTACAGCGGCACGCCACCGTACAATTGTCAGTTAAAGCGTCATCGTGCCATATCGCAAAAAATGCTCTGATCATTAAGGGGGTAAAACCTTCTGGGGCTGAAGTGGTTAAGGCGGTAAAATCTTCTGGGGGTCAAGGGGATAAAAGGTGAAAATTAATTTTTAAAAAATAAAGAATTTCACAATGACAATGTGTAAACAAAAATAAAAACAGGCAATAAAGAGCAAACACATTAATTAACAAGCAAGCAATACATTCAGTACAGTTCGATATACTTTGTAAAACATCTTGACTTGTTTTGTTTTTGGATACTTTGATACACCTGTTTGGGTATCTTATTGTAATTGATTGATTAGCAGTCAATGTTACTCCATACGCCAAAGATTATTAGCAAATGTCGATGTTTAATAACGTTTGCCCATTGTGTAATTGGTTGCTGTCTCCAAGCTCATCTGTATTTGGCAGAAGACGAGCAGTTGAAGGGGCTGGTAACATGTCTGCTGGGGTAATTATTGCAGTCAGCTGGCCGTGCTGGGATGCTCATTTGATGTGTAGAAATCCAATAAAGATTCCCAAGACAGCGAGGATTACCCGCATGATTGCTGCGCTTCCTGACTTTGACTGACCACCCTCCTCCCTTGAGAATGGATAACCTGTTACAAGTGTCTTCATGTAATTCCACACAGAGAAGCAGACCTCTGTGCCTAGAACACAATTGTCTGTCTTTTCCTAAGCGTTCTGACTATGCTGCAAGCAGGATTTCCCCACGATGTTACAGTCATGTTCTATGGTTGTCATCATCAGTTACAGCTTCATTACAACTACCACGACATGCCACATAACAAAGCAAATTGGCTTTTGCTTATTGCAAAGTCCTCGTGGAAGAGAACAGTTCTTGGCTTATGATCCAGACTTTGTGGTCAGGTAGGGAACCTGAGTTTCCTCCATCGCAGTTTCACTATTTGCCATGCCCAGCCTGCTGATTGGACAGTGAGGGAGTATCACCACACCTACCAACCCATCAATTTTTCTACTCCTGTCCATGAGCCCCAGTTTAAACTTAATAGTAATCTGAAATGCAAAAATCCTTTGGTGCAGGGTATTAAAAGTAAGCAAATATAAAAACAGTTTCAAGTATTAGTAGTACCAGCTGTACTGGTTCTAAGAGAGAAGGGCTGCTCTTTAAAGACTCAAGTCATCTCCAACTTTAGACCCAAAAGCAAACAAACACTTACAACTTTGAAAACCTATACTTTCTTTAATCTGAACCCTAAGGCTGGGTTTACACCTATGCATTTTTAGTGCTTTTTGCATTTTGCAGATTTGCCCTACAGTCCATTTAACATGGTTTCCTATGGAACACGTTCCGTAGTGCAAATCTGCAAAAAGCACTAAAAATGCATAGGTGTGAATCCAGCCTAAGGCTTGTTTCACACAGGATTAATCTTGTATAAGCCCTTGTACACACGGTCGGAGAATCCGTCGGAATGTGTCCTATCGGACTGTGTTGTCGGATAATCCGACTGTGTGTGGTATGCATCGGACTGATTCCGTCGGAATATCCGTCGGACCCAATTTTCCAACTTGTTGGAAATATTTTCTGACAAACTGGTCCGATCGGACATACTCTGATCATGTGTAGAGAATTCCGATCGGGCAAAGTGCCACGCATGCTCAGATCAAATTCCTACACCAAAGCTATTGGCTACTAGCTTGAACGTAGTCCCGTCGTAACGAAATAACGTCATCACGTTCTGAATGATCGGATTTTCTGACAACTTGGTCCGACCGTGTGTATGCAACAGTTTCAGACACAATCCGTCGGACAAAATCCGACGGATTTGGTTGGCAGAATGTCCGACCGTGTGTACGGGGGCTCAGAGCAGTGTGAACAGCAAGCTTTGTTGAAGCTTTTGTATCATTCATCTTCAGTTTGTAAATGCTGAACACAGATCCTAATAGAAGTGCTGAATGCCACTTTAAGCAATCTTCTAGCAGGTTGTCAGCAAGCTTCAAAAAGTTCTAAAGCCTGCTAGCGGCTTTTTTATTTGTTTTTTTATTTCTGTTTATTAATTTTGCTTAGAAAAACTACAAAGTACAAAGACATCCAGCCTCAGTGACAAAAAAGTACACTTACTAACCTTCCTCCCCCCATTCCAGGCAACCTAACCTGTGAGGAACTTCACCCTACAGGATGCTAGCATCCCCAAGGGCGAGATGAACATTTGACACAATATTTCCCAAAATACGTGACAACCCCAAAAATCATATACAAATGAACCTAATAACGTCAAGGGTCCTTTGGCTAGTCTGGAGAAAAATCTGGGGATCTCAAGCAGGTCGTAAGAGCGCTCACCATGGCTATACTGGTACATGAAAACATTCAGTAGCGGACTAAGCATTGAAAGTATTAAATAGAGCAATAGGACTCTGCCTGTAGGCAGTGGTGAAGGAACTGTCCAGCCAGGACTGCCAGACTTTATTCAAAAAATTTAGGACACCCTCTGCTCCTGTAAGTAGTTTTATAAAATGGGATCATTTTGTTCACCAGCCATTTACAATAGGCTAAGGAGGGCGTCGCTGGCTTTTTCCAGTACATAAACAGTGACCTTTCAGGCATTGAGTAATAAGAGACTGAGCAGGGTATACTGAGCCCTAGTAGGTGCCAGGCCCTCGATCAGACCCAAAAGACAAACCTACACAGTCATGGGCAAAGGCAGTGAGGTAACCCCAGAAAAGCAACATAAAATTTCTGCCCAAAAGTCCTGGACCACCGGACAGTTCCAAAACACGTGTCCGAAGGATAGCAGGGGAATGCGAACAGTGCCTGCTAGGAGTTTGTTTAAAGTGGCAATCAACACTCCCATTCGGGTCTGTGTTAAACATTTACAAACTGGAGCTGAATGGTACATTAAAAGCTTCAACAAATCTTCCTGAAAGCTCGGCAACTGCTTTGTCAAAGCTCACTGTTCACACTGCTTTTACAGTGCCTTGAAAAAGTATTCACACCACTTGAAATTTTCCACATTTTGTCATGTTACAACCAAAAACGTTAATGTATTTTTGTCAGGATTTTATGTGATAGACCATCACAAAGTGGCACATAATTGTGAAATGGAAGGAAAAAAAGTCAAATCTAGTGGGACCAATTGCAGAAGCCACCTAAATAGTAAATAGAGTCCACCTGTGTGTAATTTAATCTCTGTATACATACAGCTATTCTGCGAAGCCCTCGGGGGTTTGTTAGAGAACCTTAGCGAACAAACCGCATAATGAAGGCCAAGGAACACACCAGACGGGTCAGGGATAAAGTTGTGGAAAAGTTTAAAGCAGGGTTAGGTTATAAATAAAATATCTCAAACTTTGAACATCTCACGGAGCACTGTTCGATCTATCATTCAAAAATAGAATAGTATGGCACAACTGCAAACCTACCAAGACATGGCCGTCCACCCGTCCACTTTTTTTATTTTCTGATTACTAATTAGGTGACTTCTGCAGTTGGTTCCACTAGATTTTAGTTAGGGGTATCAGAGTAAAGGAGGCTGAATGCAAATGCATGCCACACTTTTCAGATATTTATTTGTAAAATGTTTTTAAAACCATTTATAATTTTCCTTCCACTTCACAATTATGTGCCACTTTGTGTTGGTCTATCACATAAAATCCCAATAAAATACATTTATGTTTTTAGTTGCAACATGAAAAAATGTGGAAAATTTCAAGGGGTATGAAGCCCATGTAATACATGCCTAAGGACCTATTCACACCCAGTGGGTGGTGTTGCTCAACGCAGACCCAATGCGATGACAAGCCAAATTCCACTGTTTTTAGTAGGCCAAATTGACACCAACATGCTGTGCTGGTGTGCATTTGGAGAAAATAAAACATGCTACATTCATATACAACATTGAAAATCCAATATTTTGTCTCCTGCTGAAAAAAAATATATAAATTTAAATGCACAACAACAACGCCTGTTAACACACATCATAACACGACAACTCAAGGGCATTTAGCACAAGTGAAGTGAATCCAGCTTGAAGTGGAACTTCACCCTAGAATTACTCTGTGGACACTAAACAGCTGTATAACACATGTACCTCTGTGCTCTGATGCTGGCAAAGACATCGATAGCATGAAGGGGGTTGAACAACACCATGAGGTGCAATTATATATAATTTGCATAACTGTTGGTCCATTGCAACTGCTGTAATTTCCTTCTACACAAAAGGAGCAAAATTAAATGCTTTCAGGCTATACAGGTGAAGCTCATAAAATTAGAATATCATCAAAAAAATTACTTTATTTCAGTAATTCAATTATAAAAATGAAACTCATATATTTTATATAGATACGTTACACACAGAGTAATACATTTCAAGCATTTATTTTAATTTTCATGATTATGGCTCACAGCTAATGAAAGCCCAAAATTCAGTATCTCAGAAAATTAGAATATTACATAAGACCAATGAGAAAAAAGGATTTTTAATACAGAAATGTTGGCTTACTGAAAGGTATGTCCATGTACAGTATAGTATGGACTCAATACTTGATCGGGGTTCATATTGCATGAAGTACTGTATCAATGCAGCGTGGCATGGAGGCGATCAGCCTGTGGCACTGCTGAGTTGTTATGGACGCCCAGGTTTCTTTGATACACACCAGCCTTCAACTGGTCTGCATTGTTGGGTCTGGTGTCTCTCATCTTCCTTTTGACAATACCCCACAGATTCTCTATGGGGTTTAGGTCAGACGAGTTTGCTGGCCAATCAAGCACAGTGTTACCATGATCATTAAAACAGGTATCGGTACTTTTGGCAGTGTGGGCAAGTCCTGCTGGAAAATGATATCAGCATCTCCATAAAGCTGGTCAGCAGAGGGAAGCATGAAGTGCTCTAGATATTCCTGCTAGAGGGCTGCACTGACTTTGGACTTGATAAAACACAATGGACCAATGCCAGCAGAATGACATGGCTCCCAAATCATCACGGACTGTGGAAAAGTTTGTATTTTGTTTGGAAATCAAGGTCTCAGAGTCTGGCGGAAGAGTGGGGAGGCACAGAATCCAAGTTACATGAGGTCCAGTGTGGAGTTTCCACAGTCAGTGATGATTTGGGGAGCCATGTCATCTGCTGGTGTTGGTCCACTGTGTTTTATCCAAGGTCAGTGCAGCCCTCTACCAGGGAATTCTAGAGCACTTCATGCTTCCCTCTGCTGACCAGCTTCATGAAGATGCGGTTTTCATTTTCCTGACAGACTTGGCACCTGCCCACACTGCCAAAAGTATCAATACCTGGTTTACTGGTATCACTGTGCTTGATTAGCCAGCAAACTCACCTGACCTAAACCCCACGGAGAATCTGTGGGGTATTGTGAAGAGGAAGATGTGATACACCAAACCCAACAATTCAGATGAGCTAAAGGCCTCTAGCAACCTGGGTTTCCATAACACCTCAGCAGTGCCCCAGGCTGATCGCCTCCATGCCATGCCACATTGATGCAGTACTTCATGCAAAACGACCCCCGACCAAGTGTTGAGTGCATACTAAACTGTACATGGACATACTTTTCAGTAAGCCAACCTTTCTGTTTTAAAAAAATGTTTGTTTTTTTCTTGGTCCCATGTAATATTCTAATTTTCAGAGATACTGAAATTTGGGTTTTCACCAGCTGTAAACCATAATCATCAAAATTGAAAGAAAGAAATGCTTGAAATATATGACTCTGTGTGTAACACATCTTTATAAAATATATGAGTTTCACTTTTTTGAATTTAATTTATGAGATGTACCTGTATTCTGTGCAGATCAAATGTGTCAATGGAAAAAAATACTAAAAGTGTTACTAAACTTACAACAGTAAAATCTGTCTGTATATGCAGCATAGCATGCTTGTTATACTCACTGTGAAACTTAAGGGGTTAATACTCTGCATTGTGTAAAAAGGCTGTTTGATCCTGTATGCACAGATCCTTCCCCTCCTGAACTGTCTATCTGGGGAAAGCCAGCTAACACAGGCAGAGTAACTGACCTGCACATGCTCTGTTGTGTCTTTTAGCCTGGAGAGAATAATTACTTGTTCTCAGAGCTAGCCAGGTCACATGATATTGGCATCACACATGTGGGCGGGTATTCAGGCTGAAGTGCAAATTTCCTCCTACCTGAACTCGCAGCACTGGAGATACTGTGCAGTTTATCACTGACCGTGGTATACAGATCAGCCAAAAAAGGTATATAGTGGTAGTAATTTAATGTAAGAAGAAGACTTATAACCTGTGGGCATTGTGGTGGGGGCAGATGGACTATTTTCATAACAACAAATAACTGGGTTTAGTAACGCTTTAATTGTGGCCACTGGATGGCGCTGAGGAATATATTTCTATAAGTATTCAATGCCATCTAGTGGCCATTATGCAGTATTTTCCCCAGTCACACATTCAATCTGCAGTGAATATATAGCCTGAGAACATTTGTTTTTCCCAATGCGCACAGAACAAATTTACAAGTAGCATAGCTGGGGAACAGTAATTTTTATTATAAATACACCCTCGTGAGTTGTATGGTAAATGCATAGCTCCCAATTGTCCCTGATTTCGAGGAACTGTCCCAGATTTGGAACAAAAATATATCTAGAGATATATATATATAGATAGATATAATTTTTATCTATCAAAAAGTGTTTCCTATTGCTAAGCCATTTATTCAATTTATAAATTGCTGCATTTGTAAATTTCAAAAGCCAGTATAAATGAATAGTAGTGGTAAAAAAAAGCACTTGTGGGTATAACTAATATTTTTTTGGTATAATTCTCCTTTAAGGGGATGTGGCAAGGGGGTGTCCTATGCCTACATTCTTTTGATAATTAGGCGTCCCTCATTCCCATCTCAGAGAGTTGGGAAGTCAAACATGGTGCTATGCATTTATTACAGTTAACATGTTATATGGCTGTTTAATGTTCATAGAGTAATTCTATGGTGAACTTCCACTTTGAAGATTTACCGTATATACTCGAGTATAAGCCGAGATTTTCAGCCTCTTTTTTGAGGCTGAAAGTGCCCCCCTCGGCTTATACTCGAGTCATCGCTGTCTGCCTGCTCGATCAGCGTGTCGAGCAGACAGACAGCGGCCATTCTATTCTAATTCAAAAGCCGCGCCTCCGGCTCCGCCTTCGCCTGTGATAGGCGGAACACTGAATTTCCCAGCAGCCTGTGTTCCGCCTATCACGGACATCCGCTCATCCTCGTACTACGGACGAGGATGAAAGGATGGCCGTGATAGGCGGAACACAGACTGCTGGGAAATTGTGTTCCGCCTATCACAGACAGGGAGGCGCGGCATTTGAACAGGAAAATGGGCGCCGACGAAGAGCGGTGATCCTGGGACGGGACCGGACGGAGGCTCGGCTCGGCTCGGCTCGGGACGGGACGGGACCGGACGGAGTCTCGGGACGGGACGGGACCGGACCGGACGGAGGCTCGGCTCGGGACGGGACGGGACCGGACGGAGGCTCGGGACCGGACGGAGGCTCGGGACCGGACGGAGGCTGGGGACACAGGTAGGCTGGACACACAAGGCCTCACACACACACACACACACACACACACACACACACACACACACACACACACACACACACACACACACACACACACATGGATGGACACACACACAGGGATGGATGGATGGATGGATGGACGGACACACACACAGGGATGGATGGATGGATGGACACACACACACACAGGGATGGATGGATGGATGGACACACACACAGGGATGGACAGGCATATCTCACCCTCGGCTTATACACGAGTCAATAGGTTTCCCAGTTTTTTGGGGGTAAATTGGGGGCCTCGGCTTATACTCGGGTCGGCCTATACTCGAGTATATACGGTATGTAAGTAGCAGTATAGGAGTATATTAGGATGATTGGGAGGGGGTACTTAGGTGGGCTCAGCAGAAGGAGAAACCCTAATGTGTGATGACTGATGATCATAAGTGACACAAATAGCAGGCAAGGGAGAAGAGCATTGTCATTTCGGCTGCGTAGTTGTCAATCCAATTGTGCGCTATCCTTAAACTAAAGCTGCGTGCTTATGAATTGCGCAAGCTTTGAGTTGCAATTTATTTTCCCAAATTATATGACAAGATCAAGATATATACAGGACATTAGCATTTTATATTTTATTGGTTGGCTAGACAATCTGTAGCTGAGAATTACTGCACAATTTTTATAATTCCCCTGGGCTAATGAACCAGCTTGTAGCAATACAATACACTGGGGATAAGGGAGTAAATCTGAGACCAGAATCCCTAAATTAATCGAACACACTGCATTAGCCATACGTGCCACATTGTATATTCCAGTCCTAGCTGTATCATTTGCATTAAAATGCTTATATTTGCATCATCAGGAACTGGCAGCATCTAGCAGCCATGTTTAACTGCTTCGGGGCATATACTCACCGCTCTGGTTACTGAGATGAACCTGTCATAGCTGATCAGGACGATGTTAAAAACTGAGGAGGTGCACAGTAAGTAGTCCAGTACAAGCCACAGTTTGCAGACGCTTCTGCCGAAGCTCCATCTGCCAGTTAGGACATAAGGGACATAGAGAGGGATGCACAGAGCCCCTACAAGTAGAAAAAGAAATACAGATTAAAATCTTACCAAACACATTGCAGTTTGCTTGTACAATATATTAAAGACCAACTCTGAGCTCCAGTAGTCCCTCTCCTAAATTCTTTACCTCCCCTTCTTCTCCAGGTGGTCCCCAGCAGTAATTTATGGTTATTTGGGGGTTGTAGCGCTACGCCCACAGGGGCTGCTGGTGAATGTGGTTAGTTTCCCGCCCTGCATAGCCAGGCCGATGAATTTCCGAACACAAGAAGAAGTACTTGCACATTTTTTTTTTTTTGTTTGTTTTTGTTTTATATGGGGAATTAAACTTGGATGGGGAAACGGTACATATGCGATGCCCACTTGATTGATGAAACTTGGTAGGGACTTAACTATATACACTCCTGTATAAACAATCTCTTCTCCTCAATCTCCAGCACATACACTTGCTTGCAGACAATCACTCCCAGGAACAGCTAGCACAGGTTTCAGGCCCAGCACAATCTCAGCTGGGTCTGATGGAATGCCCTTTGCAGGTAGGGATGGGCCGAATGGACCCCTGTTCGGTTCGCACCAGAACTTTCGAACACAGCACAATATAGTGCCTGTGTGGTCCCCTTATGCCGCGTACACATGACCAAACTTTCCGGCAGACTAGGTCCGACGGAATCAGTCCGTCGGACAATCCGATCACATGTGGGCTAATCCGATCGTTTTTCATTTAAAAAAATCAAACAAACCTAGAAATAGAACATGTTTCAAATCTGTCTGACGGACTCAATTCCTATCGGGAAAACCGTTCATCTGTATGTTGGTCCGATGGACCAAATACGACACAAGGGAAGCTATTGCCTACTGGCTATTGAACTTCCTTTCTTTTTTAGTCCCATCTTACGTCATCACGTTCAAAATTAACGGACTTTCGAATGGACTTTGTCCGTTCATTTGTGGGCAAGTCGTTCGCTCAGAAGGTCCGTCGGAACTCCATGAAAGTCCGTTGGGAAGACCGTCGGACCCCGTCTCCCGAAAAGTCCGGTCATGTGAACGTGCCATTAGTCTAACTGTAAAGTGGTAGATCTGTACCATGTCTAGAATCTGCTGCAGCAATAATTGCATTTATAAAGCCCAAAAAAAAATTACATCTTCCCTGCAAGCTGCCTTTATTTTGCTCAGCAACAGCTGGGAGCCATGTATGATGAGGCCACAATCTAGTGCACTGGGAACAAGATTTGAGGTTTTTTTAATACATTCTGGTGTCATTTTGACTTTGGATAAAGGTAAAAATTGGTCTTTAGGCGCCTTCCCACCGTAACCCTATAGAGGTACTCTCGATGTAAGCAAGAATTGGCCTTTTATGTAAAAAAATTGCAATGATATGCACCTGTCAAACAGTTGCTAAAAAAATTTACTTTGGGTGTTAATTGTGCTCATGAAACCTATACCAAAAACATTCTTCCAGATGAAATGATTGAACACCCTCAAAGCTAGGCAGCTTCAAAGTCCTGCAGAGATTTCACATCCCAAAAAGAATTAATCAGTGACATTGGCATCAGGGGCTTCATTGCTGGTAATCCAGGACTGATTCATTTTTATAAAAGTCAAACGGTCCACGGAGCAACTTCCTCCTCCCAGCCATATACTACTCCCAAGGGTTCTGGGGTTGGAAAGCCATCGCTTACAGATTGACGCATGTATTCCTCTTCTTTGAAGCCTATGAAAGTGCCAGAATTCTCCTCCTCATCCTCCTCCCTTCTCTCATCCTGTGTGTTCTGTGACATAGAAATGATGGTGTCTGGATAAAGTGGGCCGTGAGAGGAAAGGAAGTCCTCCTGTTCCTCCTGCTGCTCTGCCTCCAGTGCCCTGTCCATAATGCCACGCAGAGTCTGCTCCAGCAGGAACACAACAGGGATTGTGTCACTGATGCATCCACTGTCACAGCTCACCATCCTTGTGGCCTCCTCAAATGGTGACAATACAGTGCATGCATCCTTGATGATCAGCCATTGGCATGGGGAAAAAAAGCTGAGGCGGCCTGTGCCTGTCATCATGCCATACTCGCAGAGGTACTTGTTGATGGCCCTCTGCTGCACGTATAGCCGCTGCAGTATTGACAAAGTCGAGTTTCACCTGGTGGGCATGTCACAAATCAGGCAGTTTATGGCAGATGGAATTCCAGCTGAATTTCAGCCAACCAAGCACTGCCTGTGTATGACCGCCTGAAATGGCTATAGACTCTTCTGGCCAGCTTTAGCACACTTTGCAACCCTGGGTACTTATTTAGGAAATGCTGCACCACCAAACTGAGGACATGTGCCAGGCATGGCACGTGTCAACTTTCCCTGTCTAAGGGCGGACAGGAGGTTTGAGCCATTATCGCACACCACCATTCCTGGCTCCAGCTGGCATGTTGTGAACCACCTCTGGGCCTGTCCCTGCATAGCTGCAAGAATCTCTGCTCCGGTGTGGTTCCTGTAAGATAAACATACCAGCAGAAGCACTGCATAACCTGACTCATGAAATAGCCCTTTGAACGCTTAGGGGGTACCTGATGTTCATAGGACAGTTCTGCAGAGGAGGGCATGGAGGTGGCAGAGGAGAAGGGGGTAGAGTTTACAGGTCTGGCATCATCACCAGCAGCTATATGGAGATGTGAGGGCACAACAAGCTGTGTTACCCAATGTGCTCTGAACAAAATATATTGTCCCTGCCCATGCTTGCTGGACCACGTGTCAGCAGTAAGGTGGAATCTATGGGTGACTGCTTTGCCCAACAATGCCAGAACATTCCCTTCCATGTGATGGTAGAGAGATGGAGCGGCCTTACATGAAAAGTAGTAGCGACTGGAAACCTGCCATTGTGCGAATTCACGGAAGGGGGCAGAATCCACCAGGGTGAAACACAGAAGTTGGAGAGCCAGCCACCAGCTTTGACAAGCTTGCATTTAGATGCTGGGCATGTGGGTGGCAGGGACTGTATTTTTTTTTTCCACTGCAGCATAAATTTGCCGTCTACAGTCAACAGCTAGTGGTGTGCTGCTGGCAGATGTGCTACTAGGACCTGGGACACCCTGTGCTATACCATCATCCCTGTCAGTGGAGGCTGATGAGAGGTAATGACTTGGTATAGCAGGGGCAGATTGAAGTGGGTAAGGGGAGGAGGGACATATTTGTGCCCTTTTTGTGTGGCTTGTAGGTGCTCTTGCCAACAGGCTGAGTGATTAGACTTTAAATGCCTTCTTAAGCATGTGGTACCCAAATGGCTGGTATTTTTGCCACGTTTGATGTGCCTGAGACACAGTTTGCAGATAGCAACAGTGCCATCAGCTGCAGATGTGCTGAAAAAGGCCCAGGCAGCTGAGCTTTGGGGAGTGGGCTGAGAGATAACAGCTGCAGAATGTGATGGAATAGGGTGGCTGCTCTCTACTCTTTCTTGATGTCGACCTCCTTGGGGTTGTGCCGTTTCACCTTCAATTTCCTCCTCTGGTCTATCTGGCACCCAAGTCACATCAGTGACCTCATCATCATCATCTCCATCTCCTACATCTTCATCATTACCACTGGAGACAACTTGGCAATACGCTGTGGCTTGGGGAACATGAATGTCAATGTGTCTACCAGTGTTCCTCCCTCTCTCTAGGCTCATGTTCCTGTCATCCTCAACCTCAGAACCAACATCTGAACCCAGTAATGGCTGGGCATCATCAAGGAGCAAGTAGCTGACGCTGTGGTCAAATAACTCAGCTGACTCCTCAGTGGCTGATGTTGAGGCTATGGCAGGAATAGATGTGGACAAGGAGGGAGGTTTATCCACTCTGGCAACTGCAGGAGACTGCACACTTGTCTCTGCTTGTGTGACAAAGGATGAGGAAGGTTTAGTAAGCCAGTCCACCACTTTCTCTGGATAGTACGGGCAAACTCACTAAACAGAGGAAATGATGCCCTGCCTTAGAACTGACCACCATGTCCAGCTTTGCCTGTGGATACATTTGTTGCTGCCCCCCTTACACTGCAAGGTAACATCTGCCTCTCCTTGTTGTCCTCCCAGACATTATTGGGAGGGAGGGGGCGGTGCTTATAAGCAAATGTAAGGAAAAAAGAAAACAGACGCACTCCATGGATACACTATAATATACTGCAATATAATGCGCCAAACGTACAGTGACGCACAGAACTATATGATGTTAAACTGGCAGTAAAGCACACAGAACTATATGGCGTTAAACTGGCAGTAAGGCACACAGAAGTAAATGGCACTAAACTGGCAGTAACGCACACTGAACTATATGGCGTTAAACTGGCAGTAACACATAGAAGTAAATGGCATTAAACTGGCAGTAACGCACAAAACGATATGGCTTTAAACTGGCAGTAACACACACAGAAGTAAATAGTACTAAACTGCCAGTAACGCACACAGAAGTAAATGGCATTAAACTGGCAGTAACGCAATCAAATAGACAGTGTTCAACTGTTACCACACTGACGCTATCTGAACTGTCCCTACTCTAAATATACACTGTAGACATACATGTAAAGATTACTGACATGGTCTCACTACACTACACTGAAACTATATGAGCTGTCCCTACTCTACACTAATGTATGTATGAATGACACGGTCTCACTACACTACAGTGAAACTATCTGAGCTGTCCCTACTCTAGCTGCACATTATGCAAAGCTGAATGATGGTCCATCTCACTACACTCACACTATCCCTAGACTGACACTAAACTAATATTCTACACTGACAATTGAAGTAAAAGAGCACAGTATAGCACACTAATGGCACTGAACAGAGACTGTTCTATCTCTCTCCACGCTGATATCACACTGAAAATGGCTGCCATTGAAAGAATACTTTTATACTGTGGGCTGGAAATGAGCCATGATTGGATAAAGTCATGATGACAGTGTCCAATCATGACTCTGACAGTGCTCTGTGCCCTGATTGGCTGAAGCTTTCACTGCTTCAGTCAATCAGGTCTTGCAATGCACTGTTCAGTGCCGCAATGCATTGTGTTCGGTTTGGGGGACAAACAAATGGTTGAACGATCCGTCCGAACAACGAAAGTTCGGGCCCGAACTTATGCTTGGGCCCAACCATTCACCCATTCCTATTTGAAAGCAGGGACCGCTGGCCCCTATGGTGTAGCAAATTAAAGTCTTTTGTGTTAGCTGTCCTATCTGTGGCTACTACTCCCAGCACCACCTCTTCAGGTACTGCCAGCCCTCCTGGCTACAGCTGCCCCTTTCCACTGCCTGTGCCACCACAGTCCTCCTGACTGGCTCTGCGCCCATCCCAGACTTCTCAAGCCTAGTCCTCTCAGGCATGCCTCTCAGTCCGTCTGACTGGTTGCCACTCACCAGCCCTCCTGGCTGTTCCTGTTGTCCTGGAGACATGTCCAACAGTGTTCTCCCGCTGTCCTCTCCTTGCTCCCAGTGCCTCCTGGCCAGGACACCTCCATGGGTTCTGAGAAGGTCCCACCTGAGCCCAGGCCCAAGGCCTGCCCCCTGCCAATCCAAGTTGGGAATTGGTTAGGGCCCTCAGAAAACTCCAGGCAGCTCCACCTTACTTTCCCTCCCATCTTTCCACAAGTTTCCAGCATATTCTAGAAATAAGGGGGAGGTCTCAGTGATGCTGCCTGTGAGTCATCCAGCTCTCCCCAGATCTCTGCCCAACTCAGGAAAAAACACAGACAGGCTTGGTTGTTAAGCAAGCCTGCACACATTTTCCTACACTCAACACCAAAAAAACTATCTACAATTTTAGCACTAGAGAGTGCTACATTTATAAGCACCTTCCTATCCTTTTCAAAAGTCTTCAGGCCAGTCACATGCACAGGGTCCTCTTTTTGCTGGTATTCTGCTGGCTGTGGAAGGTCCTCAACACAGAAAGCAGTGCTGTCTTGAAGACATTAGCTCTGCTCTCTGCATAATTGCTATGTGAACAAATGGCAACTAAGGTCCATGATGCTGTGCACTCACATTATATCTCAGTCTTCCAGGTTGAATGGCACTGGGTGTCAGTAAACCTAAAAAATGAGGACATCTTATGGCAAAAAGCTATTACTGTAGGGCAGGGGTCTCCAAACTGCGGCCCTTGGGATTCAGCCCTTTGCTTGCCTTAATCTGACCCTTGGGGTCACTATTCTATCCATTGACATCAGCATTGGGGTATCATTTTTGTTGCTGACACCAACAATGGAAAGGAGGTCAGTGTTGTAGCTTGAACTGCTTTTTGTAGGGTTACTTTTTTGAGTTTGGGTTACTTTTTTGAGTTTGGGTTACTTTTTTTATTCAATACATTTTTATAGGTTTTTTCAAAAGAAATTTTGTTTAAAAAAAAAAAAAAAAAAGGGATGGGATGGGGGAGAAATAGGGGTTGATGTGCCAATTCTTTAACCCAGAAAACGGTTATTATTATGAATATACAGGATTTATATAGCGCCAACAGTTTGTGCAGCACTTTACAATATAAAAGAAGACAATACAGCAGTAATACAATTCAATACAAGAGGGTTAGGAGGGCCCTGCTCCTGGGAGCTTACAATCTAATAGAGGGGCTGGTGGAAAAAAAGGTAATGACTGTGAGGGATGAACTGATGGGAGAAATAAAAGATTTGGTTATTAGCTAAAGGCAGGATGGGCTTCCCTGGAGAAATGAGATTTCAGGGTTCACACCATTAACACTCGCCTGTGAGTGTGACGTCATTGTGGTCTTTCATTCAGGAAGTTATTCTTTGGTTTTCTTGGGATGATTATTGATAACTGTGAGGGATGAACTCATGGGAGAAATAAAAGATTTGGTGAAGGTGAAGCTGAAGGCAGGATAGACTTCCCTGAAGGGATGAGTTTTCAGGGATCCCCTAAAATAAGACAGAGTAGGGGATAGCCAAACAGATTAGAGTAGTGAGTTCCAGAGGATGAGAGAGACAGACCAAACCAGGACAGGGGTTTTTGGAAGGGGCTGCAGGGTAGCTCCTTGCCTACTAGAAAAAGCGATAAAAATGCACTTGAATCCATTCATCAATCTACCCAAATTATTGAAGATCAAAAATTAACACGTCAATATGACGGGCTCCCTCCCATGGAGCAGAATTAATATGCACAAAAAGGAAGGGGGGCGAGACCATAGAGGGCTTACGACTGCTCACAGCGGGGAAAAAAAAGCAACAAAATAATTTATTTTAATCATCAAAAGGTAAACTTTATTGAAAAGATGCACAAAAATCTAGAGGGGAATCCCACAGGTTTTACACACATCTTCGAAAAATAATAAGCCGCGCTAACTTATATAAACATCAAATTGTGCAACAATTGAAAAATCGTGAACAGTTAATATCCTCTACACGTGAATTAGTGTACACTTGTGTCATAAATAACAAAATACATATATAGATTATAAATGCAAATCACTCATTCCTTGCGGTATAGAGTCATATAACATATGCCTATAATAACATAGGCACTAAAAAAACTCTACACAAAACACACACCCAGTGTATGAAAAATAAGTCCAAGTGTATAAATCACAGCAGACTATTTTTTGTAGAATAACTGTGAACAAAAGTCCTCCACAAATAAAACATAAAGAATCAAAAAAAATCCATTGCTGGGTCCATTGCAATAGTGCTTGAGCCACCACCAAAACACAATTAAATTTGCCGCTTACCAGAAGGGCATGACCCCCCACTACAGAGGGTCACAAAAGGCCTTTAGATATGAACATGTCTTCCAGCCTGGCGGGGTCCTTAGTGTTCTCCCTGTATCACCACTCCAAGTAAGGGTTGTAAAGTAAATACTCCCAGGGGTCTTTCTCATAGATCCAACAGGACTCGGGGTGGAGACATCAAAGCCATAAAAAAAAAGATAGAACTCCAAATAGTGTAAAACCCTTTATTACCAGAGATAAAAAAAAGTAAAATTGCACTTACAGTGTATAAAAGATCAGAAAGCCTTGAGTCCGTACAGACCCGTTCTCCTGGAACCGTTATCACTCTGCATAAAAGATACTCTGCAGTCAATATAAAGAGTAGCAGATATCTATATTCCGCAGTATGGGTCCGCGAGCCTTGTCCAGCCAGAGAACACTCACAGCAACAGCCAAAAATCTATAGAGTCACATAAACAGGAACATTGAGTATGCCGGTAACGTGCCATTCATACCAAAAGGCTGTCCGTCATACCGCTGTGATCGTGCTGTCTGAGGGAGTCCAAAAGAATCCAATCCACAATGTTGGGGATAACCCCCAGTCTACAGAGGGCAGGCTACAAGCGGAACTATTTCCCCATACCCATGGAGTGGCTGCTAGTCAGCGTTAGGGAACAGGAAGTTTCTGCATGTCCGGGTCATCAGCAGTCTCCAAAGAGATCAATTCCGCAGAAGCAACCAGCACAGGGAGCTCTAAATTGAGCTCATACCAGTACTTTATGACAAGAGAATGTCCACAAATTAACCCATAATGGCAATTGAATATGAAGTCACTCGGGGTGTGTAGTGGGGGGCGACAGCAGCATTACGGCTACACTAGGTCGACTCGTTTCGTGCTATTAGGCAAGCACTTCATCTGGATAATGTGCAGGTGTCTATGCTTAACTTATATAGGGCAACTTGGCCAATCAGACACATACCTGTGCATTAAGCATTGCTACGCCATCTTGTGGTTAAACTCTCAAACTACAGCTAAACACAGGCTAGATATATAATAATTAGTCACTATATAATTAACTTGATTAGAAATAATAATACCATGTAGAGATACCACCAATGGATATCTCCCTTAAAGTGATACAATCGAGCATCATTGAGTTTGTGATGAGAGTGAAATGTCAAATAAAACTGTAACTAATAACCAATGTCAAATTTAATTTTGAAATTCTATGGGCCCTGGCTTTTGAGGAGGCTGTATTTTTGCAAGGTGTGTGCCTGGGGGACCCTTGGAGGGGCTATGTCAGATCACCTGATTCCAGGTGACAGATGTACACCGCTGGAGTCAGAAGTGCACCGCTAAGGTAGTGGGCCCTACTGCTGACTGCTGCGGATAGAACTCTGGGTAGTTCAGGAAGGCAGGCCCACTGGAGCACCAACACGGATCCCACTGGGAGCTAGAGCCTAAGATTTCCCGGGCGTGGAGTCTAAGAGCCAGCAGGTGTTCACCAGAGCCTCTAGTGGGGAGGATGGACTGTGCTGTAAGTGGGTCCAGGTCACGGCCCCAGGGTCTCCCAGCTCACACTCACGGTAGGCTATAGGAGGATAGAGAGGATGCAGCAGCCCAGGACAACAAGGAATAGTCAGGAGATAAGCCAAAGGTTGGGGAAACTAGTAGACAAGGATAGACAGAGAACACGCCAAAGGTCAGGGTAAGAAGCAGGCAGGGATAGTCAAAGAACAACACAAGATCAGTAACAGAAACAGACGTAGAGCACATGGCAAGCAGGAGACAGGAAACCAAACACACAATATTGCTCAGCAAGGCAAACATGGAGAACACAGTGTTAAATAGTGGTTCCTGTTGAGGCTAGGGTGAAGCCACACTGAGGGAATATTACTTAACCATGTAGGTGTCAGAGTGCAGGCCTTAAGGCTGATACACAGACCAGGTAAGAGACAAACAGGGCATGAAAGTTATACTGCAGATTCATGACAGCCTATTATTATTATTATTATAATACAGGATTTATATAGTGCCAACTGTTTGCACAGTTCTTTACAACACGAGGGCAGACAGTACAGTTACAATACAATTTAATACAGGAGGAATCAGAGGGCCCTGCTCGTTAGAGCTTACAATATAGAAGGGACTGTCAAGTGAAACAAAAGGTAATATCTGTGGGGGATGAACTTAACATTAATAAGTCACCGGGACCAGATGGCTTGCACCTGAGGGTCTGTAAGGAACTAAGTCAAGTAATTGCCAGATCATTGTTGCTTATTGTTAAGAACAGTCTAATGACTGGTATGGTACCAGAAGATTGGAAAAAAGCAGATGTAGCACCAATATTTAAAAAAACCAAGCTATATCCCAGGGAATTACAGACCAGTTGGCCTAATGTCAATAGTTTGCAAGCTCTTGGAGGGGATGATAAAGGACTATATACAAGATTTTAGTAATGACAGCGGTATCATTAGCAGTAATGAGCATGGATTCATGAAGTTCTTGCCAAATCAATCTATTAACCTTCTATGAGGAGGTGAGTTGCCATCTAGATAAAGAAAGGCCCATAGACCTAGTATATCTGGATTTTGCAAAGGCATTCAATACGGCTCCACATAAACGTTTACTGTACAAACAAAGGTCTGTTAGCACGGACCAAAGGGTGAGTACATGGATTGAAAACTGGCTACAGGGGCGAGTTCAGAGGGTAGTGATAAATGGGGCGTACTTGGATTGGGCCAGTTTGAAAAGTGGGCTCCCCCAGGGTTCCGTCCTGGGACCAATCCTATTTAATTTATTCATAAACGATCTGGAGGGTGGGATAAGCATCAGTATTTGGGGACGATACTAAGCTAAGCAGGGCAATAATTTTTCCGCAGGATGTGGAAACCTTGCAAGAAAATATGAACAAATGAATGGGGTGGGCAACTACATGGCAAATGAGGTTCAAAGTAGAAAAATGTAAAATAATGCATATGAGTAGCAAAAACATGAAAGCAATCTACTCACTAGGGGGTGAACCTCTGGGGGAATCTAGGATGGAAAAGGACCTGGGGGTCCTAGTAGATGACAGGCTTAGCAATGGCATGCAATCAAGCTTCTGCAAGCAAAGCCAACAGAATTTTAGCATGCATTAATTCTCCCATTCTACAAAACTCTGGTCCGGCCGCACCTGGAGTATGCTGTCCAGTTCTGGACACCAGTCCTCAGGAAGGATGTGCTGGAATTAGAGACAGTCCAGAGAAGGGCAACAAAGCTAATTAAGGGACTGGAGGATCTCAGATATGGGCAAAGACTGCAAGCACTGAACTTGTTCTTTCTGGAGATGAGAGGCTTGAGAGGGGATATGATTTCAAAGTACAAATACCATACTGGTGACCCCACAATAGGGATAAAACTCTTCTGCGAAAGGGAATTTAATAAGACACGCGGCCATTCACTAAAATTAGAAGAGAAGCGGTTTAACCTTAAAATGCGTAGTGGATTCTTTACTGTTATGCCTTGGACACACGGTCGGACATTTGTCTTGCATACACACGGTCGGACAAAGTTGACGGAAAATCCAATCGTTCAGAACGAGGTGACGTACAACACGTACGTTGGGACTATAAACGAGCCAGTAGCCAATAGCTGTGGTCTCTTAATTTATTCTGAGCATGCATGGCACTTTGTCCGTCGGAATTGTCTACACATAATCAGAATTTAAACGATCGGATTTTGTTGTCGGAAAATTTTAGAGCCTGCTCTCAAACTTTTTGTTTTTTAGAAATTCCGACTGAAAAAGTCAGATGGGGCCCACATACGATCGGATTTTCCAACAACACGATCTGATCGAACATTTTCCGTTGGAAATTCCGACCGTGTGTACAGGGCATAAGAGTGGTAAGGATGTGGAATTCTCTTCCACAGACAGTGCTTTCAGCGTGGAGCATAGATAATTAAAAAAAACTAGTAGATAGGCACCCGAGCGACCATAACATACAGGGATATACAATGTAATACTGACATAAAAGCACACACACAGGTTGGATTTGATGGGCTTATGTCTTTTTTTCAACCTCACCAACTATGTAACTATGTAACTGATTAGGAAAATTAAAATGCAGTTGTTAAGTGTGGGTAGGATAGGTTTCTCTGAAGAGGAGGGTTTTCCGGGACCATCTAAAAGCTAGAGTAGGAGATAATCGGACAGGTTGGGGTTAGGAGTTCCATAGGATTGCAAAGGCTCTGGAAAAAGTTCTGGAGGCATGCAAAGAAGGAGGTGACAAGGCAGCTAGAGAGCAAGAGGTGTTGAAAGGAACAAAGAGAATGTTTAGGTTGGTATTTTGAGACTAGGCTAGTGATGTTGCTGAAGGCTAAATTGTGGATGGCTTTGTAAGTTGTTAGTATTTTGAATTTAATTCGTTGGGTGAGCAGGGCTACCTTCGGATTCAGGTCCGTGTCTTCCCGAAAACACACATGCTCTGGAAATGTAGGACCTGGATACAGATTTGGGGCCTCCGTGCCCAAACCAGCAAAGACTGCTTCACCCCCTCATAGACTCAGAGACTCAGAGAAAAGATGTTAATATAATCAGCTCAAAACAACCTGATGCTGGGGTCTCCTACTATAATCTGTTTATTAGAGTGTCTTTCTCTCGTGGTATCATTTCCCCATTGTGTGCCTCCTAGGTGTGAATTCCCATTGTTAATTGGGTCACCTATTGTTTCTGTCTGCTAGGATTGACTGGTTTGGGAGTTGACACGATCCTTAGGTTGTTCGAACAAAAGTGCCTCACAGGGATCATTACGAAAAGACCTGCCTCCTGCTACCGTGTAGATCATTTGGTAGACCCAGATCCGAAACCTTTTTACTCTCTGGCAGTCCCACTTAATGTGCCTACAAAAACAGTCATGGGTTACGTTAACAACTTTTTTTTTAACAAGGTTGGAGCAAGGATTGAAAGTGAATGTACAGTTTTTCAATCATATTTTCTAAGATACAGACACAAGGAACCAACTCCTAGTGTTCTAACTAAAAATGTAATCTCTAAACTCATATTTTAAAAATCTTTTCTGTATATATATATACTTTGAAATTATATATATTCAAGGAACAGCCATATTTGCTTGTTATATTTACATTGGCTCTGTTTCCCACTTTGCAGTGCTATACAAGGTTTTACTGCTCCTCTTCCCAATACAGGTCTATGTTTTGGATGACTTACTAAAATCAATTCACTCCCAGTGCAGTTAATATCTTAACAGTTGTTAAATAGAGAGAGAGAGTTTTGCATTGAGCCTTCTTTAGACTCTCTAAAGGCCAAAGCTGCAGCAAAACATTAAAATAACAACACTGATTATTTGATCATTAAATATTTATTTTCTCGTTCAGTTTAGATAGAATTGTACTGAACTCTGAATGGGTGGATTCACATAAGATCTAAAGTAATTATAAATACTGGAAAACTTACATGTTAAACTGGTTGCACTTAATTTTATTTCATCTGAGCAGATTGTTACACTGATCATCTCTTTCTGATCTCTTTTGGCAATCCAGTTTTCCTTCATTTCTATTTTTGCACCATTCGACCTAAGCTTCATAGATTGTAAACCGCGTTGTAAAATGTGTGGTCAGCTTAAAAGAGCCTGACCCATCGGCCATAGGAGCGAAAAATCATTGGTATCCAATTCAGCTCTGTTATTTTATGGCCACACAGGGCAACATTTATTGGTTGTTTGGACAGTTCTAACAGAGTGGCAACAATCTGGCCAGTATGAGGTGGTAATAGACTTAAATGTCTCACAACCAATCAGCAGCCATTCTCTTTCTCATAGACACAGGGATTTTTTAAGCAAATTTCCAGGCAGACATAATGGCATACATACATTAATGCAGCAATGGTATTATTAATACATCAATAAATGTATTTTTATGAATACTAACAGTAAAAGTATTCTTCTATAACAGCCTTTCTCAACCTTTGCAACACAGAGGAACACTTGAAACTTTCCAGTCTCAAGGAATCACACTCACAATTTGGATTAGCAGCAAGGATGGAAAGTGCATCCCATTGGGTAATAAATTTAAAAGAGTGAACAAAAATCCTGGATGGCTTAGCTCCAATGTAAAAATGCATATAAAAGCAAAGGAAAAGGCCTTAAAAAAATACAAGGTTGAGGGATCATCAGCATTCAGACTTTATAAAGAATGCAGCAAGAAATGTAACTGTGCAATAAGGATAAGATGGATAGCTAAGATAGAACATGAAAGGCACATAGCAGAGGAGAGCAAAAAAAATAGTAAACAGTAAAAAAGGAGGACAGACCATATTGGCCCTATAAAGAATGAGGAAGGACATCTGGTTACAAAGGATGGGGAGATGGCGAAGGTATTGAATTTATTCTTCTCCTCATTTTATCATGAGGGAATTGGGGGGCGGGCTTCAGTAACCAAAACTGCAGTGTTTATCCTCATGACACATGACAGGAAGCACCTCCATGGTTACCCGAGGGTACTTAGGGAACTCAGGCAAGTAATTGCCAGACCATTGTTCCTCATTTTTACTGACATTCTACTGACTGGAATGGTACCAGCTGATTGGAGAAAAGCCAATGTAGCACCAATATTTAAAAAGGGCCGAAAATACATCCTTGGGAATTCTAGACCAGTTAGTCTAACATCAATAGTATGTAAACTCTTGGAGGGGATGATAAGGGACTATATACAAGATTTTAGTAATGAGAACGGTATCATTAGCAGTAATCAGCATGGATTCATGAAGAATCCTTCTTGCCAAACCAATCTATTAACCTTCTATGAGGAGGTGAGTTGCCATCTAGATAAAGACGTGGTGTATCTGAATTTTGCAAAAGCATTTGACACAGTTCCCCATAAACGTTTACTGTACAAAATAAGGTCCGTTGGCATGGACCATAGGGTGAGTACATGGATTGAAAACTGGCTACAAGGGCGAGTTCAGAGGGTTGTGATAAATGAGGAGTACTCAGAATGGTCAGGGGTGGGTAGTGGGGTCCCTCAGGATTCTGTGCTGGGACCAATCCTATTTGATTTGTTCATAAATGACCTTGAGGATGGGGTAAACGGTTCAATCTTGATATTTGTTGAAGATACTAAGCTAAGCAGGGCAATAACTTCTCCGCAGGATGTGGAAACCTTGCAAAAAGATCTGAACAAAACGAATGGTGTGCGCAACCACATGGCAAATGAGGTTCAATGTAGAAAATGGAAAATAATGCATTTGGGTGGCAAAAATATGAATGCAATCTATACACTGGGGCAGAACCTCTGGGGGAATCTAGGATGCAAAAGGACCTGGGGGTCCTAGTAGATGATAGGCTCAGCAATGGCATGCAATACCAAGCTGCTGCTAACAAAGCAAACAGAATATTGGCATGCATTAAAAAGGGGATTAATATAATACCGTCTATCAGGGTTTGTGTTACTAGCTTTGCTGATGGCGAAGTTGAACCATATCACAAACCGCTAATGTAAACGATTTATTCACCCTTGATTCTATTACATATAGACAGCACGTTGTTTCGTATTTACACTTGATTTCACTGACTCCTCAACTTCTATGTATTGTCAACTTTACTGAAATGACTAATAAAAACAATAATTGAAAAAAAAAGGGGGGGGATTAATTCCAGAGATAAAATTATAATTCTCCCACTCAATTAGACTCTGGTTCGGCCGCACCTGGAGAATGCTGTCCAGTTCTGGGCACCAGTCCTCAGGAAGGATGTACTGGAAATGGAGCGACTACAAAGAAGGGCAACAAAGCTAATTAAGGGTGCAAAGGAAGAAACTGCGCTATTCAGATATACCACCCTATAAGCAGCAGCTCAAATCGTTATACTACGACACTCTAAATTGTATGCAGTCAGTGCAGCTCCCCATTGCATACAAAGCTAATTTTGGGTCTGGAGGATATTAGTTATGAGGAAAGATTGCGAGCACTGAACTTATTCTCTCTGGGGAAGAGACACTTGAGAGGAGATATGATTTCAATATAAAAATACCATACTGGTGACCCCACAATATGGATAAAACTTTTTCGCAGAAGGGAGTTTAACCACTTCAGCCCCGGAAGAATTTACCCCCTTCCTGACCAGAGCACTTTTTGCGATTCGGCACTGTGTCACTTTAACTGACAATTGCACGGCCATGCGACTTTGTACCCAAACAAAATTGACGTTCTTTTTTCCCCACAAATAGAGCTTTCTTTTGGTGGTATTTGATCACCTCTACTGTATATATAAATATATAAAAAAAAGATTTTTTCTTCAGTTTAGACCGATATGAATTCTTCTACATATTTTTGGTAAAAAAAATAAAAAATCGAAATAAGCGTATATTGATTGGTTTGCGCAAAAGTTATAGCGTCCACAAAATAGGGGATAGATTTATAGCATTTTTATTATTTTTTTTTTTTACTAGTAATGGTGGTGATCTGTGATTTTTATTATGACTGTGACATTATGGCGGACATATCGGACAATTTTTACACATTTTTGGAACCATTGGCATTAATACAGCGATCAATGCTATAAAATTGCATTGATTACTGTAAAAATGTCACAGGTAGTGAAGGGGTTAACCACTAGGGGGCAGGGAGGGATTAAGTGTGTCCTGGGGCGTGTTTATAACTGTCTGGGGGATTAAAAATGCATTGATTGCTCTAAAAATTTCACTGACAGTGAAGGGGTTAAAACTAGGGGTCAGTGAAGGGGTTAACTGTGTTCCCTGGGAGGTGATTCTAACTGAAGTGGGAGGGACTAACTACAGGAAGTGACAGAACATGGTTCCTAGCTAGTAGGAACACATGATCTGTCACTCCTGTCAGAACAGAACAGGGAAGTGTGTGTTTACGCACTTGTCCCTGTTCTGTGTCTCCTGGTCATGATCGCTCGTGGCCAGTGGTCACCGCGACCGTCGGCCAACGAGCATCGGCACCCCCGCTGTGCAGCGGGCGTGCGCCTGCTATCCAGACCCCGCAAGACCACGCACAGTAAAGTGGTTTCGTGCAGGGGAGCCAACCTGCCGCAGTAAAACTGTGGGGCTGGTCCGGAAGTGGTTAGACTTGTGGCCACTCATTAAAATTAGAAGAAAAGAGGTTTAACCTTAAACTACGTAGAGGGTTCTATACTGTAAGAGTGGCAAGGATGTGGAATTCCCTTCCACAGGCTGTGGTCTCAGTGGGGGGGCATTGATAGTTTCAAGAAACTATTAGATAAGCACCTGAACGACAGCAACATACAGGGATATACTGACATATAATCACACACATAGGTTGGACTTGATGGACGTGTGTCTTTTTTCAACCTCACTTACTATGTAAGGAACCCCTGCTAAAAATGACTATATCTACATCTCATGATATATATTAGTGTAATAGTCAGTGGGAAGAATGCTCCTTACACTTGTGGCCATTGGGAATAATTACCCCTGTACAGATAGCAAGAAAGATCAATAGTGTCAGTGGGAACTTATCCGATACGGAGAAATGTCTCATTAATCAAGGAACCTCTAGCAACATTTGGAAGAACCCTGGAGTTCCATGGAATCCTGGTTGAGAAACTCTATTCTATAGTGTGTACTAGCCTCAATCCAATGCAACTAGTGGGGGTCCCTATCTGCCCTCTCTTTCCACTGCTATCTGCGTGAGTCACTTTTCACAGGTTAAGCCCACACCACAGAGTCCCAGGGGACATCCTCTCTCCCCAGCACACAGAGACTAATTGACAGCCTCGGCTGTGCATGTTTCCCTAAGAGACTGTATAGAAGGGGGTGTGTCTTTTCCCTCTACTAAGGTCTCAGATTACACCTAGCTCCTGGCTCTATGATGTGCATTGTGTGACATCAGATCCTCATTCCCTGCTTGCTAAAGCTCAGAGACTTGTAAAATGTGTGCTTTAAGAGGCTGTATGTGAGGGTTTACAACCACTTCAAGTTTATATTAGCTTTTTTGTGACCTTGGTACAGCAGCGCTCAGACTGAAAGAGGGAGAAGATGCAAAGTGTGCCAAAAGCACCACTCATGTGCTAACAAGAAACCTGATGGTGGGAGGAGAGAGCAGAATGACAGAGAGGTGGGCTGTTGCTTATCCTTTCACTGTCCAATCAATGAGTGGGTTGGTGGTGGGTAGAGAAGACCTGTAAGTCTCATCCCACAGTCAGGTCTATGAAGGGGCTGTAATGAAAAATACTTTGGCGGGTATATTTCTTTGTATGCCTACTGTTCAGCTAAGTACGTGTGCCAAAGCAAAGCCATGAGTCAGGTGTGACTGCTTTAGCAATTAATGGTACAAGCCCACTTTTGTAGGGCAAGTTCATCTGGTAGTCTAAAACATTTTCCTGTGTGGGGGTTGGCTATTCACAATCCAATACTGTAAATGCAATCAAGGCAATCACGTCTGAAATTTTTCTTCAATCTAGGGGCAAATAGCAGAATATATGAAGAGCACTGGCAGGCAGTTATTTTTATGGCATTCTTACATTTCCCTACATGCTATATAATACCTGCAAACAATCATCAAAATAGAACAAAGCGTTCACTACCCAATCTGTGCATTATATCTTTGCTAGGAAAGATCAGAACAGGTCCTGATGAGATCTGACTCAGGCTAAGGTAGGCAGACTTCTCGAGTCATTTTGTTCTGTATGACAGATTGGTCTGTGTATACCTCCCCAAAAAGAATGCCCTAGTATACCTTTAATGCTGATGTTAACGCTGAGACCCGTGTAAAGCAAAACCCACTTAATTTGTATCACACATTTTATTACGTTCCTTCTGGGCTCAGAAAACTACTTGACAAGTAGAGCCAGAACTGAAAATGACATTGATAATTAACCCTGCCAGAAGTGATTTGTACGAAATCGCTCACAAGCAAGAGATGGCTCTGAATAGAATCTGTATAGTCCCCTACACTTTCTACAGATATATAGGACTGTGAGGGTGGCTGTGTATCTGTAAAGGATCAGGATAATAATAAATTGGAGAGGAAATTGTATATTTTGTTATATTTACTGCATGATCTTCATCTTGATAGAGACATCCCTCAAAGGGCAACTAGAAATCCATGTTCAGATTTAAAGAATAAAAAAAACCCTTTGGGATGTGGTCCCTTAAACCGGTTTAAGTGGCGCTTAGGCTAAAGAGCTTGCAATCTTGTATGGATTGGGTAATTATCTCCTATTATAGCATGCCTATAAATATCTTCATTTTTTTCACAGTGATGTTTATGTAACCTTCGATATGGAACCTTGATGGGTCTTACTAAAACTTTATAGTAGAGTCATTTTTCTGTTGGGGGGTAGGTGGATATTTAAAGAGTTTCTTGTTTTTACCCCGGTAACTGACCAGCAGGTTACTGTCCACTCAGTATCTCTACCTACCGACTGCTTGGTTAGCATTGACAAGCAACTGTGAGGCTGCAGTGCTTGGTTTTCTTCTGTGAAATGCAGCCCATTGAAGGCAGCAGCAGGGGGATATACCTAATGGTACTTTCTGTTTCACGCATTAAAAAAGCTCTCTATATATCTTTTGTGCTGTTTGTAAGAATTCATATGAGACTTAAATCCTTGACTTTATATATTAAAAGCAAGTTCAGTAGTTCTTTACACTTAAATGTGATATGCTGGTTTACAGTAAATGCATATTTAGAGACTGGCTTATTCAATCAGGCCATTCAAAGGATTGGAAATCTTGTGCATTGTATAGCGACATAGTAACTAATTAAATTCCAATTGGTTACTATGGGTCACAGAGTGTTTATACAGCCTACATATATATCTAGTTAACAATCAAACACGAATCTAGCCTAAGCCATGAGTACTCAATCTGATTTTGTAAAATCTAGATTAAATTTTCATGCAAATTGTAAACAAATCCAAATCCCTAAAGAGAATTTTTTTTGGGGATATGGGTTTCCTCCAAGTGTTTCAATCTATTTCCACAACCTGAAAACATACCACTTGATTAAGGTTGGCCATACATTATACAACTTCCTCGTAAAAATATTTCTTTACATTTACCAAAACCATATGATATGAGGTCAAACCTAAACACTTTCAATTTGTATGCAATCAGGCAGGCCCTGGCACGACATAGTTGAAGGTCAAGATAAAAGAACTTGAACAAGAAAAATTTATAATGTATGGCCAACCTAATTGGCTTTTTGCTAAATTGGCTCTGTAGCCTGACTATTTCAGTGGCAGGAGATCATATGCTTTTGTTGAAGCAGGGGGTATGGTTAAAGTCTGTTGGCTTTATACAGATGAGGAAAATGTGATAGACATTAAATAGAGTGATACTTTACCTACTAGAAAGTCAGAGATGGCCAGATTGAGCAAGAAGTAGTTGTTTTGAGTCCTAAGGCTGGAGTCTACCACAAAAGCCAACATAACCAAAGCGTTGCCCAACACTGTGGCGACTATCAAGATCCCCATGAGAACAGCCAAGAATACAGTCCAGGAGAAGGCAAAGTTGCCTGGAAAGCCGGTTCCTCCACCATTGCCCTTCCAGGAGTCATTGAGATGCCAAGTTTGCTGGGTGCTGGCCATTTCAGCACCACAGCTTAATAAACCTCTAGGTAGAGAGCATAGTAACCATTGATAAAAGTCAACAAATTGGCCATCCTTAGCTCCCCGTCGTAGATGGACAGTGAAACTGAACCTGGCTGTCTTGAGGTGGACTTAATTTAATATCCAAAGGCATTTGTCTTCTCATGGTCCTTTCCAATTCAACTTAGGCTTATGCAGAGAAGCCCAGCTCTTGTTTGTAGTGTCTGTCTGAGAGGCTACTCATTATCTGTCTGAGCCCATCTGCTTCTCCTACCACCTGAATCTCTGCCCCACTCCAGTAATGAAGAGATACCTCCTCCCAACCATCTCTCTTGTAGGACTGAACCTCCCTCCTTCCCTTGCTCTCCCTCCCACCTCCAGCCGAAGAACCTCACACAATTCACACACTCCACAACCTCTCTGAGAGCGAGAGAGAGGAGCTTGGTTATAAATATCAGACACAATCAGCTGGAAATCAGCTTTGAAAAGGAATTTGTTTAACTCAGTCTTTGCTGAATGATGAAGCAGGTCTGGCACTGCTTTACAGGGGCTATTGGGGGCTCTGCATTCACTGGAGAGGTGTCTGGTCTTGTGTAGGTAAAAAGGTTTAAGTTAAATTGGAGGGTCATTATTACCCTAGCCGTTGCCAGTATGTTTATTTTATTTATACGCCCTTGATTCTTTCTTTCTTTTTTTCATCGCTTGCAATGTAGTTTAAAATTGTCTAAGTGTAGGTATTTTATTTTGTAATGCCCTGGTAAAATGTAACTGGCATAAAAAAAATAATTCAAGGAGATGATTTCTAGGAAACATTGCAACTGTACTAAAGTAAAATGTCCTTTTAGTTTACCTTTAATTTCTGTTTTAATAAATTTGTTGCAGCAAGATCATGAAGGCTTGAAAGTCCCTGTGACATGACTCGCATGTTACGTGGCCTCTCCATTTCTAAGAACTGTAAGGTGACACATCACCACAAACCACCAATGTAAGGGGACACATCACCAATGACCATCAACATAAAGGGTCACATTACCACATTACCATTTACCACCAACTCAAGTGGACACATTACCACTGACCAACAATGTAAAGGAACACCACCAGAAACATAAAGGGTCACATCTCCATTTACCACCAATTCAAGGGGACACATCACCACTGACCACCAATGTAAGGGGACACATCACCAATAACCAGAAACATAAAGGGTCACATCGCCATTTACCACAAATGCAAGAGGACACATTACCACTGACCATCAGTGTAAAAGGGCACTTCACCACTGACCACCAATATAAGGAGGCACTTCTCCTTATACACCTCACCACTAGCCACCAATGTGAGAGCACTTCTCCTTTGACTACTAATGTGGAGGACACTTCTCCATTGACCACCAAGGTAAGAGGACACTACATGCCTGCATAGAATGCAAACCCCCAGACATATTTCTGACTGCTGCAGTCTGCACGCTGTGCTGTATATTACATACTATTGCCTACTGCACCTTTCAACTTGTGTTCTACATTACATACTCCTGACTGTTGTACTGTAACTTGAGCTGTATGTTATATACTCCATCCTGACTGTTGGATTCTATAACTTGTGCTGTACATTACATACTCCTTGCCATTGTACTATGTACCCTGTGCTGTACATGACATAATCCTGACCATTGTGCTCTGTACCCTGTGCTGTACATAACATATTTCTGACCATTGTACTCTGTATCTTGTGCTGTACATTACATACTCCTACATACATTATATTTTATATGCTCTCTCTCTTTGCTGTACAGGTGATTATGTGCTTCTAAGGTTTAAACAAAGTGTTTACTTAGATTTCAATTTTTGCGTTCTGTTAAGGTGGACCAAAAGGAACCAAAAAGAACATCCTAAAATTACCATGAAATATTGCGTGGCTGGCATTAGAGTGAAATCAATGCGCTATAGTGGGGTTTTTTTTGTATGACGTCTGTATATTCTTTTATCTATTTCTGTTATTTTTGTATATGTGGCCGCATAATACATAGCCCAGGCATGGAGAGCCTGTATAAATCATGTCTGTCTCAATTTCATTCTCAGCGAAGCTTATTAACATAACAATTACCCTTTAATATCGTAGATAATATTTGATTTGTTTTAATGAGCAGACAGACTGGCTAGTGCATAAGGGTCCTATCCATTTCTTGGCAGATAGATATCAGCTTGCTTTTTTTTCCCCCTTTCATTATGTGTGAAATTATCTTCCATCTTGAGTACTGCAGGTTGATAACGCAGTATAGAGAGGCTGCACTGGGACAGACTTTCACAAGTTGATGGGAATTCTGCTGTTTGCGTTAACATTGTGTTTTATTTATTGACTGGCTTTGTATAGTCAGGACGCTGCACAGACAAGCACAGGGGATCAGATCCTGAGTTGTAGAGGAAGAGGAGTGACAGGTTGAATTCCAAATTTAGTTTTGGATTCAGTCAAGTGCTTAGAATTCTAATAGAGGAATAAGGCTTGGCATTTCAAAAGTAACAGTGCTGCCAATGTCCAGGTCCATTATGGTGCCTACAAGTACCTTTGTTAGTTCTTAAATCCATCCCTGTGGTGCCGCTCCTGGATATAACTTACATGAAGCCTCACCCTCCTCTGTCCACATTCACTCTCTTGTCCCCGCTCACCCTCTTCTGTCTACACTCACCTTCTACTCTCCACACTCACCCTCTTCTGTCTGCACTCACCTTCTACTGTCCACGCTCACCTTCTACTGTCCACACTCACCTTCTGCTGTCCACACTCACCCTCTTTTTTTTTTTTTGTCCTATCACCCTCTCTTTTCCCCACTCATTCTCTATTGTCCCCACTAACCCTCTTCTGTCCTGACTTACCTTCTACTGTCCGCACTCACCCTCTTCTGTGTACACTCACCCTCTACTCTCTCCACTCACCCTCTACTCTCCGCACTCACCCTCTACTCTCCGCACTCACCCTCTACTCTCCGCACTCACCCTCTACTCTCCGCACTCACCCTCTACTCTCCGCACTCACCCTCTACTCTCAGCACTCACTCTCTACTGTCCGGTGTCCTCGCTCACCCTCTAGTGTCCGCATTCACTATCTTCTGTGTCTATTCACCCTCTACTGCCCCCATTCACCCTCTTTTGTCTCCAATCATCCTCTCTCTTCCCCACTCACCCTCTATTGTCCCCACTCACCCTCTTCTGTGCTGACTCACCTTCTACTGTCTACACTCACCTTCTACTGTCTACACTCACCCTCTACTGTCTACACTCACCCTCTACTATCCACACTCACCCTCTACTATCCACACTCACCCTCTACTTTCCACACTCACCCTCTCTTGTCCCCACTCATCCTCTTTTGTCCTCACTCACCTTCTTCTGTCCTTACTCAGCCTCTACTGTCCACACTTACCCTCTACTGTCCACACTCACCTTCTACTGTCCTCACTCACCCTCTACTGTCCTCACTCACCCTCTACTGTCCTCACTCACCCTCTACTGTCCTCACTCACCCTCTACTGTCCTCGCTCACCCTATACTGTCCTCGCTCACCCTATACTGTCCACACTCACCCTCTACTGTCCACACTCACCCTCTACTGTCCACACTCACTCTTTCCTGTCGACACTCACCCTCTACTGTCCACACTCACCCTTTACTGTCTATACTCACCCTTTACTGTCTGCACTCACTCTCTACTGTCTGCACTTACTCTGTACTGTCTGCACTTACTCTCTACTGTCCGCACTCACCTTCTACTGTCCACACTCACCCTCTAATGTCCACATTCACCATCTTCTGTGTCTATTCACCCTCTACTGCCCCCATTGACCCTCTTTTGTCTCCAATCACCCTCTCTCTTCCCCACTCACCCTCTATTATCCCCACTCACCCTCTATTATCCCCACTCACCCTCTTCTGTCCTGACACACCCTCTACTGTTCACACTCACCCTCTACTGTCTACACTCACCCTCTACTATCCACACTCACCCTCTACTATCCACACTCACCCTCTACTATCCACACTCTCACCCTCTACTATCCACACTCACCCTCTTCTGTCTACACTCACCCTCTTCTGTCTACACTCACCCTCTTCTGTCTACACTCACCCTCTACTGTCCGCACTCACTCTAATGTCCGGTGTCCTCACTCACCCTATAATGTCCGCACTCATTCTCTACTGTCCGCACTCACTCTGCACTCACCCTCTAATTTCCGCACTCACCCTCTAATGTCCGCACAATCACCTTCTACTGTCCGCACTCACCCTCTTCTGTCTGCACTCGCCCTCTACTGTCCACACTCACTCTCTACTGTCCGCACTCACTCTCTACTGTCTGCAATCACTCTCTACTGTCCGCACTCACCCTCTTATGTTCGCACTCACCCTCTTATGTTTGCACTCACCCTCTTATGTTCGCACTCACCTTCTAATGTCCGCACTCATCCTCTAATGTCTGCATTCACCCTTTACTGTCTCCACTCACCCTCTACTGCCCCCATTCACCCTCTTCTGTTTCCAATCATCCTTTCTGGTCCCCACTCACCCTCTTTTGTCACCACTCACCCTCTTCTGTCCTCACTTACCCTCTACTGTCCACACTCACCCTCTACTGTTTGCACTCACTCTCTACTGTCCGCACTCACCCTCTAATGTCCTCACCCTCCCCACTCTGTCACCACTCATCCTCTTCTGTCCTCGCCCACCCTCTTCTGTCCCCACTCACCTTCTTCTGTTCCCACTCACCTTCTTCTGTCCCCACTCACCTTCTTCTGTCCCCACTCACCCTCTTCTGTCCCCACTCACCCTCAACTGTCCCCACTCACCCTCAACTGTCAATGCTTACCCACTTCTGTCCTCATTCACCCTCTTCTGTCCCCTTCTGTCCCCACACACCCTCTTCTGTTCTCATTGATCCTCTTCTGTCCCCACTCACCACTTCTGTTCTCATTCACGCTCTTCTGTCCCCCACTCACCCTTTTCTATCAACATACAACTTTCACTGTGTCTTCAGGACATGTGTCCTGCAGCCTGAGCTAATTAAGCTCCAAAGCCTTCAGTTACCATCAGTCACCTCTGGAGAGCAACAGATTCATTCAGTTTGGCCAGCTTGGAAAGCAAAAGCGGATCTTTGTTATTTGATATATTATAGCCATTTTGTATCCATGTACACAAGGTATATTTTCTTGGATAACAGTGGACTCTCTATTCAAACCGCTGGGAGTGTCAATACCCAGTTAATTACACCCCCAGGTTGGTTTGCAGATCGCAGTGCGAACTGTGAATTCGGACAGAGTTTGGTTTGAATGCAATGCAAATTCAGCCATACTGTTTGTATGGCTGAGATTGCATCGCACAGACATCGCATGTGATCTGTACAGCAATGCGGTGCAAATCACATGCGATGTCTGGCATTGCAGCAGTGTGAACCGGTCCTTAGGATGCATAATTTTTTCCTTGAAAGCCCCAAAGAAGAGGATGTTCTATGACCCTCCTAAACATGTTGGAACTTATATTAACAGACAGGGGTTTATGTTCCTCTTGACTTGCATTGGGAGAGAAGCAGCTCAGACCTAAACAAAAGCCTGTAGACCCAGTGGAGCTGATTTACTAAAACTGGAGAGTGCAAATCTGGTGCAGCTGTGCATAGTAGCCAATCAGCTTCCAACTTCAGCTTGTTAAATCGTGATTGGTTTCTGTGCACAGCTGCATCAGATTTTGCACTCTCAAGTTTTAGTAAATTAACCCCACTGGGTCTACAGGCTTTTGTTTAGGTCTGAGCTGCTTCTCTCCCAATGCAAGTCAAGAGGAACATAAAAGCAGGTTGATGCAGTTTAAAAGAAGTTCAAACATGTCAAACACACGTCCAAAAACAAGCCCTTTAATATTTGATGACTGTGGGCATCCCTACTGGACCCTTTTTCCTTTTTTTTTTTTTTTTTTACGATTTCAGGAGATTATTAGAACATACGTTAAAATAAAGCAGCATACAATGTCAAGCATCTCATGTTTTGGACGTGTTGGGGTTATTTAAAATATTTAGCTATAATAGGTATTAATGGCTGCTTTTCATATGCAACGTTTTCTTATTAAGGTTTTTTTGGTCTTGCGAACCAGCGATGGACAACTATGCACCGCGCATTTTTGTAGAAAGTGTTTGAAGATTGCCATTCATTGAGCACTGTTTACATTTCTTGAAGATGACAGTCTGAACAGCTGTCTGGTTGACAAGATAATTTTCTCAGCTTTAATACAACCTTTTATCATTGGGTCATGTCTCTTTTCAGACACATCTCTTCTCTCTCTGCTGAGCGATTTTAATATTCCCTTAACAAAGACCACAAATAATCACCTCCATATATATATATGTAAACACCTATTAGGCTGTTAGCGCTCTACATCTACATTAGACAAGGCTGCAAATGATCCATCTCCTGCTTGTCAATCTCAGGTTGGGGATTTTTCTACTTTAAATGAAAAGGGATTTACCACGTATAGAATTGTCATATAGACCTGCACTGGTAAAGGGTTTAAATGACCTCTTCATCATTTTAGAAGAAGCCTGCTTTCTTGACAATTTAAGCTCATCAGTCACATTTCTCAAGGGGAAGGCTTATAGTAATTTCCCTGAAAAATCGGCTTCCCACCAATCCAATATGTTCTAAAGGTTGTGAGGACTGAGAGGCCCTTTTCTCCGAATAACATGGGTGAAAGCTAACGAGAATGATTCTAGCTGCCTCTAGGTCTATTTTATTTTCTGTAAAGTTGCCTACAGTCATTACCAACTGGCATCCTGATAATGCCCCCAGTCAAAGATCTTTCTACGAAAATAATGTTATATGAACGTGTATGCATTGCAACTGGGAAAAATATATCCGTGTGCCCTATAGAGAGGATGGGAAGCATATTGCAGATATTTTAGCGATAGACATCCATAACAAGGTCTACCAGCAAATGCAAGCATTTCCCATAGGGCATAATATTTTAATATTTTTCAAAAGGCTTTTGTAATAACCATAGATGCTCTTCATTTACAGTTAGCTGATCCCCGGGCAAACAGTTAAATACACAGATCATCTACATATAGGAGATCTGTTTTACCTGCCATAGGAATTGTATTCTTTTTTTTTTTTTGTCCATCCACTTTACACAGCTCTGCCACAAAGCACAGCTCTGTCTGGCAGGGCAGGAGATTTGATTTTTCGCTGTTGCAGTTAAAGTGGTTGTAAACGATCACCTTGTAAAACAACCCATTTAGATGAAAATGAAAATAAAAGGCAAAACATTTTTGTATAGATATACAAAAGGTATTTATGTTTTTTTTTAATAAGTGATCACATTCCCTCTGATCTCAGCTGCATTAGAGCTAGGGAGAGGAGAAGCAATAGCACACTGAGCTTCCAAGTGAATGGCTGTGCAACGGGGGGCGTGTCAGGACAAAGTCTGATCATTGGAGGAGAGTCCACTGAGTTCCCAGCATTGCTAGAGAGCTGACCTTGGTGTGCTCTGCTGCTTAATGTGGTCAGTTTTTAATAGGAAAGCTGAGGGACTGGCAGGAATTTCACACAAAGGAAGCAATACAAAGAGAACGGGATACATTCTCATACAAGCAGCCACATATCAGGAATATGAAGTGTTGGGGTAACACTTTAAGTAGCATACACAGGTCTTGTCCCTTCCCCAGCCAGTGATTGGAAAGTCAATGGAGAAGCAGGAGACTGATAAGCTCATCTTTCTATCCCTCTGCTCTCTCCTTTTATTAGCATGTTGCACAGATGATTGGCTCCTTGTGCTACTTTTCCTTACCCCCAGACTCTGCTCTACTGTACAAAGAATTGCAAGAGGCTGGCACCAAGTCTAATTCAGGTATCTACACTTCCTGCATTAAAAAATGCATGTAATAAGGCAATGTTAAGAATACATTGTTGAATTAATTTGTGTTTTCAATAGCTTTAACCACTTGAGAACCGGAAGGATTTGCCCCCTTAATGACCAGGCCATTTTTTGCAATACGGCACTGCGCCGCTTTAACTGACAATTTCGCGGTCGTGCAATGTTGTACCCAAACAAAATGTATGTCCTTTTTTTCCCCACAAATAGAGTTTTCTTTTGGTGGTATTTAATCACCTATGCGGTTTTATTTTTTGCGCTATAAACTAGGAACACTAGGAACAGCAGATCTCTCTATACTTCCCTGTCAGAACGGGGATCTGTCTGTTTACATTGACAGATGCCCGTTCTGGCTCTCTGAGGAGCGATCGCAGGTGGCAAGGTCAGTTCTCTAGCAATCCTGGCAACTCAGTGTACATCGCGGCCGCCGGCCATCCGTATTGGCTCTGGGGAAGCGGCGTGCCTCTGGCGGCGTGCACACCTGCTAAAGCCTTTTAAGGAGCCGACATACGATGACGATGGCGATTCTAGCAGCCGTGCCAACCTGTCGCAGTACAACTGCGGTGGGTGGTCGGCAAGTACCGGTAGTGGTTTTGAAAGCTCAAGTTTTTTTTTTACCTTAATGCATTCTATGCATGGTGAAAAATATTCTGGTTGCAGCTCTCCCCTTAGCCCCTCTTATACTTACCTGAGCCCCATCTCGATACAGCAGTTTGTACGAGATCAGCTGCTCTCCCGGGACTCTCTCCTCATTGGCTCACGCTGCTGTCAATCACAGCCAGTAAACCAATGAGTAGAGAGTGGGGGAGGGGCCAAGCAGCGCTCTATGTGTGAATGGACACAGAGAGCACGTCTCAGGAGCGAACCTGCCCGAGTGCCCCCATAGCAAGAAGTTTGCTACTGGGGGCACTCGGCAGGGGGGAGGAGCCAGGACCGCCGGCGGGGGGCTCAAAAAGAAGAGGATCATGTCTGCATTGTGCAAAACCAGAGCAGGTAAGTATATTGTATTTGTTTTGCTTTTTTTTTTTTTTTTTTTTTAAGAATTACTTTAAGACACATTGCGACTCTTGTAGTTTGTAAAACATATGCATTTTTGCTTCCACTTGACTTGAGGTTTGCATGCCTTTTTTTCATGGATTGCCTGCTGGCTGGGGTTGAAGGTATGGTGGAAACCAAGCGGTGAAAAGCTACAGGCTGCATTTTTACAAACTGATTTCCCATTGAAACACAGAGTCTGTATTAATGAATGCCATGCCAGAGAGTTTTACATGCTGTTTCAATGAGATTTGGTTTCTTACCAAATTGTAGGTATACAGCAACAGTGGAAATGAGCCTTTAAAGCGGAAAACACTATTTAATCTCTTTTTAATATTCAAAGCCCCCAAATCTATCCATGCCTCCATGCTTTATTTTGTCAGTAAAATACTTTGATAAACACACCCTAGCATTTCTAGCCATGTCCATCTTGAGTAAGGGCAAATGATTCATGTAACATTTACTTTCTGGAATCCATCTGCCCTTAGCTCAGGCAGGCAGGCAGGCATGTCAAGCTAAGAAAGCCCCTCCTCCTCTCCACCATATGAAAGAGAAAAAATGTCCATGAAGACCCCTGGGATGTATGACATCATTCTGGCCTAGACCATAAACCAGGAAGCAATTAAAGAACAATTTTTTTTAAACAAATCAATACAGCATAAGGATTAAAAATAGTTGACTGACAGATTAAAGTTCTGCTTTACAGTGATTTATAAGAAACATTACAGAACAACCATACCTTGAACAGCTCTGGGTACTTTATGTAATGACTATATTCTGATATACTAAGTTTGCAGTATGCAGCTTTGTAGATGTTTGCTGTTGGTTCTTTGCAAGCTGCAGTCCAACTGTTCTAATAGAGCTCCATTATATTTGTGATAATTGTAGGGATACCAGTTTTCACCAGAAGGTGGCAGCGAAGCTATAATGGTTTAAAATAAATTGACTTGACTTTATTTACTATACCTGATGTCTTTTTAATAAAAAATATAAGTACTATGGGATTTCCATGCTTTTTTGCATTGATCAGTTTAATATTAACAATATTAACATTCAATAATTACATAAACATGTAAACAATGTTTTAAAACAATTTAAAAAAAAATCTTTTAGTCCTGTTTGTCTACACTGGAAAGGACCTGTACTGTGAAAGGTAACCAAACTTGGTAAGCGTAGGGCACAGCGGGTATTTACCCCATTACCATGCCTTCTTCTGAATTGTGCTGAGGTGGCCATTTTTCTAAATGCAGGCCTTTGCTTACTCATGTTAGACATGTCCTCCCCCCTCCTTTCTCCTCATTTTTGTTTTCAGGGAACCAGTAGCTAGTTTTGACAGGTACCTGCTCCCACTTCCGCAGGTACCAGTTCACCACCCCCCTCCCACCTAGAACCTCCTGGGGTACATGGCAGATTCCAGGAGGCTGTGGGACCATTCAGAATCTGCAGCACATTTTTTTATACATGCGCAGTGGTGAGCCAACTGTGAGCCCACAGGAAGTAACATTTGGCTTCCCACAGTAAACATAGTGGCGCCAGGGACCTGAAGACTGGTGAAGAACCAGCCTGGATGGAGACAGCACTGGATCCCTGGGTGGCTAAGAAGTGTCTTTTTATTAAAAGTCAGCAGCTACAGACTAAAGCTCCTACTTAAGAAGTTGTAAGAGAGGTGGAGGAAGCACAGATCTGCAGAATAAATAAAGCAGAATCAGTGAGATCCTTGCATTGCAGGTCCTCTGGTACAGCTTTCTCTCCACCAAGGAGTACAGTGAGCAAATCTCACTCCAAAACGAATAATATATGTCAGAGGCAGCAATGCCTTAGATCAGCTGTGTCAAACTCAATTTCATCTTGGGCTGCATCAGCATTATGGTTGCCCTTTAAAGGACCAGTTGTATCTGTAGGACTATGTAAATGTATCTACTCTTTAACATATTAAATAAATGCCTCTGTATTTAAATATTACTGGTTTTAGTAATAACGTAAAGCTTTAGCTGTGAAGGGCCAGAGGCAGACCGGCAAAGAGCCCACTCACACTCTTGAAGCAAATTATGCAAGTCTGGCTGCCTAGAGAGGTGCAGGATCTTGGTGGAGGAGTTCTGTCCTCCTCTCTGCTGCTGACTGTTGGGGGGGGGGGGTGGGGGGCAGAGACAAGCCTCCGTGGCTGCACAGAGAAGTGCAGGATCTGGTGCAGGAGTTCTGTCCTCTCTGCTGCCAACTGCTGAGACAAGTTGGAGGCAGAGATAAGGGGGGTGCCGCAGCTGCAGGAGAGGGCCACATGCATACATCCCAACATTTGACATTGCCGATGAGGTTCATCCTGAAAGGCAAAAAGTGGCAGCGTGCTTAAGGCACTGCAGCGAGAAATGGGTGTGGCTAAACTGCGCTGGATATTGAATATGGCCTAAAGGAACATTGTTATAGTATAAGACAACAAGCAGTACACACTGTATACACATGCTGCAGCCTTTGTACCCACAAAATACTCCTTAAAGGCTACCTCCACCTTTAGCAACATGTTACACCCCTATTGATCAGCCAGCTTAGGTGCTCTTGATCAAGGACATCTGCTGATCTGGGAACTGTAGTGTTGACTTTTAATAGCAACTATAATCACAGGTAGTGTTACTCACTGTGTCTCTAGCTTCACTGTGTCTCCGACTTTGTGATGTCTCATAGCAGTGACACCTATGTGGAAAGCAAGAGATAGGGTCTCCTCCAGCCCCTCCCACTTCACATTCCTCACCAGTCAGCTGACTTATAGTCTCTGCCTCCCAGCCATGCCATGAATTGAATGCGCAGGTGCGAAGAGGCTAAGTGGGCGGCCGTAGGCTCAAGAAACAGCCTAGCTGGGCGGCCACAGGCTCCCCGGACAGCCCTGCTGGGCGGCCACAAAAAGGCTGGGAGAGTGGTGCGGGCTTCAGGAACAGTCCAGGATTCGGTGACCCTTGGCAAATCATCATTTGACCCCCAGGCTGAGAACCACTGTTCTAGATCAATGTTTCTCAATGCCAGTCCTCAAGTACCCCCAACAGGCAATGTTTTCAGGCTTTCCATTATTGTGCACATGTGATTTGATCAGTTTCACTGCCTTAGTAATTACCACAGCCATTTCATCTGAGGGAAATCCTTAAAAGATGACCTGTTGGGGGTACTTGAGGACTGGAGTTGAGAAACATTGTTCTAGATAACCCTTATTGATTTCAGGTCCACTTTAAACAAAGTCCAGAAGACAGTAGCGGATTTGATGGAGACACAGATATTTGGTCAGACCCCAGGCTCTGACAGATAGAGCGAGAGAAGCTGAGGGAGTAGTGGAGAGACTGAGTAGGAATACATTACCTGGGAATCTGGATGACGGCTGCCGTGGAGGGAATTAGCTGGCAAATATAGTATATTGGAATTTACCTTATCCTGTATCAGATGGATTAACAATGACAATGAGGAAAACTACTGAGATTCAAAGGTTTTTCAAATTCATAAAAAAAATTATTGAACCATGAATTCCACTATGAAGCCCCGTTGAAATCAATGGGAGGTGAATCTTGATAAGCAACTGTGTCGTCTAGTGGGGTTGTTTGGCAGGCTATTGCCAAACAAATAACACTAGGAGTTAAGCTCTGCATTGCTAAAGAGAAATGTAAAAATTAAATATGAGTGGGGGGACGTTGTGTGGCTTTGGGGTCCAAATGAAATACAAACAAATCCTTTAAATTGCAGGCTTAGGTAATCGTGTACCGCTGTACACGGTGTCATGGAACCATGCAGTTTTCACAGATTGCCTCAGTGACAGCTGACTTTTTTTATCAGCACTCCTGTACTTGATGTGGCTAGATTGATTGGCCACATTGTGTGCAACCTCACCACCACTTTGTCCTGCTGGACCTGCTAGGCCCTTTAACCTCCGTGCATAGACACCTCTGCCTCCCATTTTTGGCCTTGACCATTATTTTTTCTTTTGTGGGTGATTGCCTAGCTTTTATCTAATTAATGGTTATAGGGAGGTGAATGCGTGGTAAATAACAACATGGCAGCATGCTGCATACAAATGGCAACACCCATATGCAAAACATCTGCCTCTGCCTTTAGACCGGCTTGTCTTTGTCTTTTTCTTGGAAGATGTATGCCTCACTTATTTTTACTATGACAATAAGGGGGTGTAAGGTGAATGTAAGCAATGTGAGATGCTTCCGGTGCACTCTATTTTTGCACAACACAGCAGCAGCATGATGCATACAGAGAGCAGCCCCACAACAATTCAGAAACAAGTGCTGCATTTTGAGAATCCCAAACATGCCCTAGCAATACAAAACAGAAAAAAACAAACCCCTGTAATATATTAAAGAGTAAGAGGCTTTGATCTTGACAGGGCAGCAGAAAGAAAGGTGTCACGTACCTGAGAGGAGACTGAAATCACGAGGTAGGACTCCCTTGTATCTCCAGCCCAAGCCCCACTGAGAGTGGAACAGAGAGTGCCGAGGGACAGGAGGAACACGAGTGCCTGTGGATGTTGATAAAATAAATTGCAGCAGGAGATGCGATCCCAAAGAGACTGGTGAACCATCAGGTCAGGGACAGTAACCGTGCTCAACAGTCCAGCCGATTTTAAAGGGGCACTCCACTTGTGCTGCAGGCCCAGAAGGTGTGGCTTGTTAGTGCTCTCAGTACACTTGAGGCTGGAACATTTAGACACTCGAACATGTCGGGAAGCAAATATCAGAGGCAGAAGCATGGTCCCAAGATTAACCAGGGTCATCAGCAGGCGGAAAGCCTGTTTCACAAGTAGAGCTGAAGTCAAGAACAAAATCTGGGTCAGCAACTGGCAACATGTCAAGAGCAGAATCCGAGATCAGGTCAGGAGCAAGCCGAGTCAGCAACAAATGAAATACACTGGATTAAAGTAGGACACAGGAAACAGCTAAAGACCAGTCAACATCTGAGCATGGGCAGGAGCATCCTTAAGCACTTCAGCCCTGGAAGGGTTTACTCCCTTAATGACCAGGCCATTTTTTGCAATACAGCACTGCGTTATTTTAACTGACAATTGCACGTGCGACGTTGTACCCAAACAAAATTTACGTAATTTTTTTCCCCACAGATAGAGCTTTCTTTTGGTGCTATTCGATCAACTTTTTGCGTTATAAACAAAAAAGTCCGCCAATTTTGAAAACAAAATATTTTTAACATTTTGCTATAATACATATACCAAAAAAATATATAACAAAAAAAAAATGTATTCTTAATTTTAGGCCAATATGTATTCTTCTATATATTTTTGGTAAAAAAAATCCCAATAAGTGTATATTGATTGGTTTGTGCAAAAGTTACTGCATCTATAAAGTAGGGGATAGATTTATGGCATTTTTTTTTTTTTTTTTTACCAGTAATGGCGGCGATCAGTGATGTTTAGCGGGACTGCGACATTGCTGTGCTAGTTCGGACACCTAACTGACATTTTTTACACTTTTTTGGGGACCAGTGACAATATTACAGTGATCAGTGCTAAAAATATGCACTGACATTGTACTAATGACACTGTCAAGGAAGGGGTTAACATCAGGGGCGATCTAGGGGTTAAATGTGTTCCCTGTTTGTGTTTTCTAACTGTATGGGGGAACTGTGTGATCGGGGAAACACACAGATCCATCTTCCTGCTTAGCAGGAAGACAAATCTCTCCCCCTGACAGAACGGAGATCTGCCTTGTTTACTTTAACAGATCCCCATTCTGTCTCTGCGGGGAACGATCATGAGTGGCTGATTGCAGGCTCCCCTGCTGGCCAAACGGAGTGCATGCGTTCCAATGAAAGCTAGTGTGCAATACTTTCTGTCACACCGTATTTGTGCAGCGGTCTTACAAGCGCACTTTTTTTTGGAGAGAATACACTTTTTTAAATAAAAAAATAAGACAGCTGTAAAGTTAGCCCAATTTTTTTTATATTGTGAAAGATAATGTTACGCCGAGTAAATTGATACCCAACTTGTCACGGCTTCAAAATTTCGCCCGCTCGTGGAATGACGATAAACTATTACCCTTAAAAATCTCCATAGGCGATGTTTAAATAATTCTACAGGTTGCATGTTTTGAGTTACAGAGGAGGTCTAGGGCTAGAATTATTGCTCTCGCTCTACCGATCGTGGCGATACCTACACCATTTTCATATGCGGGCACTACTCATGTATGCGTTCACTTCTGCAGGTGAGCTTGGCGGGACAGGGCGTTTTAAAAAATGTTTTTTTTCTTATTTATTTTACCTTTTATATTTAATTTTTACACTGTTCTTTAAAAAAAAAAAAAAAAATGTGTCACTTTTATTCCTATTACAAGGAATGTAAACATCCCTTGTAACAGAAAAAAAAGCATGACAGGACCTCTTAAATATGAGATCTGGGGTCTAAGAGACCTCAAATCTCATATTTACACTAAAATGCAATAAAAAAAAAAAAGTAATTAAAAAAAAAAAAATTTGAAAAAATGGCCCTTTAACCACTTCCCACCCGGCCAATGCGTATATACGGCCGGGTGGGAGCCGCCTGCTCCTGATAGGACGTTTGGGAACGTCATTCAGGAGCAGCGGGATCGCGCGCGCGCCCGCGCAGCGGCGCGATCCCGATGTGCTCGTGTCACCCGGACACGGCACATCTCAGATCGGCAGGAGGGCTCTGTGATTGGCCCTCCTGATCACATGACGGCCGTGTCCAATCACGGCCGTCATGTGATGTAAACAAACAGCCGGTTGCTAGGCAATCGGCTCTCCTCTCCTCACACGGAAGTCACCGCTGAGGAGAAGAGAGCAGATCGCTGCAGCCGGCTGATGATCAGTGAGTATGGGCTGCTTTTTACAGCTTTTTACTCACTGATCATCAGTGTAGTGTACACACACAACACACCACACAGTACAAACACAGTCCCCACATATGTCCCCAAAACACACATGTCCCCAAAACATACATGTCCCCAAATAATAAAAACACATGTCCCTAATAATAAAAACATGTCCCCCACATATGTCCCACTAAAATCACATGTCCCAATGATTATCTGCACACATATGTACGTGATCACCTGCACACATATGTACATGATCATTTGCGTACATATGTCCGTGATCACACAAACCAATTATTATACACTTAACGGAATTTTTTTTACCAAAAACATGTAGCAGAATACATTTTGGCTTAAATTTATGACAAAATTTGATTTTATTGGATTTCTTTTCAAATAGAAAAAAGAAAATATAGTTTTTTTTCCAAATTTCCGCTATTTTTGCGCTTATATCGCAAAAAAAAAAAACGGAGTCGTGAATAAATAACACCAAAATAAAGCTCTATTTGTGCGAAAAAAATGATAACAATTTCATTTGGGTACAGTGTAGCATGACCACGCAATTGTCACTGAAAGAGCGAGAGCGCTGAAAGCTGAAAATTGGGCTGGGAAGGAAGGGGGTGAAAGTGCCCTGTATTGTAGTGGTTAAGAGCTATGGACAAAAGTGACGGTTTGACGTTGCTTCCGCCCTGCAATGGTATGAAGACGGCCATCTTCCCCTCACTCGCTTCATACCAAGGAAGGAGCTACATCCGATCGCCTCCGCCGCTGCCGACGGCTCCGGTAAGCAGCGGAGGGCACCGGAGCGCAGCGGGAGGGGTGCCCTTTCCCACCGCCAATAAAAGGGATTTTGCGGTGGATCCGCCACAGAGACCACTTTTATCTGAAAGCAGACCACTGCCCGTAGAAGAGGATGCCAGGGTTATGGCAGGTAGCTGCTGCCATAACAACGATATTCCTCTTTAAAGTTAGGACGTATATCTGCGTGCCACGGTCTGTAAATGGTTAAAATAGAGCACAAAGAAAAATGAATTAAAATTAGACCTTAAAGCTGCAAAGAGGACCCAACAGGTAGCAAACAGTGACATTTGTTGCTTATATAAGGGGTTATGGGAAAAAAGGTATGAACCCAGGGGGGACAATGTAGCCCAGCGTTACAATCCACAGCATAGAATAGCATGGTTAAAGCGGTTGTGGCATTTCAATAAAATTCATTCCGGTTATCGATATTTTACATAATTTGCTTGGACCAATGTAACGATGTATATACCATACCTGGTCGATGCCCCTGGAAGTTGGAAATCACTGTGGTAGACACGGCTTCTCCAGTGATCTCTATTAGCTTCCGGGTCCCATGCTGAGCGGATGCTTTGCTGCATTCTGAACAAAGAATTTTGGCCACGACCATTTGGCACGGGCATCATTCGCCAAGTGTTTTACCGTGCAGACCAGTGTGAACAAGCCCTAAAATAGCCACCATGGTACAGGTTATATCTCAGGAGAACAATAAAGCAATTACAGACAACAAGTTGAAATTTCCCCAACACTGGTCATCCACAGGTAGTCTGCAGAGATCACAGAATCCCCATGGACAACTTATTGTTTTCCCAGAGTAGCTTCCTTTCCAGAAATGTAGACAATCATCTCACGTTTTTGGGCAGCATGTCAGGATCTCTTAACTAGCGGAGCATTAATTGTCGAAACAGATAGCATCTCCTGTTAAACAAAGCCATATGTCTTCTCTCCGAACCTTCACCAATCTGCTAATGTTATTGTCAGCTTGTGTTTGTTGCATTGATTTGTCCCAGATCATAGTCAAATAATGGCTGCATTATGAGGATGAACAGCTTGAAGAGCTTGGAAGGGTTTGGTTATACTCTGCTGAGCAACATGTCCAGGTCTGCTGAATGCCATTCAGGCCCTTCCACCAGCTGGGTGCTCCATGCAAAAGATATTCAAATGTCTGAGTTGCTGGAAAGATAACATGGAAAACAGCGATACGGTGTTGGTGCCGCTGCAGTGTCTGCACTGGAGTTTCTCAGTCAGTTCCTAGCAGCTGACCTCAGTTCCTTCCTTACCTGTTTATCCTGCCAGGAGATCAAATACAAAAAATTACACCTTTTTAGGAGTCCTAGACCACACTTAGATAACCATTTAAATGCTAACAGCAACAATAAAAAAACAAGGAATTTGGTTATCTACAACCAAATGATCATATGTTTTTTTACCATTGTTTATACTGCATAGTGCCATTTAGATGATGTGTATACATATGAATCTGCAATAATTCATTTTACCCCATTAAATCTTTTGTTAATTTTATATGTTGTCCTTTTGACATGTACAGTGCCTTGCGAAAGTATTCGGGCCCCTTGAACTTTTCAACCTTTTGCCACATTTCAGGCTTCAAACATAAAGATATAAAATTTTAATTTTTTGTGAAGAATCACCAACAAGTGGGACACAATTGTGAAGTGGAACGAAATCTATTGGATAATTTAAACTTTTTTAGCAAATAAAAAACTGAAAAGTGGTGCGTGCAAAATTATTCGGCCCCTTTACTTTCAGTGCAGCAAACTCACTCCAGAAGTTCAGCGAGGATCTCTGAATGATCCAATGTTGTCCTAAATGACTGATGGTGATAAATAGAATCCACCTGTGTGTAATCAAGTCTCTGTATAAATGCACCTGCTCTGTGATAGTCTCAGGGTTCTGTTGAAAGCGCAAAGAACATCATGAAGACCAAGGAACATACCAGGCAGGTCCGTAATACTGTTGTGGAGAAGTTTAAAGCCGGATTTGGATACAAAAAGATTTCCCAAGCTTTAAACATCCCAAGGAGCACTGTGCAAGCGATAATTTTGAAATGGAAGGAGTATCAGACCACTGCAAATCTACCAAGACCTGGCCGTCCCTCTAAACTTTCAGCTCAGACAAGGAAAAGACTGATCAGAGATGCAGCCAAGAGGCCCATGATCACTCTGGATGAACTGCAGAGAACTACAGCTGAGGTGGGAGAGTCTGTCCATAGGACAACAATCAGTCGTACACTGCACAAAATTGGCCTTTATAGAAGAGTGGCAAGAAGAAAGCCATTTCTCAAAGATATCCATAAAAAGTCTCGTCTAAAGTTTGCCACAAGCCACCTGGGAGACACACCAAACATGTGGAAGAAGGTGCTCTAGTCAGATGAAACCAAAATCGAACTTTTTGCCCACAATGCAAAACGATATGTTTGGCGTAAAAGCAACACAGCTCATCACCCTCAACACACCATCCCCACTGTCAAACATGGTGGTGGCAGCATCATGGTTTGGGCCTGCTTTTCTTCAGCAGGGACAGGGAAGATGGTTAAAATTGAGGGGGAAGATGGATGCAGCCAAATACAGGACCATTCTGGATGAAAACCTGTTGGAGTCTGCAAAAGATCTGAAACTGGGATGGAGATCTTCCAACAAGACAATGATCCCAAACATACAGCAAAATCTACAAAGGAATGGTTCACAAATAAACGTATCCAGGTGTTAGAATGGCCAAGTCAAAGTCCAGACCTGAATCCAATTGAGAATCTGTGGAAAGAGCTGAAAACTGCTGTTTACAAACGCTCTCCATCCAACCTCACTGAGCTCGAGCTGTTTTGCAAGGAAGAATGGGCAAGAATTTCAGTCTCTCAATATGCAAAACTGATAGAGACATACCCCAAACGACTTGCAGCTGTAATCGCAGCAAAAGGTGGCTCTACAAAGTATTAACGCAAGGGGGCCGAATAATTTTGCACGCCCCACTTTTCATTTTTTTATTAGTTAAAAAAGTTTCAAAAATCCAATAGATTTCGTTCCACTTCACAATTGTGTCCCACTGATTCTTCACAAAAAATAAAATTTTTATATCTTTATGTTTGAAGCCTGAAATGTGGCAAAAGGTTGAAAAGTTCAAGGGGGCCGAATACTTTTGCAAGGCACTGTATATGTAATGTATTCATGAGGTCAATACCATGTATGTGTATGTATACTTATTAAACCTTTTCTACTATGTGCATTATTGTTATGTATTGTTGGACTCCATATGCCAATTAAATATACTTTCTAATTATCTCACCCCCACAAATCAATAGCCTCATTTAAAGTCCCACCTTCCTTTTTTCTTGTACCTGAATCAGGGATGTAGGCACAGATCGTGTGCTTCATTTAAAGTCCTAAACTCCCCCCCTATTATTCCAAATGGCATATCTCTATATATATGTCCCAGAATCGCCAACAAACACTGCTCACCAAACAGCCAGGTTTGATCTTCAGCAACACAAACTCATGTGAAGGCAAACATACAGATACTCCTCATAGCATAAAATATCATCTGGTATGCTTATTTATCAAAGAATGGCATGTGTATATATATATATATATATATATATATATATATTCGCATGTGCATTAAAAAGAAATTTCCAGAGATGACAAACAATGTTGTCTCCGTACGCATTTCGTCATCGAAGGCTGGGTTCAGGGTCCTTTTGGGCCCATACTGAGCACTACATGCTGTGATTTCTGTGGGAGAGGGCTACTGAACCTTGCAGTCTGTCGGAGGTAGTGGGAATCTAGAGATCAGCCAAGACTTGGAGAATGCTTTTCTTTTGCTTTTTAAAGAGCGAGCCTAATGTGTATCATGCTAAACAAGCAATTCCAAACAAGACCTTTCTGGTATATCAGACACCAGTTCCCCCATTGAATGATGTGAATTTTTTTGGCAGTGGTAGATAGCAAAGTTTTGTGATGCAGGCTGCAGGATAGGTAAGTGTTAACTGGGTCCTTTAACAGATCCCTCCTTGTTTAAAGTAGAACTATAAGCAAAATAGTAAGGCAGGGTTATAACCCTTGTAAGGTTTATTTTTGCCCTCGTCCCATTGGGGAGATTTACCTTCACTTTATGTCCCATAGCCAAAAGGAAGTGAGGAAATCCCTGCAAATTAAGGGAGCCCACCAGGTCACCAGAACTAGTGTCCCCATTTATTACTTTTCTGGGGAAAGCACTTTCATTGATAACGGTAAACAGAGCAAATAGAGAGGGTGAATTTCCCAACGGGGGACACAGACAGCAATAAAAAATGACAGGTGTTCTAATCCCTCAACACTTCATCCAAAACTAAAAAGAAAGTTTTGCCTTTAGTTGTACATTATTTTTTTCAGAAGCAACAGAGTTGAATCTAGCCAACACATTTTTGTTTTTGATAAAATGGGAGAAAGTTAAGATGCCTGTTAGGTTTTACCCCTCTTAGGAGGATTCTTCTACTTCATGTTTTATTAACAATAATCCCCAAGTCAAGAAGTGATGGGTAAATCTCTGTAATAGTGACACAGACAGCACTGCAAATCATTTTATTACAGCAGGGAACCACTGTCAAATTTCTATTGCTGTTTGTATTCCTGAGGGTTAATTCCTGTCCAAATAGTAATAAAAACTTAACAGGGGTTTTAACCCTTCCCCATTCCATAGGAAGCTAAAAATGGCAGGAATTACACTTTAAGCCTAGGTTCACACTGACAGCAGAAAATAAATAGTGCGAGTTCAGCTGAACTCACGCGATTACATTCCCACATGTCGACCCCAACTTTGGAGGCGATTTCAGAGACATCTGTGAGGGTTTCTGCAAAAATGTCTATTGAAATCATACTCCGAAGTGCCAAAAGTAATACAGGAACAACTTTTGGGAATCGGACGGAGCCATTGCTGGCAAAAGCTAGCGATTTAGCATGTGATTTGACATGTCAAATTGCATGCCAAATCTCTGCGATGTGAACCAGGGCTAAAGCTCGACTCTAGACAATTAAACAAATATGTGCCCGCACTGCAAGGGTTTAGTTGCTTGTTTTGTCGAGGGGAGAGGAGAACCAGTTTTACTTATGTGATTCTCCAGCTCCAGCAGTAACCTGTCTTTTAGCGTTTTCATGTCTAATGCAGGACTATGGATCCTGCTTTGGTTTTGATAATATAAGGATCCTAGAGTATGGGGGAGAAGAGGTTGCAGAGACTGGTATAGATTCAGGGAGGAGTGGGGGGTCAGGTAAGTATTTATTTTTAATTTTTTGCTCCACTGCAAAGTGGTTCTAAAGACAGAAGGTTTTTTTTTTTTTACGTTGACCACTTCAACACCGCCCACCGTATATATATACTGTGGCAAGGTGGCTTTTGCATGAAACAACGTACCTGTATGTTGCTTCGTGCAACAGATACTATGGGCTTGAGCGCCTGCTGCACGTAGGGAGAGCAAATCCGCAGGTCTGGCAGACCCTATTTTCGCCGTCCACCCACGATCACTCCACAGAGAAGCAGAACGGGGATCTGCCTATGTAATCAAGGCAGAGCCCATTCTGACAGGGAAGAACAAAGAAATCTTCTGTTCCTAGTAGTCAGAAACAGTGATCTCTGTGTTCTTCCTGTCAGTCCATCCCCCACACAGTTAGAAAAAAATTGCAGGGAAAACACTGAACCCTTTGATCGCCCCTGATGTTAACCCCTTCCCTGCCAGTGTCATTTATACAGTGATCAGTGCCTTTTTATAGCCATTGGCTCCTGTTGTTGTCAATCGCAACCAGTGAACAGAGAGCAGGAGACTGGGCAGAGCTGCTCTGTAGCAAGCCAGGACTAGTGTTCCCATAGAAAACGGGGGCGAGACTGGGCAGAGCTGCTCATTAGCAAGCCAGGACTAGTGCTCCCATAGCAAACAGGGCAAGACTGGGCAGAGCTGCTTAGTAGCAAGCCAGGACGAGTGCCCCCATAGCAAACGGGGCAAGACTGGGCAGAGCTGCTCATTAGCAAGCCAGGACAAGTGCCCTTGTAGCAAAGGGGGGCGAGACTGGGCAGAGCTACTCAGTAGCAAGCCAGGACAAGTGCCCTTATAGAAAATAGGGGCGAGACTGGGCAGGGCTACTCAGTAGCAAGCCAGGACAAGTGCCCCTATAGCAAATGGGGGCGAGACTGGGCAGAGCTACTCAGTAGCAAGCCAGGACAAGTGCCCCTATAGCAAACGGGGGCACTCGGTAGGGGGGAGCAGCAGGAGATCCCAGAAGTAGAGAATCGGGCAAAACCATTGCACAGAGCAGGTAAGCATGACACATTTGTAATTTTAAATAAACTTTGAACCTGTAGTATCACTTTAAAATGTAATTCTTGGGGCAGACCCCACTGCTGGGGGGAGCACCCACTCATGCTCCATTAGAACCCTCAGTCTATTTCTGTAGAATAGCAGAGTTTTAAGTTGTAGGGAAGCATGTGACCTTGCCTGACCAATGTCCAGGCCTGAAGATTTTCACATTGAGGGGGAACAGTGTCATCCACATAAGTAAGCTCTGACACCATGTGACACTGATGTAGGGTAGACCCCTGCAGTGGGAAGCCGGTGAGGGAGCTTGGGTTGGTAAACATAACTTGCTGGGAGAGAAGGGGGATATAAGTAAGTACTGTCACTGTACCCCAAATTGACAGGTGACAGTGTTTCTTTAAGCTGACATTTTAAATCATAAAAAATCTGTTTTGTAACAGAGCAGAACTTAGCCACGTACCCTACTGAACTGGGGGAAAGGAGGCTGTCAGTACTGATGTATATTTCATTGTTTCTCACCAAGAAAGGGTTATATACCTCTGAGTAATCCTTTAATTTTCTTCAGAATCAGATCATTCTATAATGTCCAAAGTTAAACTACAAAAAAACACACAAAAAAAAAGTTCCAGCAGAATTACAGTTTACAGAGACTCTTATGGGAAGCTCTCCCAGTCTGCCATTGTATTTGTTATTAATAATGAAGGATTGTTTGAATAGTAAAATAGGCTACTGTGGTGAGGAGTCGCTTGGAGAAGATTTCTGCAGAATATGAAGTGACCTCTGGTAGGTAGTGGAATATGTTATTAGCAGATTTTTCATGTATTCTTTGGATTATTACTTCTGATAACTTTATATGCTTGTATGTATTGTGAGAAGTCACTTAAATTGGTAGAGCGCCAGCCGTTAGCACCAAAGCGCCAGTCATTTTAGGGGCGCTGTTTAAGCTGCGCTTTTCGGCCACTAGTGGGGCACTTTTAACCCCAGAGAAGGGGTTAAAAACGCCCATGTTGTGGCGCTTCCAAATTGCTTTTCAGGTGCTTTGGAAGCGCTGCCCATTCATTTCAATCGGCAGGGCATTGTGGGAGTGCTGCCAAACTGCCCCAAAGAGGCGGGACTTTTCCTAAACGTCCCGCAAGTGCACCGCCCGGGTGTGAAAAGTCACACTGAAATGAATATGAGGCTGTTTTCTGGCACTATTTCTAGCACTAAAACGCCTGAAAACTGCCTCAGTGTGAAAGAGGTCTTAAAGTGGAGTTCCACTGGTTTTTGAGTTTATTAAAAGTCATCAGCGAAAAAAGTGTAGCTGCTGACTGTTAATAAACAGCCACTCACCTGTACCACGGTCCCGTGATGCAGCCGCCCGAAGCCTCCGCTCTCTTCCCCTCCTCTTCACGATGCTGACATTGTGAGTGTGGGCGCCTGGCTGTCAATGGCCAGGCCATGTTCTGGGACCTGTCACGTGTCCCAGAACATTGCCAGGAGGGAGGGGCCACCTAGGAATTGCCTAGGCGGTCGGAAGGAGGAAATGGTTTAGGAAGTCCCACCCCCCCCCCCAAAAAAAAATTGTGGCATGTCAGGGGGCTAGGAGTATTTAAAGTGGAAGTTCCACTTTTGGGTGAAACTCCGCTTTAAGGACTCGCCACTCGCTTACTTCTTTTCAAGGGCTTGCCCAAATTTATTAAAAGAAAGTTCAGAAAACAAAATCAATGTGTTTTCCACACAGGGGTCTCCTGACTTACACATACGTCTTTGTGGCTCTGGCCTTACTCTTCAAAACCCTGTCTTGTGGTTGCCAGATGAGCTGGTCTGAGTATTTAAAAAACTGCTGATCTACTGGGACTTGCACACACAACCATCTCTCGGGTTTACAGAGATCCGAAAAAGAGAAAATATCCAGTGAGCGACAGTTGAGTGGAGGAAAATGGCTTGTTGAGGTCAGAGGAGAATGTGCAGACTGTTTTCAGATGATAGAAAGGCTACAGTAACTCAAATAACCACTCCTAACATCCAAGGTATGCAGAATAGTATCTCTGAACGAATAACACATCAAACCTTGAATTAGATGGGCTAGAGCAGCAGAAGACCACACCGGGGGGCTACTCCTGTCAGCTAAGAACAGGAAACAAAGGCAACAATTCGCACAGACTCACCAAAATTGGACAATAGAAGATTGAAAAAAGTTTGCCTGGTCTGATTTCACCTGTGACATTCAGATGGTGGGGTCAGAATTTGGCATAAACAGCATGAAAACATGGATCCATCCTGCCTTGTATCAGTGGTTCAGGCTGAGGGTGGTAGTGTAATGCCGTGGGGGATATTTTCTTGGCACACTTTGGACCCCTTCGTACCGACTGAGCATCATTTAAATGCCACAACCTACCTGAGTATTGTTGCTGACCATGTCCATCCTTTTATGACTACAGTGTACCAGTCTTCTGATGGCTCCTTGCAGCAGGATAATGCACTATGTCACAAAGCTCCAATCATCTCACCACTGGTTTCTTGAACATGACAATGAGGTCACTGTTCTCCAAAGGCCTCCACAGTCACCAGATCTCAGTCCAATAGAGCACATTTGGGATGTGGTTGAACGGGAGATTGAGATCATGGATGTGCAGCCGACAAATTTGCAGCAACTGTGTGATGTTATGTAAATATGGGCCACAATCTCTGAGGAATGTTTCCAACACCTTGTTGAATCTATGCCAATTAAGGAAGTTCTGAAGGCAAAAGGGGGGCCAACCCGGTAGTAGTAAGGTGTACCGATTAGTTATATGTCCAAAATGGGAGTTTTCACATATTGGCCAAAATCATAAAAGGACTGGGAGTGCAATGTATACATTAAACAAAAAAAGAAAGAAAAACAGGAAGCACATTATTGCTTCCGCTTCTGTGTTTCCTGCTTCTCTTTATTTAAGCATAACTTGTCATACAGCATATACACTGGAGCTTGAAAAAGGATGGGAATGGCCCAAAATTGGCCTTCTTATGTTTTTTTTGTTCACTGCATAAGAATATTTCTGGATTGAAATTTTCCATTACTGCGTTATTTTCCTTGTCCCTTTTGAAATATATATACAGTGGGTAAAATAAGTATTGAACACATCACAATTTTTCTAGGTAAATATATTTCTAAAGGTGCTTTTGACATGAAATTCTAACCATATGTCAGTAACAACCCATACAATCCAAACATACAAAGAAGTCAAAACAAGTATCATATATACTTGAGTATAAGCTGAACCGAATATAAGCCGAGGCACCTAATTATACCAGAAAAAAATGGGAAAAGACTATTGACTCGAGTATAAGCCTAGGGTGGGAAATACAGCAGCTACTAGTAAATTTTTCAGGATGCAGTGTGGCACGGACATCACAGAGGCTGCCGGCATCACTGTGCCCATCAATGCAACCTCACTGCTCATCACTGTAGCCTCACTGTGCCCATCACTGCAGCCTCACCATGCCCATCATTGACGCCTCGTTGAGCCTGTCATTGCATCCTCAATGTGATCGTCTGTCATGGTTATGCAGTAATCCTCCTCTGTCTGCTTACCTATCCTCATGTGTTCAGACTAAGAGGCCAGCCACTTCCACCTGGTGGTTTTTATAACCTCTCCTCTAAGCATGGCTCCACCCCAGGCCCTATCAGGGAACCCTATATTAACCTGTGCGCTGCAAGCCAGCTTTGCTTATCAACCATTGTGTATTCACTGTGTGTTTGGCTTCCTGTTTCCTGCTTGCCGCGTGCTCTACGTTTATCTCTGTTACCGACCTTGGCATGTTCTCGACGATTCCTGTCTGTTTGTGACCTTGAACTTTTGGCGTGTCCCCAACCATCCCTGTCTACCTGTGACCCTGAACCTTTGGCGTGTACTCTGTTGTTCCTCTCTGCTAGTTACCCTGACCTCTGCCTTATCCCTTTACTATCCTTGTTGTTCCAGCCTGCTATTTACTTCTGCTGTAGTCTACCGTGAGCGTGAGCTGGGAGACCCTGGGGGCCGCGACCTGGAGCCAGACTGCAGCAAAGTCCATCCTCACCACTGGAGGCTCTGGTGAACACCTGCTGGCTCTTAGACTCCACGCCATGGGGAATCTTTTCCTTTTGCTCCCACTGGGATCCGTGTTAGTGATCCAGTAGACCTGCATCCTGAATCTCCCTGGGTACAATCCGCAGCAGTCATTCCTAAGGTCCACTACCTTAGCGGTGCACTTCCGACTCCTACGGAGTGCATCTGTCACCTAGTCTCAGGTGACCTGACACCGTCGTTGCAGCCTCACTAGTAGTGACTGTGCCCATTCATGCAGTCTAAGCAGCAGTCAGTACCTGGATTGCACAGCAGGCATCTCCTGCTGTATCTCAGAGCTCAATCTAAAATGTTCAGCTGCGATGTGACAAAAGTCCCGCACTCCTTCCAGACCAGCTCATGTGATAGACGCAGTGTTCTGTCTATCACACGAGCTGGTCTAGGAGGAGGGTGGGACTTTTGTCACAGCGAGGCCGAAATTTTCAGAGTCAGCTCTGAGACACACTGGTCTTCTGTGTAACGGAGGGAGAGAGGGGAGCGCTGCAGCCACAGTTCAATGCAGCCCCAGGACAAGCAGCCTAATGCCTGGTATCCCTGCCCTCACTTTAGTATAAGCCGAGGGGGCTTTTTTAGCATAAAAAATGTGCTGAAATACTCGTCTTATACTCGAGTATATACAGTAAGTTCAGAAATGAAGTTATGTGTAATAAAATGGAGTGACACAGGGAAGAAGTATTGAATACATGAAGAAAGGGAGGTGCAAAAAGGCATGGAAAGTCACCAGACTGTCACCAAGACACCAGCTGCAATCTATCAGTAATTAGAAAGCAATCCTGCCCCTTATCAGTGCAAATTGATATCAGCTGGTTTTGTTTCAACAAATTGCTTATAAAAAGGTGTCTACCAAGGTGTTACACAAGAAACATCTCATGATGGGTAAAAGCAAAGAGCTCTCTAGGTATCTTTGCAACCTTATTGTTGCAAAACATACTGATGGCCTTGATTACAGAAAGATTTCTAAACTTCTGAATGTTCCAGTGAGCACTGTTGGGACCATAATCCAGGAGTGGAAAGAACATAATTTCACCAAAAACTGGTCTCGACCAAGTGCTCCTCGCAAGATTTCTGACATAGGAGTGAAAACATTTATCAGAAGAGTTGTCCAAGAGCCAAGGACCACTTGTGGAGAGCTTCAGAAAGAACTGGAATTAGCAGTTATAATTATTTAAAAGAAAACAATAATAATACAGTAGTAATCCACTCAGCTGCCATGGCCTGTAATTACACTCCCCATGCAAGACTCCATTTTTGCAGAAAAAGCACGTTGAAGCTCGTTTAAAGTTTGCTGCACAACATTTAGACAAGCCTGTGAAATACTGGGAGAATATTGTCTGGTCAGATGAGACCAAAATTGAACTCTTTGGATGTCATAATACACCCCGTGTTTGGAGGTCAAATGGCACTTCACAACACCCCAAAAACAACCCATACCAACAGGGAAGTTTGGAGGTGGGAACATCATGGTGTGGGGCTGTTTTTCAGTATACGGTACTGGCAAACTATATGTCATTGAAGGAGAGATGAATGGAAAAAGATAAAACGAGGGACATTTCAGCAAGATGATAATCCCAAACACAAAGCCAAGGAAACTCTCAATTGGTTTCAAAGAAAGAAAATAAAGCTACTAGAATGGCCCAGCCAATCACCTGACTTGAATCCAATACAAAATCTATGGAAAGAACTAAAAGTCAGAATTCATAGAAGAAGTCCACAGATTTGAAGACTGTATGGTAGAATGGGCCAAAATCACACCTGAGCAATGCCTGCAACTGGTTTCTCCATACAGGAGGCCTCTTTAAGCTGTCATTACCAACAAAGGAGTTTGTCTGAAGTATTAAATACATTTCAGTTAGTGAGTTTAATACTTTTTCCCTGTGTCATTCTATTTTATTACACAAAACCTAATTTTTTAACTCATTTGTTTTGGTTTCTTTGTATGTATAGATCGCATGGGTTGTTACAGACATGTGGTGAAAATGCCATGTCAATAGCACCTTTAGAAATATATTTATCTAGAAAAATGGTGAAGTGTTCAATATTTTTTTACCTGCTGTTTGTACATATATATATATAGAGAGAGAGAGAGATACAGTGGGGGGAAATAATTATTTGTTCCCCTGCAGATTTTGTAAGTTTGCCCACTTACAAAGGTATGAAGGGTCTATATTTTTATCATAGGTGTATTTTAAATGATAGAGACAGAATATCAACCAAAACTCCAGAAAAAAAAACAAAAAACAAATGCTATAAATTAAGTTGCAGTTAAGTGAGTTAAATATTATTTGATCCCCAAGCAAAACATGACTTAGTACTTGGTGGAGAAACCCTTGTTGGAAAACACAGAGGTAAGACATTTCTTGTAATTGGTGACCAGGTTTGCACACATCTCAGGAGGGATTTTGTTCCACTCTTCTTTGCAGATGTTCTCTAAATCCTTAAGGTTTCTTGGCTGTCTCTTGGCAACTCAAAGTTTAAGCTCCCTCCATACATTTTCTATAGGATTAAGGTCTGGAGACTGACTAGGCCACTCCATGACCTTAATGTGCTTCTTCTTGAGCCACTCCTTTGTTGCCTTGGCGGTATGTTTTGGGTCATTGTCATGCTGGAAGACCCATCCACAACCCTTAATTTCTTTGTAAGTGGGTAATAGTACAAAATCTGCAGGGGATCAAATAATTATTTTCCTCACTGTAAATACAGTATATATACATATATATATATATATATATATATATATATATATATATATATACATACACACACACATATACATATATATACATATATATATATATAATGTGTGTGTGTGTGTGTGTATACATTTATTTTTGTATTTTTTTAAATACTTTTTTTGTGTAGCTCTAGCTTTCTAGAAACCTATTTATGCCTAAGGCTCATTAGCAGAGACTGTTTTGGCGTCAATACCCAGTTTAAGTCTAAATGCAAGAAACGAAGGAAGAATTTATTTACTTGCTAAATGAACTGCTCTTATCTCAGACTCTGCTTCCCAGAGATCCATATTGTCTCCCTCCAGACTAGAGACATTGATTGCTCATTTGCCTTCGGTGTAAAGGGAACTTTGTAAATCAATGTGGTAGTAAAGTTCTTTTTTTACCTCTCGATGCGCGTCTGGATTAAGAAGAAAAAAACTGCTCCCCCATTCCCCAGTGACTTTACTTACCTTCCATATTTCTGCTCTGATCCCCACTACAGCCCCTGCAAATAATATATATAAATGTCAACCACGGTGTTTGGTGGGTGTAGGTTCTTCCAGATTCATAAACATTGCACAGGAACAAGTCAGTGTCCCTCTTTGATGAGTTCTGCCGTGTACACACGATCGTAAATTCGGCCAGCAAAAGACCGATGAGCTTTTTGTCGGAAAATGCGACCGCGTGTATGCTCCATCGGAATTTTGCTGGTCGAGTTTTCCGCCAGCAAAAGATTGAGAGCACGTTCTCAATTTTTCAGACGGAAAAAGTTTAGATTGGAAATTCCGATCGTCTGTAGCAATTCCAACACGCAAAATTCCTACACATGCTCGGAAGCAATTGGACGCATGCTCGGGAGCATTGAACTTCATTTTCTTGGCTCGTCGTAGTGTTGTCCATCACCGCGTTCTTTATGGTCGAAAGTTCGGTGAACTTTTGTGTGACCGTGTGTATGCAAGCCAAGTTTGAGTGGAATTCCTTCGGAAAAACCATCATAGCTTTTTCCGACGAGAATTCCAATCATATGTGCGTGGCATTAGGCTGGCCATAGTCATAGAAATGAGTCAGGAATGCAAGCACAAACTGAAAGTCTGTATACATTTGGCAAAGCACTACTGCAAAGTTCTAAAGCCTAGAAAAAAAAACACAATTCACTGTGCTGACACCTAATTAGTATGAGATTGATTGTGACTACTTGTGGTGGTTTACAGAATTTTGGTGCTCACAATAAGCCTAGAATTGTGTCACTGATTTAATAGACTTACTCCTTAACTCCAGTTTTTGTATAAAGGGGCCCTAAACCCTCTCTCCAAGGTGCAGTTACCCTGAGCAACAATCCTAAGGTATAACTGAACTGATAAAAGTTGGTGCTGTTTATGATATTGATTAAAGAAGACCTGAACACTGGAAGCTGTGTCCAAAAAGGGCAATGCAATACTCATCACGATTTTTTGTGGTTTACCTGCAGTTGATCAAAAGATCAGGATTGACATACCATTCCTTGTCTCTGTATGGTGGCACTCTTGGTAGCGGAGCAGCCCTTTGCTTCCTCATGACAAGGCTGCCCCACTGCTGATTGCCAATTTGATGATTGATTGATCAAGCAGCAGAAAGAAAAGGCTCAGAAAACACAGATATGCAGAATGATTGAAGCAGAAGCAGGGAGATTCATGCAGTGCAGGCCTTCATTTACACTTCCTTCTCCAGCAGGGAGAACGGTGTGCAGCAAAATAGTGATGTCACCAAATCTTAGTCCAAATTTGGTGATACTAGAAGTCAAGGCAGCAGTGCCTCTCACAATGCAGTTATACTTACACACCTTGATATATTTCACAGAATGTATTAGGCCAAAAAAACAGAATTAAGAGAGGATTAGCAATTGTAATTTTACAAATAATCAATACGGCAATAATTATACTATGATAGATATGGTTAAACATCAGCAATATTCTGATTTATCAGTAATTAAGAGAACTAAATTGCTTTTACCTGGCAACAGTATATAAAGACACAAAATGGAAAAAACTCCCCTATTGTGGGGTTTTTAGGCAGTCAAACAAAAGAGAGGGGGAAATACTAGTGAATAGGCAATGTATGAAATATCTATATTTATTAATATGTAGAAAAAACCCTTTACATGATGATTAAAACATGAGCTTCAGTGGGAAAATAATAATAAAAGAAAAAGAAAAATGGATACATATTATCAGACAATGGTCAGCATTACATAATAAATGTCAAGATAGTAAACCAATTGCAGCTGACGCGTTTCAACCCCAACTGGGGTCTTCTTCAGAGGGACTTGCTGCTAAAGAAATGTATAACAATTACTTATTGCACACACTGTTGACATATCATAATCACTTATAGGACCCTATAAGTGTGACTTCTCGCAAGCCATACTGTGGCCTTGGCCTGTTCCTGGTTGTGGCGCCCGTGGAGTAATCCGGAACCCCGGTTGGGGAGTCAGAGAGGTTTCTCTTTTTAAGTAAGAGGTTCTTCATGTGGGAATAAATTTTTCTTCATCTTTTCGGATACAGTTTATGGGGTAACTATACCAACTGTTTGTACCTTATGTGATTATGATATGTCAACAGTGTTTGCAATAAGTAATTGTTATACATTTCTTTAGCAGCAAGTCCCTCTGAAGAAGACCCCAGTTGGGGTTGAAATGCGTCAGGGCTGAAATTCGTTTACTATCTTGAAATTTATTATGTAATGCTGATATGTAACCATTGTCTGATAATATGTATCCGTTTTTCATTTATTTTTATTTTCCCACTGAAGCTCATGTTTTAATCATCATGTAAAGGGTTTTTTCTACATATTAATAAAAATAGATATTTCATACATGACAACCTCGCCCAGGTTGGCGAGGTTGTCGTGTTCCCTGTATTGCCTTTTTTTAATATGTGATCACGTTTATTTATTCATTTTTTTATTGTATACGCTGGTTTTATGCCAATAAACAGCCATCTTTATATTTTTTCAACCTACACTATGGGAAGCTGTTTTTCTTTTTCGTTTCATATATGATCCCTTTCACGAGTTTGGCTTTATATACCGCCAAACTATTGGCCGGAGTTTACCTCTTTTGCCATTTCATCTGGATCCTTGGAGAAGAAGACTGGAACCTCCTTGTTGGTGCAGACCACTCCTTTATTGGCCTGAGGACCCATAGCCCCTCCAGTAGTGTACAGACCCACGGGGATTCATCAAGGTTCCATTTATACATGCCTGTATGACCTAGTGTTCATGCACAGGTCCAGTGGTTCCGGTGAGAGTACCCATTTTTTTACCTACCTTGATGTCACTGATGTGAAATGTCTCTGGGATCACTTCTCGGTTCATACATTGTGTGAAATATTACATTTCATGTGGACTCCAAGGACTAATTTATTTGCTTGAGATTTGGACTTCATTTGTTCTCCTTTTTTCTAGTGTCAGACACTTCACATTTTTTGTATCACTTTTTAGACATTGTAGTCTTTTGTAAAAAGCCTAGGCTTATGACATCTTGCACAACTCTCTTGCGCACTCTCATGAGAGTTTGCAGGGAGGGTGAGATTCATAAGAGGGCAAATGAGAGCTGCAGAGCTGGAGGTGTGTCTCTATGTGTCTGTGTAAATCCAGGAAGTGAACAGGCAGCAGCTTCTGCTGCCTACAGTTAAGATGGCTGCAGCCAGACTCAGTGTAGGGAGAGTTCTGCAGCGTATTTGGCAAGTAGAGAATCACAGTGTATATAAAATAATATGCAAAGTGCTTGGAGGGAAGCTTCAGAATGGCAAAGATGTTTTTATTACAAATTATGTGAACAGACTGCAGTGAGGCATGGAGGAGCTCAACTATGAGGAAAGATTAGAGGAACTGAATTTATTCACTCTTGATAAGAGGAGATTAAGGGGGGAGATTATCAACATGTATAAATATATAAGGGGTCCATATAGTGAACTTGGTGTTGAGTTATTCACTTTATAGTCAACACAGAGGACAAGGGGGCACGCTTTACGTCTACTCTAGAGGAAAAGACATTTCATCTCCAAATATGGAAAGGTTTCTTCACAGTAAGAGCTGTGAAAATGTGGAATAGGCTCCCTCCAAAGGCGGTTCTGGCCAACTCAGTAGATTGCTTTAGGAAAGTCCTGGATTATTTCCTGAATGTACATAATATAACTGGGTACTGACATTTATAGGTAAAGTTGATCCGGGGGGGAAATCCGATTGCCTCTCGGGGATCAGGAGGGAATTTTTTCCCCTGCTGTAGCAAATTGGATCATGCTCTGCTGGGGTTTTTCACATTCCTCTGGATCAACTGTGGGTATAGAATTGGGTATATGGGATCGTATGCTATTATTTTTTTTTATTTTTTTTTTGTGGTTGAACTGGATGGATTTGTGTCTTTTTTTTCAACCTGAATAACTATGTAACTATGTAACTGCAGTTCCTCTTTAACATCACTTTTTGCATTACAAAGCATTCAGCACCATGCCTGTTGGACAGTTCCCCCATGGCTGAATAGAAAAGTGCCCTGCCTACTACTGCACACTCCTATCCCTGTCTGGGTTACACCAAATAACTTACTAATGTAGATAGATTTGTTTTATCCAGTACGTGGTGGTGCATCATTCAAGAGTCCCATAACACTCATTCATGTGGACACTATTCTCTACCTCTACTTCAGACATGCAACAACAGCAATGCTTTAGATTTCTAGCCTAATGACTGGATGTATACTAGATGCCGGCAGTATGCTTTCTTTCCTTACAGTATGTGTCCACTCTTCCTCGGGTAATTTAGGAAAACAGATTGGTTTCAATGATGCAAATTACAGATAAGCTTCCACAAGCTTAGTATGATCAGTCTTAGTGGCTACCCTAAGATGCTGCACACCTTTGACACTGATTTCCTGTAATTTAAATTTTTCTATGTGCTGTATGATCTGACTCCTTAAGTCACACTGACTTCATTTAGTAGGACATAAAAGGACCCTCGGCTTGATATTTATCAGACAGCCAGACACAGATCATTATATTTTGTATTCTTTTGTCTCACATATGCGCCGAAACAGTGACGGTGCATTAGTATGGACAGTATGAGCAGAGCGGAGAGCCTTGTACCGTCTTTGATAATGAAGGACACTTGGTAATTAAAATCCTTTTCTCTTTCAAGGTCCAATGTGAGCCACAAAGCAACATGGCACATTTTACATACTTACTAGCTAGTCAAATTGAAAAAAAAGACACAAGTCCATTGAGGTCAACCGATAGAATAATGAATACATTAATTAAAAACCTCCACATACAGAACCCTATACCCACAGTTAATCCAGAGGAAGGCAAAAACCCTTATAAAGCTTGGTTCAGTTTGCTCCGCCAGGGGAAACAAAAATGTTTTTCAGATGCCCTAAGGCAGTGTTTCTCAACCTTTTTCCAGTCAAGGCACACTTTAAAATTTTGCACAATCTCAAGGCACTGCATTCTAAAATCTAAAAACAACAAAAGGAATAGTTTTACGTAGTGCAATTTCTAAATGGCTGGCCTGCACAGTGCCCAAGGTTGTAATGCTGCTCAATAAAAACTGTGGCTTTGAATAACAAAAAAAAAAGTAGACTTGATCCACCTGCTGGCTTGTATACAATTTTGGGGCAATTTTTAGGCACTTTGCCAAGGCACATACCTGGTTGGGGTCAAGCTGACAGGAGGGCTTTTCCTGTCCTGTTCCTCCTGAAGGTGGTGACAGGATATACAGTAACAGGGCAGGGATTGGCACAGGTGCCTAGTTGGAGATCCTGGACGGAAGGTACTTGTAGCAGGTTCCAAGCAGCAGGCAGACTCATGGACGGAATGATAGGCAAAAGGCAGAGTGAGATCACAAGCCAGGTTAGCAAAAAAGGTATCAGGAATGAGCAGACCAATTATACACAGGAACAAACACTGGACCAGGTCACAGATGGTAGAAGCTGATGACCACTCAGCAATCTTCTGGTTTATGGAGCTACTTTAAATAGGCAAGAGAGCGACAAGTATTTCCGCATGCTCATGCTAACGTGTGTGGATATGCGAGCAAGTCAGTGCATGTCTAGTCGTCACCCACAAATTATTATGCACACGAGTTAGGGAACCTCCTAGTTGTCACTGAGAATTTCTATTAGCGAGTGCACATCTTAATGCAAATCTTTGTGCATACGATTTAGGCACCCTGGTTGAAAAAGGCAATCGGATATTCCCTTGATCAATAATCTATGGTGTTATTGCTTTAATTGTTAAAGAGTAATATTCCTCTCTGGGTGATCTATGTACAGTGCAGGGATTGCAACAAACTTTGTTGCAGATTCCTACCTTTTTTTTATTCTGGAGAAATAGTTGTTTGATTGTCTATGTGCATTTGCAGAGTGAGTCTGTAGGGGAGTGTTTTTCTAATTATCAATCAACTGCTGCACCTGCAGGACTCTAATGAGAAAAAAATGCAAGGTTTGCATTCCTTTAGGCATGATTTCCTTTGGGAATATCTCACAAAAAATGGCATTTGTGTTGCATGGGATGCACAAAATCTAATTTGTATATTAGTGCAGACCTCTGGGAAAATCAGTACGCCAATGACACAAGCAGAAAATGACATATCTATGGGGCATTCTGTATGCCATCTGTGTACCAAACACCTCCAGGTTCCTATATTGCATTGCATTTTACAGAGAATTACAGTACTGCATATTAAAAATAAAAGGTCATTTTTAAAAACATTCATTTGCAATATGACTTGTGTTGCAACTGTATACAGGATATTATTTTATTTTTTTATTTGTTTTGTTTTTTTCCAACGAAAGTGGACTTGTCTTTTAAAAGCTAGTTATATGATGCGCATTTAGGAATGCATCCAGGTTTTTTTAAACAATCAGCTAAGCTGGCTAGAAATGTATGCAGATGTTAAACCTCTTTGCCTCCAGATGCAAAGAGTGACCCCCTTTCTTTTGCAATGATCTTAAAGTTAATAACACTGCACCAAGTTCACTATATGGATCATTGATGTGTTTATATATGTTGAGCATGCCCCCCCTAAACTTCTCTTCTCAGGGGGGGAATAAATTCAGATCAGCTAATCCTTCTTCATGGCTGAGGTCCTCTATGGCTCTTAGTTCCCCTTCTCTGCACTCTCTCCAGTTCTCCAACATCCTTTTTGTGAACTGGTTCTCAAAATGAACTGCTATTCCACATGAGGCCCTACTAATGCTTTGTACAGGGGCAGGATTATATCTCTCTCTCTCTCAAATCTTTCCCTTTTTATAAAACAAGAATGTATTGTGTTTGCATTAGAAACTTGGCATTGCATGCTATTATTAATTTATTTTATCATCTCCCAGAACTCACAAATCCTTCTTGATTATTGATTCACCCAGTTGTACTCCTCCTAGAATGCATGATGCATGCATATAAAGAAAAACGAGAAGAGACAGGCGGGACTGTTACGGTGCTAATACTAGTAAGAGAGGAGTGTATAAATGTATAGATAAAAGAGAATATTTTATTAAATGTAATAAAAGCGATCAAAAAAAAAAAAAAAAAAATATTACAATAGGATCAAATTTAACAAAATTGCATATATTAGCTACCATACAAAACAGTATACAAAATCCAACAATTAGTTTAAATAACCCAATTCTTGGCAGTTCAGATAGAATATTCCCGACATGTTTCGCCTATCATTAGGCTTCTTCAGGGGAGCCAGTAATTGGTGGAAGAGAAATTGTTTTGTTTAGAATACAAAAAGGGTACACTATAAATAGAAAGAAATAAAACAAAGTTAATGGAGCCGGTCACATACACAAAAGAGCACATCCTTAGTCCCCAACACCGCCCAACTGTCTCCAAAGATTGGTGGATAGGGAATGACACAAAAAAAAAGTATATGTATGTCTTTAAAGAGTATAAGCGAAATAATACCTACCTATTTAAAAACAAATACGTCTAGTCCCTAAAGAGAAGACCCCACCTGGGATTGGAGAATGGACCGATCATAGACAACCGCCAAAAGGGTGACTGCAGGAGACAAATCAAGCGAACAGACAAGTCTAGTAATCAACAAACTTCACAGGGAGCTTAATAAAGCTTCCATAGGGATTATTGGTTAATCAATAAGTTTAGAAAGTCCATAGCAATAAAAATAAATTTAAATTTAAACTATACCTGTGCTGCATTAGATGTAAAGTATGTTGCACATGAAAAGTTGAAAATTGCACAGAGGGAGGTCCTTGGAGTTGTGTCTAGAGGCCCGTGAGATGATCTTGGTTATAATAAGGTAGTTTAAGAAGAACACGAAGATAGAAAAAATATTCAAAAAAGAAAAATTATATATAAAAGAAGCCCTAAAACAGAGCAAGAAAAAACAAAAGAAAAGGGTCAGCTGGGCAGTGTGCTCACGAATAATTATTGGTCAATTAAAGTAGTGCTAGCTTACCATAAGCATATAAGAAGTGCAGTCACAATTATTGCTGTATCACACAGGCAACAGCCCAAGCGTACCGCGAAGCAGACAGCACCAAAGCCACAACATTCTGGCTCTAAGCAGAGCCGCCAAAAGAATCAGTCTAAGATCTAAAAATGACCAGAACAAATTTAAATAAATTAGATAAGATGAAAGAAAGGAAGGGTTGGAACAGCAGCCTAGTCTGTGTGGACAGACTCAGTGCTAGTTCAATGAACTGACCTTGCGGCGAAAACTTCTCACGTGGACTCGGCAGGGCGGACATGCCTGCAGCATTGATGAACGCTTATTTATCTCCCTCACCACCCGGCGTCTAATCAACGACGCCGGATGTGAGCGGACAGTAAGTGCGGAACTGCGCATGCGCACGCCCCCGCGTCACAAAGGAAGCCTACAGTCCCCATAATGCACTGCGGAGGTGTCTCCGTAGCCAAGGAGACCAGGGCACCGCGACAGGCAATAGCGGGGAACACGGGAGAGACATTCGAGAGGGCTCAGAAGAGCTCTACAGAGATTGTCAATCCGAGGACCCGGTGAAACGGACGCGCACGTCCCGCAACCCGCATGTTAACAGGTCCAGCTTCCACATAGCTGGACCTGTGTGTCCGTACAGCACCCCAAACTGTGCGGAAATAAAATGATCGAACGTACCCCAAAGAAGTAGGGGGGGCCTTTCCAAAAAAGAAAAGAAAAAGTTTTTTATTACACTGTATTGGAGCCTATATAACTTAGTCTGAGTGGCTATCAGTCAGAGAATGGCTGTTTAATCTAAATTCAACCAAATCTCATGAGACACATGGACAAAATTAAGGAGAAAGAACTGTGCTTGTTGACCGGCACCATACAAATTCATAAATGTACAAAAAATGATAAACAGAATATAATTAAGTTGAAAAAATTATATATCATTGCAGAACATCAGTCAAAAAAATGCACTATATTAAAGAATATAAACAAAAAATCAGTGGATATTAAGGTGTTATGTTAAAATAAAGATAAATCCAGTACATTAATGTATAAACAAAAGAAAAGTAAATAAAAATTAAACAGTCTAACCCTTATAGAGTAGGTTTAAAGAATTTTATTTTTAAACTATGAAAACTAAAAATAAAAAGAAAAATAATAGAATGTAGCCGAGATAAAGAAAAAAGAAAAAGGGGGAGGGGGGGGGGGTTTGAAAAGCAGAGATATGAAGAATGTGAAAGGAAAGTACTGACAATTTGGCAGAAAGTGGGTAGCCCTATTTCCAAAGGATGGGGCCCCCCATGGGGAATTCCATGGGTTCAGGATTAGACATATTAATTAATAGATAAATAGTATAGAAAATAATGATTTTTAGAGAAAATGTTTGAATGTAATATATTCATTTAAACCTGGATGATTGGTGGCTTCTAAAGTATATATCCATTGGGTTTCCAATTGAAGTAAACGCCTATCTATTTCACCTCCCCGAGCATGAGTAGGCACATGCTCCAGAGCTGCGAAACGTACACTATTAGAATCAAAATTGTGGGAATTACCCACATGTCTGTTTAATGCTGTGGTGCATAATCGTTTGGATAAGGGCAACATGTGATCTCTAATTCTTTTATAAAAAGGGCGTTTGGTCTTTCCAATGTAGAAACATCCACAAGAGCAATTAGCAATGTAGACAATCCCCACAGTTTTGCAAGTAACATTATGTTTAATGGTGCGAATGGAACCATTAGGCAGTGTAACTTGTGCTGATCCTAGAATGAAACGACACATATCGCAGTGGCCACAAGGATAGGTGCCGGTGCGATTGGGTCTAACAGGTCGATGAGTATTAAAGTGACTTGTAACTAGTCGGTCTCTCATGGACTGGGATCTACGGTATGTCAATTGGGGAAAAGGCTTAATATATTTATGAATTATTGGATCCGCAGTTAATAGAGGCCAATATTTGTCTAGGATTGCTCGCATTTGATGATGTTGGCGTGAATATTGTGTTATAATACGTATGGGTGTATGAGAGGTAGATCTCGGTTTGGGATAAATTAACTGATTTCTGTTCAATTTTAATACTTTATTATAGGTGCGTTTTAGTAGTGTTTTACTGTAGCCTCGTTGGCAAAGTCGTGTGGTAAGATCCCGTGCAGCCAATTCAAAGTCCGCGTCTTGAGAACAGTTACGACGCAAACGAAGATATTGGCTGTAGGGGATGCTATCTAAAAGTGATTTAGGATGAGCACTTTCCGCATGAAGAATGGTATTACCCGCAGAGGGTTTACGATATAGAGCTGAATCAATGACGCCATTTTTGTCCAATTTAATGTATATGTCCAGGAAACTAATCTGGGTCTGACTGAATTCCATCGTGAATTTAAGATTAAATTGATTGATGGACAAATTATCAAAGAATTCATGTAATTCATTAAGGGAGCCCGTCCATAATAACAAAATGTCATCAATGTAACGGTGCCAACCCAGGATGAACTGACTCCAGTCCCGGGGTTGGTCACCTGAAAAAATGTGTCGTTCCCACCCCCCCAGGTACAGATTGGCGTAGGTAGGGGCACATTTAGTGCCCATAGCTACGCCCTGCACCTGGAGGTAGTGGGAACGATCAAACATAAAATAATTGTGCGTCAGAATGAACTCCAAAAGTTGAAGTACAAATTTGTCATAGTTCTGGGAAATAGAACCCCGTTCCTGAAGGAAGGAGTACATGACTTGGATGCCTGTTGAGTGCGGGATGGAATTGTAAAGGCACTCAACATCTAGGGCCACTAGCCATGTGCCTGGGGGAAGTTGTTTTCCGTCTAAAATTCGTAATAAATCAATCGTATCCTTCACGTAGGATGGCAGGGATAGTACATGTGGAAAAAGGTGTTTGTCAATGAGAGCACTGGCGTTCTCAGTCAAACATTGGCAACCGGATACTATGGGTCGACCCGGTGGATTAACTAAAGATTTGTGTAATTTAGGTAACGAATAAAATGTGGGGGTTTGTGGGTTTTTTACATTTAAGTACTTCCATGTGTTAAGATCTATAGTACCATTTCGGTACGCTTGAAAGATAAGATGGTAATACTTGGTGGTAGAATTCTCAATGATGAGTTGGGATATTGGACGATACCAGTCCCTATTGTTAAGGATGTCTAGGCACATTTTTTTATATGCCCCCACATCCATAATGCATACATTGCCACCCTTGTCAGCAGGTTTAATGATTATATCAGGGTTGTTTTGAAGGTTTAGAAGTGCCTGTCGATGTTTAAAAGAAAGATTGTGGGATTCTTGTGTTTTAAGATTTAGATGCTTAATTTCAAGAGTTAATTGGCTTACAAAAGCCCAAATGTTTGGGTTGCTTTGAAGCAAAGGGAATGTTTTTGATTTAGGTTTAAACATAGCCGGGGCAGGGAATAATACTCCCGGAACTGATACACGAGGAGTGATTAATTCTGAAGACTGTTCAACATCTGTGTTTCCCTCATCCCAAAGTGACATCAGGTCTTCCATAGCCCGGAGCTCACTGGATGATGGTTCCACAGAGATGATACTGGGATCAGTTATGTGTTCAGTTTTATCATATAGTACCTTGAAAAGAAGACGTCTGGCAAAAAGTTGTATATCTTTAACAAATTGGAATTTGTCTAAATCAGTAGATGGGCAAAAGGATAAACCAAATTTCAGAACTTCAATTTGTTCCTTAGTTAAGGAGACCGAGGATAAGTTCACAACCTCGAGATTCAGTGCATGTGTGCGTGAGGTAGTGAGGGTGGGTGTGTTTTGGGTTCCGGAGTCTGAACTAAAAAAATGGGTGCGATACGAGGGTCCGAGGTGTGTGAATGAGGTGGAAACATAGAAGAAAGTGCAGGTTCACTGGCTCTCCTGGATGAGAGTCCAGAGTGAGTGGGGGCGGGATTTAAACTGGGTGCAAGAGTGCTGAGTGCATGGTGACTAGAGGGCTCTGACGTGGTGGTTGGGCGTAGAAGAGTGTGGGGCATAGGAGTGGAAACTTGTGTGCGATGTGCCTTGGGTGGGGCCGCAGTGGATTGGTGTACCGTTTCGGTGGTATGCATGTTTTCTTTATCGTACATCACGGGACACAGAGCACCATAGTAATAGCTATGTGGGTTATAGGCCACCTATAGGTGAATGGACACTGGTATAACCAAAAAGGAAGCAGGAAGTGCCCCTCCCTTTATAACCCCTCCCATACCGGGAGTATCTCAGTTTTTTCACCAGTGTCTAAGGTGTTGGTCACGGTTGATGAAGTGCTAAGAGAGCTCTGCTAAGTAATCCCTGATGGGATCAAGGGGCTGTGCAAACATCTAAAGTGCTTGAAAACCAAATGCATGGTACTCGTGCAAGAAGAAACAAGGTTTTTGTCTGTAATGCTTCTCTTTTGAGAGCTGGACCCAGGGATACGCACCTTGGTCATGTTAATACAGCCAAAGAGTTTTCCGGCAGTGGTGCTGCACAGGTCCAAGGGAGTGGACCCGTGAAAGAGGACCCAGTCCTTGAAGGTCTGGTATGACACGGCCCGTTGTGATAGGTGAAGGCTGGATCTGTCTGTGATAATTTCCAGCAGTCCTGTGGCATGATCAGGTAAGTCAGAAAGACAGGGAATATATATATATATATATATATATATATATATATATATATATATATATATATATATATGATTCACTTGATCTTTCTGGTGTGAGCGTGCAATGCCTTGTCTGTGTTTTGCCACTAGAGGGTGTAAAAGCTAAATACCTGGCTTCCAGAATTCCATGCTTCCCCTGGGATGTGCTCAAGTGTCAGCAAAGGCTTCTTGTGGCAGCATTGCTATTTCTCCTGCTCTGTCAGCCATCAGTAGGGGTTTGGGGGGACCAACCATCATCAGAGATTTCAGGTTCCCCCCCTGCTGAAGACCCCCTACTCCCCCGATTTGCCTCACTACAGGGCCCAATATCTTCACTCGGGAAAGGGATCCTTTTTAAAAAGAGGCGGGGCCTGGGTCAGCTGGGGCGTGGCTTAAATGCAGCCAGCGTGCACGTGGGGCATAAGGCTCACTGCTTAAAAGCTTTACACTCTGGAAGTGTCTGGTTGGCTGACAGAGGGACACAGAGCATACAAGTGGTATGTAAGCTGTATAGGTTTGTGGATCAAGTCATTTTTAAGGGGCACATTTTACTCAGCATTGAGACTGGGCATTTATAGCAGCATGGTATGTAATTGCTAGACTAAAACTCGGCCTGAGGTGCCTAGTCGCACACCCGCAGTTCCATCCTCCCCTGTAAGACCTGGAGCATCTGGCAAATCTCAGCAATTTAGTCTCACAGGCATGGTGGCTACCTCCAACTTCCCAGCCTCTGCATGCATCATTAAGGACAATTTGGCTATGTTTGCTTTGGAAGGGAAAATAGCCGAGATGTTAGCATCTTTCTTCCAGGAGGTTAAAAAACGCAGCAAACCCCCCTTCTCCTGCCCTTGATCTTCCAGTAGTGGAGCAACAATGGACAGATGATATTGGGGTACCTTTGAGAGAAGGAGGTTCAGGTGACCCCTCTTTGGAGGAAGCAGGCAGATCCATGAGCAGTTGAGGCGGGTGATGATGATGTCATGCCGCTGCTGGGTGTACCAAGATGGCCGCTGCTCCGGAGCTAGGCCGAAGCCACGGCCTTTCCTATGGGCTCAATCTGCGGATCGCACACCATGCGATCCGCGGATTGAGAGGCGAGAGCCAGATGTGGCTCTTTTAATGGCCGCATCTGGCTCTCACCACTCAATCCACGGATCGTGAGCCATAGGTTCCCAACCCCTGCTGTAGACCTTAAAGAGGAGCTCCAGGCTCCTTCAGAAAAAATAAAAGTCAGCAGTTACACATACTGTACTGTAGCTGATGACTTTTAATATTAGGGCACTTACCTGTCCAGGAATCCAGTGGTATCCTCAACCAAGCGAATTATTCACAGCCGGTCTCCTACTGTGCTGCACTTTGTGAATGGGCCACAGTCTTCTTGGACCTGTGATGTGTCCCACAAGACTGCAGGGGAAGGAAGGGAGGGTGAACTTCCTGCTCAGTTCACCGCTGCGAACTAAGCTGGAAGTGGGAGCAGGATAGAATATAGAATATTGTTTTGTTGCAAAAACTCTTCTATTTAGTCCTTTATTAAACTCTAAAGTATCTTCTTGACTATAGAAATTACACATTTAGGTCTATAGTTACAGTGGTGTGAAAAAGTGCTTGCCCCCTTCCTCATTTCCTGTTCCTTTGCATGTTTGTCACACTTAAGTGTTTCGGAACATCAAACCAATTTAAACAATAGTCAAGGACAACACAAGTAAACAAAATGCAATTTGTAAATGAAGGTGTTTATTATTAAAGGTGAAAAAAAATCCAAACCATCATGGCCCTGTGTGAAAAAGTGATTGCCCCCCTTGTTAAAACATACTATAACTGTGGTTGTCCACACCTGAGTTCAATTTCTATAGCCACACCCAGGCCTGATTATTGCCACACCTGTTCACAATCAAGGCATCACTTAAATAGGAGCTGCTTGACACAGTAAGGTCCACCAGAAGATCCTTAAAAGCTACACATCATGCCGAGACCCAAAGAAATTCAGGAACAATTGAGAAAGAAAGTAATTGAGATCTATCAGTCTGGAAAGGGTTATAAAGCCATTTCCAAAGCTTTGGGAATCCAGTGAACCACAGTGAGAGCCATTATCCACAAATGGCGAAGACATGGAACAGTGGTGAACCTTCCCAGGAGTGGCCGGCCGCCCAAAATTACCCCAAGAGCGCAGCGACGACTCATCCAAGAGGTCACAAAAGACCCCACAACAACGTCCAAGGAACTGCAGGCCTCACTTGCCTCAGTTAAGGTCAGCGTTCATGCCTCCACCATCAGGAAAAGACTGGGCAAAAATGGCCTGCATGGTTCCAAGGAGAAAACCACTGCTGAGCAAAAAGAACATCAAAGCTCGTCTCAATTTCTCCACAACACATCTTGATGATCCCCAAGACTTTTGGGACAACATTCTGTGGACCGATGAGACAAAAGTGGAACTCTTTGGAAGGTGTGTGTCCAAGTATATCTGGCGTAGAAGGAACACTGCATTTCATAAAAAGAACATTATACCAACAGTAAAATATGGTGGTGGTAGTGTGATGGTCTGGGGCTGTTTTGCTGCTTCAGGACCTGGAAGACTTGCCGTGATAAAAGGAACTATGAATTCTGCTGTCTACCAAGAGATCCTGAAGGAGAATGTCCGACCATCTGTTCGTGTACTCAAGCTGAAACGAACTTGGGTTCTGCAGCAGGACAATGATCCTAAACACACCAGCAAGTCCACCACCGAATGGCTGAAGAAAAACAAAATGAAGACTTTGGAGTGGCCTAGCCAAAGTCCTGACCTGAATCCTATTGAGATGTTGTGGTATGACCTTAAAAAGACGGTTCATGCTCGAAAACCCTCTAATGTAACTGAATTAGGACAATTCTGCAAAGATGAGTGGGCCAAAATTCCTCCAGGACGCTGTAAAAGCCTCATTGCACGTTATCGCAAACGCTTGGTTGCAGTTGTTGCTGCTAAGGGTGGCCCAACCAGTTATTAGGTTTAGGGGGCAATCACTTTTTCCACACAGGGCCATGATGGTTTGGATTTTTTTTCACCTTTAATAATAAACACCTTCATTTACAAATTGCATTTTGTGTTTACTTGTGTTGTCCTTGACTATTGTTTAAATTGGTTTGATGTTCCGAAACACTTAAGTGTGACAAACATGCAAAGGAACAGGAAATGAGGAAGGGGGCAAACACTTTTTCACACCACTGTACTTGATAAAGACCTTGATACCTTTTTTAATATAGGCACTACATTGGATGTGTATCAATTTGTTGGTATTGACCAAGTCATTAAAAAGTCTCTAAAAATTAGAAAGAATGGCTTCAAAATAACATTTCAACTTTTGGGAGCAACTCCACTAAAGATACACCGAGGTTCAGTGAATACATAACAGTAATTGTAATGATTTTCTAAATGTTCTCCTTTTTCTTCAGCCTCTTTGTGAAAAAAAAAACAAAAAAATGCAATTTTCAATTTGGACTTTGTCTCTGACTTTAATTTGATTTTCAATTAAGCACTGACAGGTCTTCCCAGCAGCAGTCTTTCTCCGTGCTTTGTAAACCATATGATCCTACTCCTCCCCTTTTTCTCTTCTTTAGTATTACGCAGCTAAAGGAACCCTCTATCCTTCCCTATCGCCCATTCCAATTTTTCTACTTTGAAGGGAATCACATTAAGGTCCTAATCATTGCCCTGGTTCAGGTGTTTTCACTGGTAGCCTCAGAACCAGTGAAATCTAGGACCATCTCCAGATAGATGCCAAAATCAGCATATCCCCTTCCACAGTCTGGGGGCTGCTGGGATGCCATGTCCTCTCTGTACCATAGTCTGACACTTGGCCAGCTTATTATAATTAGAGACCAGACTGAATGTGAGTTATTACACCCTGTGATTTGCCAAAGGTGTCAGCACCTGGCTGCAGATACTTAGATTCTTAGCTTCGAGCCCACATATACTTGCTGTGCAACCATGGAAAATGAGCAAGCCTAATGTAATGTAAAATTGCAGTATGAAAAAAAGAATTTAAAACAAGAGACATAGCATCACCTAATTGTTAGTATGCCCCTAAAACACTGTGAAACCTAGGGTTTACCTAGTCACCAGAGCAGTGCAAAAAACAAAGCTGATTTGACAGGTTTATTATTTTTTCCTTTAGTAACCATTCAGACTTTAATTTACACAAGTCCAAAAATGTAACTTTGTGTAAAGACTAGTTATTATTATTATTATTGTGATACAGGATTTATATAGCGCCAACAGTTTACACATCGCTTTACAATATAAAAAGGAGACAATACAGTTATAATACAATAAAACACAAGAGGATGAAGCGGGCCCTGCTCGGAAGAGCTTACAATCGAATAGGTTGGGGCAGGTGGTACAAAAGGTTGCAACTGTGGGGAATGAGCTGATGGAAGTGGAAAAAGATAAGTTGGAGACGTGATAGGCTTTCCTGAAGATATGAGTTTTCAGGCATAGCCTGAAGGTCGCAAGAGTATTGGATAGCCGGACAGGTGGAGGTAGGCTCTGGAAAGGCATGGGAGGTGGAGATGAGAGAGCTTGAGAGTAGGAGGTCTTGAGAAGATCCAAGTAGTTCCAAGTTGTTGTTGTTGGCACTGGGGATCATTCAGCCCAGTAGAGGGACCGAGTTGCAGGATGGAGTAGCGTATCTTTGGGAACAATGCTAGGGGAGAAGTGAGTATTGCAGTGAAAGCAGATTTTCTTATTTTCATTAAAGCTGCCATTGCATTTATTATTTGTTTTTTAATCCGTAGTTACATAGTTATATAGTAGGTGAGGTGGAAAAAAGACACAAATCCATCAAGTCCAACCTATGTGTGTGATTATATGTCAGTATTACATTGTATATCCCTGTATGTTGTGGTCCTTCAGGTGCTTATCTAATAGTTTTTTGAAACTATCTATGCCCCCCGCTGAAACCACCACCTGTGGAAGAGAATTCCACATCCTTACCACTCATACAGTAAAGAACCCTCTATGCAGTTTAAGCTTAAACCTCTTTTCTTCTAAATTTAATGAGTGGCCACGTGTTTTATTAAACTTCCTTCCTCTGAAAAGTTTTATCCCTATTGTGGGGTCACCAGTATGGTATTTGTAAATTTAAATCATATCCCCTCTCAAGCGTCTTTTCTCCATAGAGAATAAGTTCAGTGCTCGTAAATTTTCTTCATAACTAATATCCTCCCAGTCCCTTTTATTAGCTTTGTTGGGCTTGTTTGTACTTACTCCATTTCCAGCACATCCTTCCTGAGGACTGGTGCCCAGAACTGGACAGCATACTCCGGCTGTGGCCGGACCAGAGTCTTGTAGATTGGGAGAAATATTGCTTTATCTCTGGAGTTAATCCCTTTTTTAATGCATGCCAATATTCTGTTTGATTTGTTAGCAGCAGCTTGGCATTCCATGCCAAGCATAGTTATGCTTTAAATTTTTGAAATATATAGCCAAACCTTTTTTTTTTTTTGCAAAGTAGAGAATGGGTCTCATTAGGGAGATTCTTCTCCACTTCCTGTCCTGGAGACATAACAGCAAATGAGAGGAAATTTATCCTAAATGAAGGAAATCCCCCCGTAGATAGGTCTCCCTGTTTGAAGATGTCCTGCTGTGACAGCTGTAACATTTTTGGATTCCCCATTACTTTCCATCCCAGTGACAATGGTCACCAGGACAAAAAAAGAGTGAACCCTTGCAGCGGTGACACAGACAGCAAAAGGGTTTTCTATCCCTTCCTCCTTGTATTGAACACGAGGAAAAAAGTTTTGACCTTAGATACACTTTTTTTGCGCACTGCAAATTAAATACCATGTCAGCGTCAGGCTCAAAAAGCACAGCAAAGGACACGTCTTATCAAAAAACTTTACACATCTTTACAAATGACTAGACTCTCAGCATGGAAAGTTTAGAGGTTTTTCTGATTGGGGATTAATAAGAAAAGGGAATCAAAAAGTAGTTGAATAGCAGACGTGTTGGGACTCGCTTATCAAAATATCTAAAAGAACATTTTGTGTTGTCTCTTAACAACCAGATTCTTGATCCAAATAAAACCTATCAGGGCTTAGTTATGTAAACTAGAGAACAGGGAAATATCAATGTTACCAACAGCAACCAATCAGATATTTTGATGTACAGAAAAAGAACATCTGCCATCTGAATTACTCCTTGGCTTCTAATATCTCCCAGGGACCCTGGCAATAGGATGCTTACCCTGCAAGGATTTTACAAGGGGAACGTATTATACTTTCTTTTACTTCCCATTACCAAGAATACAGCAGAAAGACCAAACTTTTTTTGGAGTAATGGAAATGCTAAACTCAAGTGGAAAAAACTAGTGGAGTGACCTTTTAACAGCTGACCCAGAACCCTGACCTCAACCCTACTGAACACCTTTGTGATAACGTGAAAGGCTGATTGTTAGTAAGATCTTTTTGTCCCACATCAGTTCCTGACCTCTTGTTGCTGGATGATATCAAATTCCCACCGTCACACTCCAAAACCTTGTAGAAAGCCTTTCCTAGAAGAGTGGAGGCTTATGTCGCCGAGGGGGTTAAGAGCAACTCCATATGAATACCCATGGATTTAGAATGGAGTGCCCAATCTCATATAGGTGTAATGGTTAGGTGTCCAAACTTTTGGACATATAATGGACCTTGTGGCAGCCATATTTGCAGACTCTGCTTCCTCCTTAGTGGTGCTGCACAGTGATAGTGCTTTACGTCAATTCAAATGTATACCTTGGGTTAGTTTAGACATATACTGAGGAATAAACGTAACTTCCAGCCACATTATAATGGTGCAGGGAACAGTCAGAAGTGGCATGCACTACATCAGCTGAGCAGACAGTGTTCTGACTCAACTACAAGGAAATAACTTTATCTTCAGCTTCGTATAGGGCTTACACGACCTGGTAATCTATTTATTTCTTGCCTCAATTCAGACAGTTTAACTCAATGAATAACTCACTGTATGGAAAGATAGACTATGGATCCTCTTGATTATTCCGTTTAATGATGATACCCATAGGTAGAAAAACGTTGAAGTTGTAAGCCACATGTAAAGATGTTACAGCATGAGGTATTCTATGCACAATGACTGAGAGAGAGGAAGGGGAGGAGAATATACAGAACTACGGTGGGAGAGAGAGTTAAGAAAGACAGAGGAAACAAATCTTAAAGACACAGAGCGTAATAATTCACATTGTGTAACACAACAGACAGACTTGGGGCACTATTCTGTGCACTGATACTTTTGATGGGGCACTATGTACGCTAGGAACTAGAGCAAGCCCGCACCTAATTAAAGCAGAACTTCATCCAAAAGGGAAAGTTCCACTCTTCCTCCTCCCACCTCCCGCCCTATGGAACATGTTTTTTTAGGGGTGGGGAGCGGGTAATTATTTTTGACAGGTACCCACTCCCACTTAAGATTGTATCGCTTAAGTGATCTGATCGGAAGTTCTCTTCCCTCCCCCTGCCCGCAACTTTCTGGGACATGTCACAGGTCCCAGAAGGTTGCGGGTCCATTCACAAAGCACGGAGCAACTCGCACATGCATTATGGGCAGCCATTGTGTGAATTCGCAAGGATAGAGGGCTGGCTGCCCACAGTTAACAAGCTATCGCTGGGGACGGAAGACCGGTGAAGAAACCGGCCTAGGTGAGGAAGGCACTGGATCCCCGGAGAGGTGAGTGTCTGTTAATTAAAAGTCAGACAGTTTTTGTACCTGCTGACTTTTAATTTTTCAACACATGGCTGAAGTATCTTTTTAACAGAGCAAATACAGCAGTTTTCTATATAGAAAACTGCCACAGATTCCTGCCAGGTGCAACCTTATCGCATGGGATGTGAGCTGTCAGCACACAGCTCACATCCCTCTCTCTGCCAGTACAGTCACTGTACTACATTAGCAAACCTGCAGGTTTAACAGCCCTCCTCCTTCCTCAACTCTGAGCTGACCAAGGTGATGGGGGCAGTGTAGAGATCAGAGCATGCAGCTCCAGCTCTACTGTTCTCTGTGCTGTATCAGAAACAGCCACAGAACAGAGAACTGGTCGCTCCTAATTAATAATAGGGCCTGGCGCCCTTTTGTTATGGAGGAGTAGCATCTGCTCCACTTTTATATTTAGAAGAGTGGTGCAAATATTGTAGTCACACGACTCTGTTAATTCCCCCAATACAGTGGAACCTTGCTTAAAGAGTAACGCAGTTAATGAGCGTTTGGAAAGACAAGCATCTTTTTTTTTTAAATCCGGACTCGGTTGGCAAGCGTTGTCTCGCAAAACAAGCAGAATTCAAGCTAATGTGCACAGGCACACTCCATTGTTGTCAATATCAGGAAAGCTACGCTAAGAAATGCAATGCAGCCATTGCCGGAGTGCATGTAGCCTGCAAAGTGGCAATTGATAAAGCAAGAATTTCATCTTTAAAAATGTCTATGGTTTATGATAGACAGTGCTATAGCAAAGAGGAAAGAAAAATTAAGAGTTTACCTTTACTTTAATGAACTCAGAAAATATGCAATGTGAAAGTCACATCAAAAATTCTGCTCAGGGAAACGTTTGCAGACAAGTCAAGATGCGCACACAGTGAAAATATACTGTATTGCCCCTTTAATGGCTGCACAAGGGACTGTCATTCAGTACGCTCCTGCTCTCCTCCTTGATAAAAGTAATAAAGGTTGTAGGATGCACAGACAGTGGCTGGATCAGCTGGGAATATATTGCTTTACATTGCGATGCAGTATTTCATTACACATGGTTGTAATATGACAGCATCATACGTAACACATATTCCCCCCCCAGGGAGTGATGACAGTATGGAAACAGCAAGGAACAGGAGTCTGCATACATTTAGCTCTGGATCGTTATGATTCTTGCATACTGATCCATCATCTCTCTCTTTCTCTGTCATTGACAATTACTGCCTTTAAGCTTTTTAGCAGCAGATAAAAAAAACTCCAAAGATTAATAATACAGCTCACATAAAAGTTTAATGGCAATGGACAGTTAATACTGCGCGGATACAGACATTTGTGCACTCCCACCCCAATGTCTTGAGTAGCTAAGATATGGTTGAAGGGTGGTTTCCACCTTCAGGTGACTTTGAAGCATATGCTCATAGATGAAAAAAGGAAAATTGATGCAGTAGCAAATTTACATATATACCTAACTTTCTAGATATCCTTATATATTTTAGTAGACATATATCCTTAAGGTTGAAGTTTTAATCTGCCTATATTTTCCTTTCCCTGGCTCCCCCCCTCTTTCCTCATCAACGTGCTAATGAAATAATAATAAAAAAAAGTTTCCATTTTTCTTGCATACCTTACAGTAATGCACCGTACACACGATCAGACATTCCGACAACAAAATTCTTGGATTTTTTTCTGACGGATTTGGCTCAAACTTGTCTTGCATACATATGGTCACACAAAGTTGGTCGGAAATTGCAAACTTCAAGAATACGGTGACGTACAACATGTATAACGAGCTGAGAAAAATTAAGTTCAATAGCCAGTGCGGCTCTTCTGCTTGATTCCGAGCATGCGTGGAACTTTGTGCGTCGGAATTGTGTACACACGATCGGAACCACATCTCAAATTTTGTGCGACGGAAATTCCGATGGAAAATGTCTGATGGAGCCTACACACAAAGCTCCCATTGAACATTTTTCGTTGGAAGATTAGACCGTGTGTACGGGGCATAAGTAACGCCGACATGGGATGCTGAGCTTTCAAGATAAAAAAAAAGACTGAAACCCAGTAAATGAAAAAGAGGCGAGCCAGGCACAGACAGGGAGGGAAGGTCTGGATCAGTTTTTTTCCCGAACTGTGGCCCTTGGGCCAGTTGTGGCCTTTTGGAGAAATATATATGGAAGGTAATAATTTTACTATTTTGTGTGCCACATCCAAAATTGTAAACCAAGAATTATAGCACTCCTAGTGGTGGACTTTTTAGGCATGTGCAATAAGTATCAAGTATATAGAGTACAAAGAAATGTTTTTTATTGAAATATTATTATAAGAAAAACGTATAAAACAAGGAATGCATAAATACACTGATAATCTGTATACACACTAATTGCTTAGAATACCCTACGCGTTTCAGAGAGTCTGAATCTCCTTCTTCAGGGGAAGGTATAGAGTAAGGAAAAGGTCTATTGGAAAAAGATACATACATATATTATACGCATGCTAATATTTTCGTATACACTTACATATTCAAAATAGTGTGTTAAATTAGCATTCCATGAAACTTGTAATTAAAAACAAGATGGGAAGACAGAATGGATATTACAGATGGCTTTTTTCCCTTTGAGGAACTCCTAATGTGGTCCCCCAGCAGAGATATTGATAAGAGACCAACCCCCTAGTGCAGGTGGGCAGATGGAAAAAACCCCGGGAGAGCACTGGGGCAAAGCAGTCGGTCCTGTAAAGGATAAGAAAAGGGCGTGTTTTAATCCCATCGAGAATTTTTTTTTAGCAGAAAAACACCCGGCACACTAAGCCGCCCAGGCTATCTAACCTGTGGCGGCATTGCGGGAGGGCACAGTCACAAATGTCATCTGTGACTGCACTCCCACCAGACATGCGCAGTCCATTGGGAGAAGCCTACGGTGTCGGCGGCGGAGTGGGCGTGGCCTCGTTCTGCCCGTGCGTGTGCAGGCGTGCCCTGGACGGGGCGTCATGCACATCACTCGGGGGGCAGACACTCATTCGGTCACCTCTCCCCATCCATCAGCTGCTGAAATTTGTTGCACCAGCTGATTGGAGAGGGGCCATTATAAAGAGACTCATCCACTGTCCGTTCGGCATCCTTCACATTTGGATGCTGGGCGCCATGACGGACGGTTGGATGGACATAGTTTAAAGGTAGCTCCTCTTGGCTAATTTAAAGCAACAACATAGTATAATTTTTTTATTTATTTTTTTGGCATTATCTTCATCAATGAGGTTTTTTATTGGAAATTTATGGATTGAACATTATATCTAATTGATTATATTAATGAATCATGCTAACTATATCAATTGATTACATTAACTACATTATAATATCAATCAGGGGGCGTGACCGGAAGCCGACCTTGATGGCAGCTTAGCTCTTCTGCTATCCTCCAGCCTGCGCTAATAGGCACCATCGGGGACAATCTAAACCCATCCCATGGGTAAATCCAGGACCACCTGCTCATCCACAGCCCGGGGATTATTTGTACACCCACCTGGTTCAGCCACGGACCTCCTTCTGCCGACGGAACTGCCGCTCGGCGGAGCCTCCAAAATGGCGCTGGACGCCGCTGCAGCTCCATCCCCAATCCCATCTACGGCTCCACTGCCGCTGCACACTCAGCAACAAGGCCCTGAGGATCACCGGACCACTCAAAGGGACTCCGCGGACCCCACTACCTCCGGTGCGGTGAGTCTGGCACACAGCCGTGCATACCAGACGGCCCCTCATCTAGGCCAGAAGCTTGTCATGCCGCCTCCCTCCTCCCTGCAGCATGAGGCCACAATTACAGGAGGGATGACTCACCCACACATCCCTGCTCGCCCGGAGGCTCCACAACCAGGCCTGCAGTCTGCTATGCTGGGACCCCCCTCCCCACAGCACATGAATGCTCTATCTGGAATGGGGGGCCCTCAACTAGACTCTGCACACCAGGGGGCTCCACACATAGGCCGGAATCCTGCCATGCCGAGTCCCCCCCCCCCCGCAATACACGCAGTGCTCGGGCGCATTTCCCTGCCTGCTGAGGACAGCCTCAGACCCCTGCATTCCTGCCATGGATACAGGATCCCCTGCATTCTCTGATCTTTCAGCAGACTTCCCAGCCTTACCACCCCCTGGATGTCCATTGGGCTGGATACCTCAGGAGCCTGGGGGGTCACAAAGGGATACCAACTACACGGACGTTGCACCACCACCCCCCAAGGCCCAAAGACTTTCACAGGCCCTCGGGACAACCTACCCATCTCATATGTGCAAAAAGTATGTCTCGCCGCTCAATCCCCTCGCGGAGTGGGACCGAAGGGAACCTCACCACCACCACCTCACACACCCTCATGGGAGGGGACGTGGGACTCACCACCCAGGCCCACTTACTTGGCTCAAAGAGAAGATGTCCTGCAACCCCAGCCTCTACCGCCTCGCTTGAACTTACCACAGCAGGTACAGGGGGCAGCCCAGGCCTTCCCTATACACCCACAGTGGCAGTCATACCTACAAGCAATGCCTACTAAAGAGGACTTTAAGCAGCTAATCGAGGATGTAAAGTCCACATGCCGTTCGGAAATACAAATGCTTCAATCGGGCCTCAAACCCCTAGCAGATAGGGTGGAAATGGCCGAGGAGGAAATTCAAGAAACCAAAATTGCAGTCCATAGGGTCCAACTACAGGGAGCTGATCACCGTACTTTGCTACGGAACATGCAACGACACATAGAAGACCTAGACAATAGGGGGCGCAGGAACAACATCAGAGTAAGAGGTATCCCAGAAGCCAAAGGCCCCGAGGACAAATCATCTTACAGGACATGTTTAACAACCTTTTGGGGGAACCCGCCACTAAGCACATTGAAATGAACAGAGCTCTAAAAACGCCTCTTAAAACTCCAGAGACATCTGTAGGATTAACTCCTTTCCCCTGAAAGAGGATATAATGTGGCAAGAATGCCTGGCCCGCAAAGTGACCTTTAAAGACTCCCAAGTGCAACTCTTCCCCCGATCTCTCATGGATTACCCTGCAAAAGCGCAGACTCCTCCAACCCCTACTCCACACTCTGTAAGACGAAAATATCACTTACCATTGAGGATTCCCCTTCAGCCTCACAGCCAAGCACTAAGGCAAATGAGCTATTTTGAGATACCCGGAGAACATACATGCTTTTTGCGAGGAACTGGGAGTTCATACTCCCGACTGCCGGCTACACCACCCCCACCGTCCACGACAAAGACCCAGAACAGAGAGGTGTCCCAGAAAATCGCCAAACATAGAAATAGCTGAACCAACCTAATACCCTCCCTTTCTTGATTACCAAAGAAGCGTCTGGCTTCCTGACGACTTGTGGACTAGTTCCTGGACATTCCCTAGCTACTAGTCCCCCCCTTGTGCCCCAGTTTTTTATTCCCCAGTTTTTTCAGTATGTGCTGGTCTTCTAGGAGACCCGAGAGAGCAGGTACATCCCTGCCTGCACACCCCCCCTGGTTATACTACCACAGTTCACAGAGTTTTACATTTACAGTCCCATATGACTGGGATTGGACTCCCCTGCAGCCGCCTGACCTGGCCCTCGGGCCATAGGTTGGGTGACTCCCTGGGACTCCGTTTAGACCTGGGTATTTTACCCCCACAAGGTCGATCAATGCTATGTGTTTTGATGTTTTACTGTTTATTGAGTACTACCTGTTCTTTCTTTTTCTTCTCTAACTCCATTCCCTTCTTCTCTCTTCATCACCGTGGTGGAGCGCACAGCGACACTGAAAGTATTCATCTGGTCCTCCCCCTGGGGATAACACATGCCTGGCTCCTGGAGGTCTTCACCGGCTCTCGACATCAGGTCAGAACCCCCCCTTCCGACATGACACCATGGCTAAGATTCTATCCCTGAACGTTCATGGCTTAAACTCCAATAAGAAGCGACACTTGGCACTAAGGGAGTTCAGACAATCGGGAGCAGATATTATTTTCATCCAAGAGACGCACTTTGACAAGGGGGGGTCCTTCGCCTCCAGACACTTCCCCCCAAATATATCATTCCTCGGGTCCTCATAAACGGACAGGAGTGGCTATTCTTATTAAACACGGCGCCCCCTTCACCTACCTTGACAACTATAGTGATCCCCATGACGGCCTCCTTATTCTTAAGGGTACGTGGCAAACTCAAAGAATAACCCTCTGCACCTTATACGCTCCAAATGTCCAACAACATAGATTCCTTTCTAAAGTACTGACCCGCCTTTTTAAATCTGATCATAGCTACCTGGTGGTGGGAGGGGATTTTAATCTGGCCCACTTGGCACCCGCAGATCGTCTTGTGGCGACTCCCCGGGCATCTTCGGCTAGAGCCCTTAGGGACTCTAAGCTCTTCCGCCAACTCACTAGACGATACGGGCTCTTCGATGCCTGGTGAGCTCTCCACCCAGGGGATCAGCAGTACACGTTTTTCTCAGTCCCCCATCAGATGCACTCTCGCATTGACTATCTCTTCGTCAATAATCCTACACTCAGATTAACATGCAGAGTACAGATTCTCCCAATCTCCTGGTCGGACCATGCCTCACTCTCAATTGCCCTGGACTTAGGTCCCCCCACAGTCAGACCCTGCAATTGGAGACTAAACACCTTTCTCCTACAGCACCCCCCCCCTCAAAATCAGAACTAGTCTCCACTCTAAAGCACTATTTTTCTGAAAACAACACACCTGACATTTCCCTCTCCAGAAAGCCGTTATCCGCGGTAGATGTATGGCACTGTCTTCTGCCATGAAGAAGGATGCCATCGCTACAAAGCTCAGCACTGAAAAATAACTTAGAGTCCTAGAATTACAACTACAAACATCCCCGACCCTGAAGCTCCTAAAAAAAAAATCACAAACCTACGTATGACACTAAACGATTTGACACTCGGCCGGGTAGAGAAGGCACTCCTTAGGATAAAACAGGCATACTACGACAAAGGTAATAAGGTTCACTCCCTCTTAGCGAAGAAACTGTGAGATAGCTCCCATCTGTCCACTCCTCATAAGATCAAGAATAAACTCAAAAATTTTCTATCTCACCCTAAAGATATTGCTAACACATTTGCAGAATTATATACAGAACTCTACAACAACCATGATATTCCTAGCGAACCCCTATCCCCAGACATCTCCCAACGTATGCAACAATACCTGGCAGGGAGTGCCATGCCCCAGATCCAGGAATCAGATCTCTAAACGCACCGATTACGGAAAAAGAAATTGAACTGACCATTAAATCTTTACCAGCCCATAAATCCCCAGGCCCGGATGGTCTGCCCTATGAATACTATAAATCCCTCCTTCCCCTCCTACTCCCTTACATGTGCAAACTCTTTAATGCTTTCTTACAAGACTCCCCTATCCCATTGGACATGCAACATTCCTTTATCACCTTAATCCCCAAGCCAGACAAAGATCCCATTCTTTGTGCCAACTATAGGCCCATAGCGCTATTAAATGTGGACCTAAAAATCTTCATAAAAATGCTTTCCATATTATTGAATATGGTCCTCCCCTCCTTCATCCACAAGGACCAAGTGGGCTTTGTCCCTCTCCGCCAAGCAGGGGATAACACCAGGAAGGTGATCGACTTGGTTGATGTGGCGAATAGGGAAGGCTCGCCGTCCATGCTTCTTAAGCCGCGTACACACGGGCGGACTGTATGGCCAACTTAGTCCGTCAGACAATCTGACGGACAGTCCGTCCTACTTTCGAAATGAACGGACTTGACCACACACAATGCACAAACAGTCCGTTGAAAGCTTGCGCGATGACGTGTACAGCACGTACGACGGGACTAGAAATAGGACGTCCAATACACAGCAATGCAACCTTCGGCCATGTAAATCCTTTCTGAGCATGCGCCATACTTAGTCCGTCCAACTAGCCTACTCACGAGCGGATTGTCCGCTGAAACCAAAGTCTGACGGACAATATTACGGAAATTCCGAAATACTTAGTCCGCCAGACTGCACGCTGAAAAAGTCCGCTGAAGCCCACACACGAGCGGACTGTCCGCTGAAATGTGTTTCGACGGACTAAGTTGGACAGACAGTCGGCCCCTGTGTACGCGGCTTTAGCCTGGACGCCAAAAAGGCCTTTGATTGATTAGGCTGGCCTTTCCGGTTTGCCACCCTAAGGCACATTGGGTTGGGAGGACCATTTATGCAAGCAATACGACACCTCTACTCCAACCCCTCCTCCTAAGTTAGGACCCCCTTCGCAATCTCCCCTCCATTTTCTGTCTCTAATGGTACCTGACAGGGTTGTTCACTGTCACCCTTACGATTTGCCCTATGTGTAGAACCCCTAGCAGCATCCATCCGACAAAACCCAGCTGTAAGTGGAATACCGGTTAGGGGCAAAGAATTTAAGATCTCACTATTTGCGGATGACATCATCCTCACCCTGACACAGCCTAGAATTTCCCTCCCTAATCTGCACAAAGAACTTGACCGATACGGCGCCCTCTCGGGTTATAAAATCAACACATCTAAATTGGAGGCCCTCCCAATTAACATTCCAACCTCAGAGGTTGCACACCTGCAATCCAACTTCTCTTACAACTAGAAATCCACCTCCCTGAAATACTTAGGAATACACATCACCCCAAACCACTCATTTACCTCCCTTTACCAGGCGAGCTTTCCCCCCTCTTTAGCTCAATAAGGACTCTACTCCTACAATGGCAGAAACATCATATCTCCCTCCTAGGCAGGATAGCCTCGGTAAAGATGACGATCCTCCCAAAACTTCTCTACCTCTTTCTAACACTGCCCATTCCCGTACCTTACAATCATTTGAGAAGACTACAAGCGGATCTACTTAAGTTCACATGGAGTCACAAACGTCATAGAATACCCCAATCGGTAATGACGGCATCGCTCCTGGATGGGGGCCTTGCTTTCCCCAACCTTATTAATTATTACCAAGGAGTCCAACTGCATGCAGTTGCTTCATGGTACACCCAAAGATCCTATAATAGGTGGTCAGAAATTGAAAAAATATGGCTGGCCCCAACTCACCCTAACAGCTTGCTCTGGAGTGCGAGTGCAGAGGCCCCCCTGAACGTTTATTGGGTTGTCTATGCTGCAACTCCTCTTGCGCAAGATTTCCAAGACGCATAAGCTGTCACCTGAGACATCACTTCTAACCTCATTTGTCTGTAATCCCAAGGTCCCAGACAGTCTAACCCACCAAATGTTTTATCCATGGGCCTTGCGAAACCTCTTCCACTTTGGGACCCTGGTAGATCCCAGGTCACGCAAGCTACTGCCATATGCCGATTTCCAGGCCAAGTTTGACCCACCTCACCAAACGTTTTATAGCTACTTACAAATATGCCACTTTTCCCTGACAATCTTACCCCGACCTACCATTTTCCCCTCCATCTCCTTTTGAAAATGTAATCCTTGCAGGCACGGCCCAAAAAGGATTGATCTCAGACATCTACAAAATAATAAATGCCTTTCCTGTGGAATCTAAAGGTAAACATGCATATATGCTCAAATGGGAAAAGGCCCTCGTTGAGGAAATTCACATGGAACAGTGACCCCTGATGTCCTCCACGCCATCTACCGCTCAACCTCCAGCTGTTGTTTCCGCTGCCTATCGGACAAAGGCACACTTTTCCATATTTACTGGAGTTGTCCACTGATTGTCCCCTTCTATAAGGAGGTCCAACAGCTACTAGCCCACCTCCTGGACATACAATTTCCTAGGTATACCCTACCCACAACTGTCCGCAGCCCAAAAGAAACTTTCCTGACATATCTTAACAGCGGTACGCTGTCTTATCGCCCTAAACTGGAAAAAGAAACACCCTCCTACCCCTGGCGCCCTACACGCTAGAATCAAGGATGTGGAGCTGATGGAGAAGATGACTGCCAGGAAGCAGGACAGTCTGGAGGCGTATGACAAAGTGTGGAATCCTTGGAATCTCCAGGAGGACCGGATCTGATCAGACGAGCGGGAACACCTTGGTGATGAACTCTCTTTACCTCTTCTTTCCCCCTTCTCTTCTCTTTTCTCAAATTCTCTGAGAGTATTCTTGTGACTCTCGTTCCTGTGCAAACACAGCCTCTGGTGATTATATGCTATCTGGACATAGGTTCCTTGTTTTCAAACTAATAAAAAATGGTTTAGTTGACAGTGACCAGGGAAGAACTTAATGATTGTAGATAGGATTGTCTATGCTGGTTTAGACTTGTTGTTTTTCTCATCTCTCTTTTTTTTTTTGTCCTTCTTAAGGGAACAAATATATACTGTATACTCCTGATACTTTCTTGTCTCAAGTGTATTGCAAATATATTGAATAAAACGTTATTTGAAGAAAAGAAAAAATCAATCAACAATTTTTTTTATTAAAAAACGTATCGTTTTGACATTATATTATATGAATTAATTATATTAAATATATCAATTTGGCCTTTTATTAAAATATTCATGGATTTAATGTCACATGGATTTGATCTTATCCTGATGTCATATAATTTAGTTGTTATACAGAGCCGTCAGGTTACGACCTTAATGGCTAGTTTATACATATTAGATAAAATATAAATATACCCCAATAATAATTATATAAATATTTTTAGGGGCTGCCTTTATTTGCCAGTATTACTACCATGATATCTACTATTTTTCAGGTATGAAATCTTCTAATTAATTCTATACACCTTTTGTTGATAACATTTTTATTTTTTTCCAAGAAAAAAAAATTTTTTCATGCTCAAAATCGCATGGGGAAGGAAAAAAATTATTTTTTCTTTTCTCGATGGGATTAAAACACGCCCTTTTCTTATTCTTTACAGGACCTACTGCTTTCCCCCCAGTGCTCTCCCGGGGTTTTTTCCATCTGCCCACCTGCACTAGGGGGTTGGTCTCTTATCAACATCTTGCGGCTTTCTCGGCCATTTCTGCTGGGGCAACCACGTTAGGAGTTCCTCAAGGGGAAAATAGCCATCGGCAATATCCATCCTGCCTTCCGTCTTGTTTTTAATTACAAATTTCATGGAATGCTTATTTAACACACTATTTTGAATATGTAAGTGTATACGAAAATATTAGCATGCATATAATGTATGTATGTATGTATGTATGTATGTTTGTTTTTTATTTTTTTCTAATATATATTCTATCTTTTTCCAATAGACCTTTTCTATACTCTATACCTACCCCTGAAGAAGGAGATTCAGACTTTCCGAAATGCGTAGATTATTTTCTTATAATACCATTTCAATAAAAAAAATTCTTTGTACTCTATATACTTGATACTTATTGTATGTGCCTAAAAAGTCCACCACTAGGGGTGCTCTAATTCTTAGTTGTGGCCTTTTGTCTTTATCTGGTCCTTGGGGTATTATTCCTCCTACAGATACAAGGCATTATTCCGACATCAACAGTGGAACATTATTCCTTCTGCTGACACCAACGGTGGAGCATTATTCCTTCCACTGACTCCAACGTTGGGGTACTATTCCTCCCACTGATACTAACGTTGGGGGACGTTGCCTCCCACTGACACCAACGATGGGGCAACGTTCCTCCCACAGATAGCAACAATGAGGCACTATTTGTCCAACTGACATCAATGATGGGACACTTTGCCTTTCACTGACACCAACAATAGAGCACTGTGAATCCCATGGATACCAACAATGAGGAACTATTCCTCCAACTGACACCAGTGATAGGGCACTATGCCTCCCACGGATGCCAACAATGAGGAACTGTTCCTCTAACTGACACAGCACTATGCCTCCCACCGATACCAACATTGAGGCACTATTCCATGCACCTAATACCACTTATTGGGCATTATTCCTCCTGCTACTGACCTCAGGCACTATGTAATTTTTTTTTATTCCCATTGACCAAGCCTCTAAGCATAGGTGTGTGCAGCCTATTCCATTAGGGTGTGCACCCCAAAGCTCAAATTAGTGCCTTTCTCTGCAGTCTTAGCTGTACTGGACAGTGAATGAATGGGTGCTGAAAGTGCTCTGTGCTGAGCCACTTCCTGTTCATTCACAAACTCAAGCATAGTAAACACATTTTACTGTGCATCCGTTATGATTTACTACAGTGAGTGTGTTCACTGTGTTCATGTAGAAAAGGAAGGGGTTGTTAAAAGACATATTGATAAGCCCCTTCCCCCCCGCCTTCCATCCTGAAACATCTCCTGCAGAAGCCAGGGGGAGAGGAGAGGAAAAGAGGGAAAACAGGAACGCTGAATTGGGGGGGGCACAACACGGGGGAAAGCCCGGGCAGTGGAGGGAATCGGCACAGCACAGAGTGATTGCGGTGTGCCCAGGCCCACTTGGCACACTCCCTGCACACCACTAAGCCTGTGGTGTCTCCTACTCCCACTGATGCTGGGGCATTTTCTGCTCCCATTGGCCACAGTCCAGCACCCCTAAAGTCTGAAGGACACTAAACAGGCCCTTTGTTTAGGAAGTTTGGAGACCCCTGGTCTGGTTAGATGATGCTGGAAGTCCTTTAGCCATTAAATGAAGAAGCATGATCCGCATAGCTCCCAACTGTCCCTGATTTCAAGGGACTGTCCCTGATTTGGAACAATGTCCCTCTGTCCCTTTTTCCTCCTCATTTGTCCCTCATTTTGGTCTAATCTATATACAGTGTAGTTATACGCTATATAAAATGCACTTTTTATCTTTCAAAAAGTGTTTCTCAGTGCTAAATCTTTTATCCAATTTTTAAATTGCTGCATTTGTAAAGTCAGTATAAAGGAATAGTAGTGGTAAAAAAGCACTTGTGGGTTTAACCAATCTTTTTTTTTTCTTGTATAATCCCCCTATAAGGGGGGCGTGTTCTATTCCTACATACTTTTGTTAATAGGTGTTCCTCGTTCCCATCTCAAAAAGTTGGGAGGTATGTTATCTGGCCTTATTCAGCTTTTAATGCTCAGTGTGGGACATTCACAGTACGCAGTGAAATCAGAGTAAGAAATTTCATTATAGAAGAGGAGCCTGTACAGTTGTTTAAATTGAAGGGGAGGCTGGGGTTCACTAAAGTACTTAGAATTTTTTATTTTTATTTCTGTGAACAGAAACCTGCAGTTTACAGGTAACAGCTCTGAGTTCCTACTGCTGCCTTCTTTAATGCAACACTATGGGGATTATTTACTAAAGGCAAATCCACTTTGCACTGAAAATGCACTTGGAAGTAAAGTCACTGTAGATCCGAGGGGGATATGTAAGGAAAAAAAAAAAAAAAGCATTTTAGCTTGTACATGATTGGATGATAAAATCAGCAGAGCTTCCACTTATTTCAGATCTACCCTTTAGATTTAGAGTGACTGCACTTCCAAGTGCACTTGCAGTGCAAAGTGGATTTACCTTTCGTAAATAACCCCCAATCTTTCTTTCTAACCATTAGTGAGATGCGCATAGCAGTTGTTCATGGCAGAGCTCCAACATCCAGACTGGTAGTAATTTTTAAAATACACTGAACGTATTCTCTCTGGAGAAGAGATGCTTGAGAAGGGATATGATTTCAATTTATAAATACCGTACTGGTGACCCCACAATTGGGATAAAACTTTTTTTCGGAAGGGAGTTTAACAGGACACGTAGCCACTCATTAATATTAGAAGAAAAGAGGTTTAACCTTAAACTATGTAGAGGGTTCTTTACTGTAATGTCCCATACATACGGTCGGACGTTCCGACGACAAAATCCGTCTGATTTTTTCAGACGGATTTTGGCTCAAACTTGTCGGAGCATGCGTGGCACTTTGTCCGTCGTGATTGTCTACACACGATCGGAATTTAAACGATCTGATTTTTTTGTCGGAAAATTTTAGATCCTGCTCTAAAATTTTGTGTGTCGGAAATTCTGACAGAAAAAGTCTGATGGAGCCCACACACAATTGGATTTTCCAACAACAAGATCCGATCGCACATTTTCCATTGGAAAGTCCGACCGTGTGTACAGGGCATTTAAGCGGCAAGGATGTGGTATTCTCTTCCATAGACGGTGGTCTCAGCGGGGGGCATCAATAGTTTAAAAAAACTGATAAGACTGAAACTGAAAAGATAAGCACCTGAACGACTGCAACGTACAGGGATATACAATGTAATACTGACATATAATCACACATATAGGTTGCACTTGATGGACTTTTTTCAACCTCACCTACTATGGAACTATGCATATAGTATATGGAACTCCAGATGTAAAGGCTCTAGGGGTGCTCTGGAAAATGAATATGGCTGTGTTCAAGCATTGTTCTACATATACAGTATATGTTTGGGCTGGAAAAGGAAACAGTATTACCCAGAAGAAACTCACACAGATTTGAGGAAAATATACATAGACAATACAAGCGTAAACCTAAGACACAAGCACCATATAGCCATGTCACCAACAAGCTTTTTTTTTCTTTTTTATTGTTTTAGAAAATAAGGTAAGGGTAAAAAACAGACCCTCTGGGCATACCCTGGCTCAAGGTAGTATAATAACACACACAAACTAAAAACAATAACAGGTGAACCTAAAGTAAAAAAACTAAATAGAAAAACCCCACCCTTGCTACTCATAGTACTCAATGAATAGCCCCAGATTACTAGGGCCAGTATAATGAGAGAATAATGTATCCTGAGGAATGTATTTATTTATTAAAATGCTTAACCTATGCAGTCTTACCTGAAGCCCTCGATGCGCAAAACAAAAGACATTGACATTAAAAGACCTTAAGAGAACCAACATACCAACAGGGCAACATACAAAATAAAAGCCAGGGAATCTGTCCAACACATCCCAATTAAAATTAGGTGACTCCAAAGCTTGTACAAAAAGTATGGTTTTCAATTTATTTCAGAATTTCAAAAAGTCATTTTCAGGTCTCAGTTTCAGAGGCAAAGAGTTACATCATTCAGCTCCTTGTACTTCACCCATTCTCGCTCCATTTTCTTTTTAAATTTTGGAATCTTCAGTATGGCAAGTTCGCCGATTTCAAGGATCGGGTAGGCACATACTTGACAAATGTTTCCTTCAGATACTCTGGGCCACGTCTGTGCAATGCCTTATGGACAAGACATCCAGTTTTGAACAGAACCCCTTCTTTCAGGGGCAGCCAATGCAGGCCTCTAAGAGATGGAGTGATGTGGTCACTACGACCAACACCTGTCAGTAACCTTGCTGTGGCATTCTGAATCAACTGGAGCTTGTAGATGGTACAAGCAGGCAGACCCAGATACATGGCATTACAGTAGTCCATTTGACTGCTGATAATGGCATTGACCATGATGATCTTGTCAGAGTATGCAATATAGCGAAAAGTCGACCTCAGGAGTCTCAGTCAGAAGTGGCTTGTGCTCACCACCCGATTTACCTGAGGGCGAAAGTTCAACCTAGAGTCAAAGATGACGCCCAGGTCCCTGACCTGAGTGGCCGCAATCGGAAAAGGTTTGAAAGATTCAGGCCAGGACGGAAACAGGTTGGAATACACCTGGTTACTGAAGATGATGCATTCAGTTTTTGTGCCATTTAGTTTTAGATAATTGGCACCCATCCAGGATTGGATTTCCTCCAGACAGGAGGCCAGCAATACCTGATCCTCCCCTTTCTTGGTTATTTTGAAGTAGATCTGGGTGTCGTCAGTGTAGGCATGGAATGGGAGATTGTGACGGCGAATGATGTACAGCAATGGCTTCATATAGATGTTAAAAAGGACCGGAGATAAAGCTGATCCTTGTGGGACCCCTCAAGACAGGGAGCTATCAGAAGAATAAAATGGTCCCAACTTTACCCTCTGAACCCTGTCTCGCAGGAACGAGGCTACGCATGCCAGAGCTTTGCCATCCATTCCGGCCAGCATCTTCAAACTATCCACAAGTATAGTGTGGTTGATGGTATCAAAAGCTGTTGACAGATCCAGAAGTACCAAGGCCGAAGTTTCATTCTCATCCAAGGCCCAGAGTAAGTCATCCTGGACTTTTACCAGGGCTGTTTCCATACCTCTCCCAGGACGAAATCCTGACTGGAAGTCATCAAAAATGTTATTAGACTCCAGGTGAGGTTGAAATTGCCATACCGCAGCTCGCTCCATGACACCAGTAGCAAAAGGCATGCTGACAATGTCTCCAATAAAAGGCGCCAGAGCTTCTGAGGAGTCCTGCACCAATTGTGCAATGCAGGGATCAAGTGATGAGGACGAGGCGCAGTTTTGAGAATGATTTTAATATCTTCTGGAGTCACCGGATAAAATACAGAGAGTTGTAATTTTTTTAATTAGCCATATCATTTAATTTTAATGATTCATTTGGGGATTTTCTCCATGCTCTTTCAGCAGCCCTACATTGCCATTTTTATTCTCTTGTCTCCTGAGAGAACCAGCACTAATTTTTCTCCATAGTTACTTAGTAGGTGAGGTTGAAAAAAGAAAAAAGTCCATCAAGTCCAACCTATGTGTGTGATTATATGTCAGTATTACATTGTATATCCCTGTATGTTCCCTTACTACAGAGATTTTTTTTAAAGGAGCTAGGAAATCAAGGATTTTTTTTATAATAGCAGCATGTATCCCCTCTCCACTACCCTATGGGCTGAGATAGCGAAAATCTGAGTCATGGGACCATACAATGATCAATTGATCCATAAGAGGCAGGGGGCTATTTATATAAAGGACCACATATGGGCTGGTCTTTGAAGGAGATTGGTAGTAGCCTCAGAGTCATGTTGGTCTACAGTAGTGGCATCTGATTCAAACCAGGTGTCCCACACTTTGTGAATTTTTTTGGGCAGCCTTGGGACATATATGTCTCCTTGTAAAGGGGTATAGCAGAATTCACTAACACCTTCCAAAACCCCAGGGTAGTAGCAGATCCTGACTTTCATTGAATAACAGTAGCTTTGCTAGCATAGAACAATAATAGCCCCAGCAATGTATGAATAGCTGTGGTGGGGGCCAAGGCCTCCACTAGCCAAAGGAGGCAAAAATCTGCCTGTTGTGGGATAGGGATGGTAGTTAACTGTGTAATAAACTGGATGACCCTCAACCAGAAAGTTTTAAGGGGTGGACGGGACCAGATCATATGGAAGCAATCAGCTGGCTCTCCCTGGCAATGCCATCAATGTGGAGGACAGTTCGAATAGATCTTGTGTAATCTGTGAGGGGGGCCAGATAAAACAGGTGTGGAATTTTGTACTGGATCAACCGATCTCTGGATGATTTGAGTAAAGGGATATTCCCACATGTCTTCCTATTCCTCGCTGTCCAGCTTTGCCAGTCAGGAGGTCCACAATTTATCTAAACCATGATGTACCGTCAGTTGTAAGACCTTATATAAAGATGAGGGAGATTTCTCTAGAGAGTCTTTCCAGGAGGGAGCAATTGAATGAATAAATGAGTGACTTGTGACTTGTATATCGCTACCTATGCGAACTGAATCACCTCAGGGCGCTGCAGTATAGCGTGGTCCTTTGCCCCATGGGGACCCGACATGCGACATGCTTACGAACACATACACATACAACATACACATATTTGGCCAATTTTTTTTGACAGGATCTAATTAACCTGCCAGCATGTCTTTGGAGTGTGGGACAAAAACCTGAGTAGCCGGAGAAAACCCGCACAGGGAGAACATGCAGACTCCAGGCAGATGGTGTCGTGGTTGGGATTTGAACCAGCGACCCTATTGCTGTTAGGTGAAAGTGTTAACCACTACACCACTTTGCTGCCCTCCAAAAATTGTATATCTTTGCAATACATGCACATTCCCTTGTGCTCTGTTTTGTTTCTTTAAAAAGCCTGCAAGTACAGAAAAATACCCAATGAGCCTGCCAGAACTCCAGTGTGCGCTTAACTTTCTGTAGTGAGTTGAAAACCCTGCCTCTGATCCTTTGAAATTCCAAGCAGTGTGTTGTCAGCGCTTCCCCATTCTCCTTTGATAAACTACACAACACATTCTCCCTAAATTACAGAGATGGGTAGAGAGATAAGTTTTCTGTAGTCCATCAGTTTGGACAACACTGCTTAGAATTTTAGCACAGCAGAGGCAGCTTATTAAAAAACGCAGGAAGCTGAGTGATGGGATTAACAGGTTTTCTGTACATGTAGTTTTTAAAAAGACAAATATGGGACAACTCTGCATTTATTGATATCCAGGCATACACTTTAAAGAGGAGCTCCAGGCCTCCCCCCAAAAAAATGAAGTCAGCAGCTGCTGACTTTTAATATAAGGGCACTTGTCTGTCCAGGGATCCAGCAATGTCCTCACCTGAACTGATTTTTCAATCAGTTTCGGGTGCAGGCACTGGCATCTCTAGTAAGGGAAACAGGACGTTTCCAGCTTCACAGCCTGTTCCCTACTGCACATGACTGAGCCACACTGCACCTTGTGAATGGTCCCATAATTTTGTGGGACAAGTGATGTGTTCCAGAAGATTGCGGGGGAAGGAGAAGTGGGGTGGGGTAAATGTCCACCCTCAGATCGCCGTGGCGTTCTGAACCAGAAGTGGGAGCGAGTACCTGTCAAAACCAGGTACCTAGTCCCCCCTCTCACATACAAGTAGTAAAGGATAAAAAGCCAATTATGTTTTTGGAATCCTAATCCAGAATGGTTGAATGGGATGCACTCATTCTAAGCCCCTGTACACACGGTCGGAGATTCTGCCAACCAAATCCGTCGGATTTTGTCCATCGGATTTAGTCCGACGGATTGTGTCCGAAACTGTTGCATACACACGGTCGGACTAAGTTGTCGAAAAATCCGATCTTTCAGAACGTGATGGCGTAAGTAGCCAATAGCTTTGATGTAGGAATTTGATCTGAGCATGCGTGGCACTTGGTCCGATCAAAATTCGCTACACATGATCGGAGTATGTCCGATCGAACCAGTTGGTCGGGAAATATTTCCAACATGTTGGAAAATTGGGTCCGACGGATATTTGGACGGAATCAGTCCAGTGCACACCACACACAGTCGGATTATCCGACGACACGGTTCGATAGGACACATTCCGTGTGTACAAGGGCTTAAAGATGAACAGTCTTGAACAGTCTTGTTTGCGAGCCAGATTGGGTTGCTTTGATCCAGACAAAAGTCCTATTTTTATGAACTTGTAAAGTGTATAAAAAGGAATGCACAGCCCCCCAAAGCAGAAAAGCTCCAATTGGAATAAGTAAAATAGGATACAATTATGGCGCATGGTGAGAGCTAAACAGTTCATAAGCCCATATAAAGACAGCTTTCTTGGCCCCAGAGCAGATCCTCGGCGGATTGAAGGTTATATGTAAAGGAGTAAAATGGACACCTGAGGGCACTTCTAAGTGTAGCAAGTTAGTATTTATTATTAAAAACAGTAACAAAATTCAATCACATTTAGTAAGACGAAAGAAGGCATATCTTAAAACCAAGGGAAGTCATCTCAGGGACCCAGGCCAAACTGCAGCAATTAACTGGCCGGGTAGTGCACTCATTAGGAAGGGAGTTAGCCATATATAGGTAGGCTTGAGAAGGAGGCATTACCACCTTGGAACATGTAGCCACACCCTCAGCATCTGACGTCATCTTGAATGAGTCCCATGCTGTCCAGCTAGATATGGTGTTGTTGTAGCTCTATATGCTGTAGGCTGGATTGCTGCCCCCTGGAATCCCCCTGGATTGCTGCAGTTTGGCCTGGGTCCCTGAGATGACTTCTTTCATCTTACTAAATGTGAGTGCATTTTTTACTGTTTTCAATAATAAACACTAACTTGATTTACTTAGAAGCACCTTCTGGTGTTCATTTTGCTCAAATTGGGATACAACTTTTAACATTTCAGGAGGTTTATAGGGCCCCTTGCAATGTCCTTGACATCCAAAGTCGTGCACATGCCATTTGAGGTTCTGCAAAGGTTAGTAGATATCTCCCCACTTGTTGTTGCTATAATGACCTATCTATGACCAACCTAAAACTGATGATGTGAAAGATCTGAGATAGTTGGCTTCAGTGTGGCTTGTAAGCCTCTGCAGGAAAAGACAGCTCTCTAGAACATTTTCAAGATTCTAAATTATTTCTTCTCTTATTCCATTCACAAATTTCACATTGACAAGGTAATGTTTGTCAATATATGAAAACACAGAAATATATATATTTTTTCTATAACTTTTATTTTATTTTATATATACCAATTTGCCATGGTTTGCTGTGAGGAATGATGGATTCAGGATGGTTGAGGGACTCCCTGCAGACTTGCATAAAATGTCTTCTACAACAGAAAGGCAGTGATCTCTGTGAGTTCTTCCAAAGTTGATGGGTAGATGATCCCTCAAAGAATTCATTATTTCTTTGGAAAAAATGTAATATTCCTTTCCTCTGCTAGGCTAACTTTCTGCACTCCATGCCACTTCATCTAATGCAAATCACAAGCCTAATAAAATATTCTGCCAAACTGAAGAAGAGAAAAATTCCTGTAACAACCAGTCAAAGCTGAACTGTCGTTTTTGCTGGTGCAGACTGTAAAACAACCTCTGCCTAATTGACTATTACAGCCAGTGTTTTTCTTCATAAACGTTAAGGTCCAGTCAGTGCCAGGACAAGGTCATCAAGCCCAGGGCAAAGATGGCAAATTGTGTTCTCTATCCCCCTCCTCCCTTCTGCCAGTGCAGCACTCCTGTGTGTCTAGTGTCTATGTACACCACTGCCGGCTTCTGAATACAGGAGCACTGCTCTGGCAGGAAAAAGGAAGGGGAGTGAGAACACAGCCCGCACTGCCTCCTGCTCTCTCCTTCTCGCCTTATTTTTTTCCAGCGCTTGGCTGACAGGAGTAGTGATGCTGCTGTCACTACTCCTGTCAGCCTTGTAACAGAAGGAAGGCGCCCCCATCCCTACCATTGCACCCAGGGCAGCCACCCTTCTTCCAACCCTTTGTCCCAGTCCTGGGGCCAGTGTAGGTTTTTTCATCTTGGTAAAAGTTTAGGAGGTAAAAGCCAATAGGGGTTATTTACTAACAGAAAAGCCACTTTGCACTTTCAAGTGCACTTTCAAGTGTACTTGCAGTGCAAAGTGGATTTGCCTTTCATAAATAACCCTCATTGTGTTTCACAGCTTCACAAGTCCTCCTTCATCAGGGCTTAAATGCTGGCAGTGATAGAAGATACTGGACAATGAATGCAAACAGTCAAGAACTAAAAGTAGACGCTTAACCTTCTGATCTTTATCAAAATTAATAAAGCTATGCGAAAAAGGCAAATCATGAGAGGGAGAAGGCTGGTTAACCATCACCTTGTTCAAAGGATTTACTGGTACCACATCCTGGTACAACATATAAATACAAGACAAAAAAAACCCTACCAAAGATGCAAACTATATAGGATTTTAAAGGTACCACACCATAAATATTAGGTTCAATAAGTTTTTATTAATCTTTTTATCAGAGTGTAAGCAATTAAAGACTGTAAATTAAAAAGAAAATGAAGTGGGAACAGGGCCAGGAGTCCGACAATGGGCTAACTGGTCCAACAATGTTAAACACATTATAAACTTTACAGGTAAGAATAAAACATTCTGTTTTGGTCATGTAACACACTGGAGGTCCCATCTATATTCGCACAGTATAAAGCATGTAGTATACACAATACGGGTAACCTTCTCCCCAGACTGGGCGCCCCTGTGGGAGCCTGCTGCGTCCAGTACCAGGGGAGAACGGATGTTAAAGCTAAATCTGCGACAGCAAACCTGACCGATAAGTCAAGGTCCCTACGGAACCTTTAATATTCAGGGGTTACAAATTAGTAAACCAGGATGCCTGTAAGCATGTAGGAAGGCCAAGAGAGGCCTAATAGTATAGAATAGAAGAGAGAAGGTGGGGGAAAGTAGTGGGGAGAATGGCAGGGGGGGGGAGAGGGGCAGGGCAAAGAGACAGCGAGCCTCTTTGCCCTGAGAGTTTCGGTATCCAAGACCCAGGGTCTTGCAGTGAGATTTGTTCAATTTCTCAGGTTGATTTAAATGCTAAGATTCTATGTTTTAATAGAGCCCGGGAGAAGAGACAGAAGGGCAATGGAGGGGAAGGTCGCAAGCGGTTTCTCATAGATGTCTGTGTAGATCTGGAAGATTTGTGTCCAGAACGGTAGAAGCACAGCACACTCCCACCAAACGTGAATGTACGTACCCTTTGCAGAGTTGCATCTCCAACCAGATGTCAGAAGTAGAGGGGAACATCTTTTTGAGACTAGTTGGAACCCGATACCACCTCGATACCAGTTTGTAGTTTTTCTCTTGTGCGTAACTAGAGATCGTTGATTTGTGGGTAAAGAAAAAGGCCTTACTCCACTCGTCATCAGTTATGTCTCTCCCAAGTTCCTCTGACCAAGTTTTAGCGTACTTAGGTAGTGATCCATGTGAGTGGGTCAGGATCATTTTGTAAAGTAGAGAAAGGGTGTGACGAGGTGTCTCTGGGAGCTTGCATAATTGTTCGTATCCCAACAGGGATCTATGAACTTGGTTAGAGTCGTGGAGTGTTTTGCAAAAGGACGTCAGGTGTAGTTGAGTTAGCCAGGTCATTTTGGAGGGAGCGTCGATTTGATTCGATACAAAGGTGCCTATTGAGTCGTTAAGAAATTGTTGCACCATGGGCCAGGAAGACCTATCATAGTCATCTAAGGTCTGGATGGAGATGCCTTCTGGGAAGGCTGGGTTATCAAACAGGGGAGTAAGGGGGCTCGGTTCAGAGGATAATGAGTAGGTATCTCGTTTGCGGTACCAAATCATCAATGAGTCTTTAGTAAGGGAGGATAGGCCCGTTAGGTCATATCCCCATAGGAGCGCGCGAAGATCAGTAGAGGATAGGTCTTGTTCCCCAAAGGTGGAGGCTTTGACCAGGGGGCGGGGAAACCACTCCAAGATACGGGAGAGCACCGTTGAGATGTGATAGAGCTCAAAGTCAGGTAAGCCGATTTAGCAATGGGGGGACATAGCAGTTTGTTTCAATCTAGGTTGGTTCCCCTGCCAAACACCATAAATATTAATATTAAATAAAATAAATAAATATAAATTAGCTTTTCTTTATACATAAATATATAAAATATTTTATTCAGCCCGGGTTCACACATGTGCGTTGCGAATTAAAGCTCTGGTTTCACTGCGAAGATAAAAATCAGTTGTTAAGAGATTCCTCTACGTTTTAGCTGCGGATCAGTGGGCAGGGAGAGTGGGCGGGGGGAGGTGTAGTGCAGAGAAGGAGAGAATTTGTGTTCTGAACGGAATGCATCTGTGAATCAGATGCGTTCCCATAGAAGACAATGGTTTGTAATTTGCACTGCCGACCGTGTGTACAAGGGCTTAGTTTATAGGGTTCAATATTGAGTTGGCCCACGCTTTGCTACTCTGAAGCCCCATACACACTATCAGTTTTTCTGCTGAGTTTTTCCTTCAGACTTACCAAAACCATATAATATGAGGTCAAACCTTAGGAGTTTCAATGTGTATGCAATCAGGCAGGCCCTTGTACTATATGGTTTTGGTAAACCTGATGGAAAAACTCAGCAGAAAAACTGATACTGTGTATGGGGCTTAACAGTTGCAACTCTTCTGGGAAGGCTGTCCACAAGGATTAGGAGTGTGTCTATGGGAATGTTTGACCATTCTTCCAGAAGCACGTTTGTGAGGTCAGGCACTGATGTTGGACAAGACTGGCTCACAGTCTCTCCTCTAATTCATCCCAGAGGTGTTCTATCAGGTTGAGGTCAGGACTCTGTGTAGGCCAGTCAAGTTCCTCCACCCCAAACTCGCTCATCCATGTCTTTATGGACCTTACTTTGTGCACTGGTGCACAGTCATTTTAGAACATAAAGGGGCCATCCCCAAACTGTTCCCACAAAGTTGGGAGCAAGAAATTGTCCAAAATGTCTTGTTATGCTGATGCCTCAAGATTTCCCTTCACTGGAACTAAGGGGCCAAACCCAACCCCTGAAAAACAACCCCACACCATAATCCCCTCTCCACTAAATGATTTAGACCAGTGGACAAAGCAAGGTCCATAAAGACATGGATGAGCGAGTTAGGGGTGAAGGAACCTGACTGGCCTGCACAGAGTCCTGACCTCAACCCGATAGAACATCCTTGGGATGAATTAGAGGGGAGATTGTGAGCCAGGCCTTCTCATCCAACATCAGTGCATGAACTCACAAATGCGCTTCTGGAAGAATGGTCAAACATTCCCATAGACACTCTCCTAATCCTTGCGGACAGCCTTCCCAGAAGAGTTGATGCTATATAGTGTATGTTAAATTTGCTCATACTGCAACTGTCATATACAAGTTAACAGCATAATCCTAGATAATAATACTATACAATGAATGCAAAGATCTGATCTTTATCAAAATAAATTTATACTGGACTAGTTACAAACTGGACTAGTGGCACTCTCTCGTACTTTTCATTTCCTTTGGACTGCACCAGAAACCCATAGAGCTGCCTCTTAAACTGGAGACCACCAATGATTATATTTACCTTTGTGTCCAGTGCTCCCACAACATAATTTTTTTTTAAGTTTTCGACAAGACTGCCAATTATAAGATAGCACAATTTTGTGTGAACTCAAAACAGATCTTTATTGTGAAAGCCACTGAATAAACAGTATGTTACTCAAAGCAAATAAAAATGTCAATTTTGCAATATAGATTTGAAAATAAAACTTGATTTGTTGGCATAGGCAGCATAGAAGGATTCAGGCCTTTACTGCATGAATGTATCCTGCCACAGAAACAACCAACCAGTCAGATACTCCCTCCCATTCCCTATACGGAGCTGGAAACATAGAAAAGAAAGTCTCATTTGTTGTCAGGATCAGAGGGGAAGCACCTATAACACAGTTTATAAACCTAAAGTCTGCTTTATTGGTCAGCTTTTCCTTTGGCTTCAATGCATACAAATGTGTAACAGCTTCATGTCAGAGCAATACACAGCGGTCGCATCGTTACCAAGCACCCCGATTGTTAAAGGTGGTGGTGGGAGGCGGACCCCCTTCTGCCGCCTGTAGAAGTGTTCGAATGGCTGTATAGCCACTCAAATCACTTCTACATGAAAGAGAATCGCTTCCTGAACATTTTGAAAAGGTGTGATGGCTGTAGCTGCAGGCATCATCCCGGTATAAACACTTCAATCACAGGACATCAGCCTACAGGTGGGACGTGTTTAAACACTGGGAGGTGCATAAATGCTTAGCTTCAGCACAGGTTTGAGATACAACAGAGCAGGCCCACCAGTCAGTAAAGTCCAAGACATGTAAGTCTTTCAGTGATCCCTGTGTCGCCTTTCAATGGGATCCAGGCTTCAAACAGATTCCCCAAGAAATCCAGCCCTGGAGAAGGAGGCAATCAGCCCCCCCCCCCCCCCCCCCCCCCGAAACACATTGGCTCGACTTGTATACTTTTATCTTCAATAAACAATTATAAAAATCATGAAAGCCAGGGATTGATGGTTTGAATCTCACCTAATTTAGCAGGAACCGGCCGAGATTCATACCACGTATGGGCCAGGCTCAATGTACCCAAGTTGATTGATCAATCAAAGTGGGTACAACCAGACTGCTGGACTTTACATGCAATTATTGCTAGCGTCTGTTATATGCTCTAGCAATAATAACTGTTTTCTCCAGGCAGAGAAATCCAAATTAACACAATAGCCCCACAGGAGGGATTCCCCCAGCAACAATGACTGTGTTGATGGGGGAATCAAGTGATTTACATTCCTGCAACCAATGGCTACAGGAAAGAAAAACGCTCCACCTATGGCTGGCTTTAGTGAGACATTTTTCTGGACATCGGGCGCTCCTCTCCAATCACCCAAGTATTCCCTGCGGTAACACCCTCATTATCGTTATCAGGAAGGTAGTAGCCCCAAACCCCAACAGAGTCTACCACCTACAATTGAGCTATCACCCAGTGGAAGTGATTCTCACTATACCAGGCTTTCTCAACCTTTTAACCCTAAAGGAACTCCAAAAATAATTTTCACGTCTCAAGGAACTCTTACTAAAACCAAATTATCAGGGCTCAATAGGAACATTGCTTCTTCTATTGGTGGTCAGTAGGAAGAATGTCCCCCTTAAAGTGGTGTTCAGAATGCCACCCATAAAGACAGCTAAAAAGATTATTATTATTATTATTTGTCATTTAAAAAAAATAAAGGAGCAACAGGCGGGACTTTGTATGAGGCACATGGGAGCAGAAGCATAAAATTTGGTAAAAGACAAGTTTTTAATAAGTACAAGTAGTTATATATTTACATGTTATTGCACAATCATAAATTAATATTTTCTATTTCATCAATGTATACACATTCCAACAAGGACTTAAAGCGGAGGTCCACCCTAAAGTGGACCTTCCGCTCATCGGAACCCTCCCCCCCTCCGGTGCCACAATCGGCACCTTTCAGGGGGGAGGGGGGTGCAGTTACCTGGATAATCCAGGTAACTGCACCCACTTCCGGGATAGCTCTCTGCGGAAAGGGGCGTAACGTACCCCCCTTTCCGCAAGTGCCCGCCCCTTCCCGCAAGTGCCCCGCTGCCTGCTGGGAAACACACAGATCCCAGAGGCAGCGGGGAGCGTCCTTATTGCGCAGCGCGATTCGCGCATGCGCAGTAGGGAACCGGGAAATGAAGCCGAAAGGCTCCATTTCCTTATTCCCATACCCAAGATGGTGGCGGCAGCACCCGAGATACGATCTACAGATCGGCTTCGGGTGCCGACATCGCGGGCGCGCTGGACAGGTAAGTGTCACTATTTTAAAAGTCAGCAGCTGCAGTATTTGTAGCTGCTGGCTTTTAAAAAAAAAAAAAAACGCGGAGTCCCGGTGGACTCCCGCTTTAATAATAAACATGTGAAGAGCTGAGTATTCAATAAACACAGATTATATATAAATACATGACACATTAAAGCGTCATTTAGAGAAAAACCATAAAATTAAAAGAGCAAAAATCAAAAAGGAACGTTCATGCTTTGTTGACAATTGTATACACAAAACGGCAGTTGAAAGCTCTACGCGTTTCGTGGCCTTATAGCCACTCGTCAGGAGCAACACCGTAGTGGTAGCCTATGAATAAAATAAAATAAAATAAACAACCATTTTTGAGGGGAAAAAAAAAATATTTAAATTAAAATGAACAAATGTACAGACATGGAGAACCCCCCACAGATGCACATTCGACCCACAGACTTACATATATATCTGCGCAGAGGCGGCACAGTACACCGAGAGTCGGGCCGACCCAAAAATGCCACGGACCGGGGCTGAGGGAGCATGCCCAGGGCGACAACCAAAACGCATGAACCACCCCCCTAGCAGGTTGGGATAAGGGATGTAGCAAAAGTAAATTTCCCACTCCTTCCTTCTCAGTTCACACTTTTATAAATCTCTCACACACATTTTAACACACACTAATTTTATTTGCTTATTCTCTATAGGTCCCCCCATGAGGGCCACCCCACTTCCCATACTCAACTTTTGCTACATCCCTTATCCCAACCTGCTAGGGGGGTGGTTCATGCGTTTTGGTTGTCGCCCTGGGCATGCTCCCTCAGCCCCGGTCCGTGGCCTTTTTGGGTCGGCCCGACTCTCGGTGTACTGTGCCGCCTCTGCGCAGATATATATGTAAGTCTGTGGGTCGAATGTGCATCTGTGGGGGGTTCTCCATGTCTGTACATTTGTTCATTTTAATTTAAATTTTTTTTATTTTTCCCTCAAAAATGGTTGTTTATTTTATTTTATTTTATTCATAGGCTACCACTACGGTGTTGCTCCTGACGAGTGGCTATAAGGCCACGAAACGCGTAGAGCTTTCAACTGCCGTTTTGTGTATACAATTGTCAACAAAGCATGAACGTTCCTTTTTGATTTTTGCTCTTTTAATTTTATGGTTTTTCCCTAAATGACGCTTTAATGTGTCATGTATTTATATATAATCTGTGTTTATTGAATACTCAGCTCTTCACATGTTTATTATTAAGTCCTTGTTGGAATGTGTATACATTGATGAAATAGAAAATATAAATTTATGATTGTGCAATAACATGTAAATATATATAACTACTTGTACTTATTAAAAACTTGTCTTTTACCAAATTTTATGCTTCTGCTCCCATGTGCCTCATACAAAGTCCCGCCTGTTGCTCCTTTCTTTTTTTAAAATACTAAATCGGGATGGAGGAGGGGATGTGAACGGCCCCTATTACCTCATTTAAAGTCCCAAACAATTTCTTTTCTTCCTTTTGTTAAACCATATTTATTGTCATGCTGCTGGCTTTGCTAAGTGGTGCTGAACCTTGAACTCTCTAGACATCATCAAATAGGTGGCTCATCAACCAAAGTTCAAGTAACCCCTAGAAAACTCTGGAGGAACCCTGGTTAGGAATGGCTGCTTTATACCCTCCACACAGTAATCTGCCTCTAGGCAGCCTCCAGTGGCAAAAGCCCAGTGCTGTCTTCCACCCAAACTTGATACCCTCTGTCTCTCTAAACTCGCCTGTGTAGTAGGCAGGGCTGTAGGGGAAATATCTGCCTTCACAGACCAAAAAGTTCCATTCTTCAGACATTTCCATACAGAAGCCCCTCACTCTTATCTTCAGACACTTTGATAATGAAAGCCGGTGTGTGCTGTCATATTTGATGGCCTCAAGGCAAAAAATAATCATGACACACAACCATCTGAAACTGACATTTAGGTGAACACTTGGTTAGAGCGTGTTCTCCCTAGGAAGAGGGGTTCAATTAATCTTCCATCACCTGTATCACAGTGTATCTTGGCTTGAGTGTCAGATACACGTATGTGTCACTGTGTTAAGTGGATGTGTGATGAAAATTCTGAAATGAAAGGTACAAACTCATCAAATAAGTTGAATATTGTAAATGCACCGACGACATTCTATTAGGTCATAGGAAAAAAGGAGCGTAGTCTGTCTGGCTGTTAAACTGACATGGAACAATGATAGAGTTGTAGGCCTTTCTTTATTATTGTTTCATCCTTTGCTTTAGGCACGTCAAGAGTGCAAAAAAGGCCTATCAGATCAGTTACAAAAAATGTGATCTTTATATAGTCAAGAGATCAGTACTATGGCATGGTTCACCTATGCCTGGCAAATAGTTGTGAAATGGCAATCTAAATGAAGGGAACTCCATTCATGCATCTTTTGGGAACTTATTTGATTCATGGTAACTCTCTCAAATGAAGAAAATTAGACCTCTTAGAAATATTGGTAGTTTTATTTGTTTAATCACATTTTTACTTTACAATTTTTATATGATTCATATTTCGATTCAAGCACAATTGCAGTCAAAAGATTGTATTTTGAATAGAGCGGGGGAGGATGAGAGCCGCTGCTAGGTGTTTGTCGCTCGCTCTGTTACCATTGGGGAGTCTTCCCCTCACTTCCTGCCAGGACAGGAAGTTATGGGAAAGATATCCAATGGGGAAAAAGCAAATACAAAAACATATTTTGGAAAACTGAGGAAGAGTTACAATTTGTTATTGCAGTTTTTTCATTGTTGCTTCCGAATATAATTTTTTTTTTCAGGGATAGCGTATAGTGTGCAAAAATATACAGTCTGCCAGCATCCTATACATCAGGGATCTTCAATCTATGGCCCTCCGGGTGTTCCCATCATGCCTAGTCATGTCTGTGAATGTCAGATTTTTACATTGCCTCATGGGATCTGTAGTTTCACAACAGCTGAGGCCGCGTACACACGCGGGGACTGTTCGCTCAACTTTGTCCGCTGAACAGTGTTTCGGCGGACAGTCCGCTCGTGTGTGGGCTTTCAGCGGACAGTTTCAGCGAACAGTCTACTGAACAAAGTTTTTCGGAATTTCCGAAAAACTGTCCGCTGAAACTTTGTTTCAGGGAACAGTCCCCTCGTGTGTAGGCTTGTTCGTCAAACTAAGTTCCGCGCATGCTCAGAAAGGATTTACACGCCAAAGTTTGCATTGCAGTGTATAGGACGTCGTTTTCTAGTCCCGTCGTACGTGCCGTTCACGTCATCGCGCACGGTTTCAGTGGACTGTTCGTTCGTCGTGTGTGGCCAAGTCCGTCCATGCTAATTTTGAGCGGACTGTCCGCTGAAACTGTTTGACGAACAAAGTTGAGCGAACAGTCCCCGCGTGTGTACGCGGCCTGAAGGTCCGTAGTTTGAAGATCCCTGCTTTATATCAATAGAGCAAAAGATGTGTGCACACGATGCACCAAAAACCCCTCATGAACTGTGGAGGCAGAACCACATGTAAAACTGTCATTAAAAAGTTGATCTTTATTGTAGAAACACCAAATTAAAATGGATCCAAGTCCTGATAAAATGACATTACAGCAAAACATCATATATGTGTTGACATCATTATGGAATAATGTGCAAAATACCCCTTTGCACCATTAGATACATCAAAGGGCTACCAATGCTTATGACCAGGTTCAGCCCTTATGAATTGATTTGATGAAACCCAACATGTTTCAGACTTGTAGTCCTTCTTTAGGGGTAGCAGTGGGCACTGAAACTTCTAAAACATAGATATATATCAGTCATTAGTTGCATCAGGGCTTCTCAACCAGGGTTCCTCCAGAGTTTTCTAGTGGTTCCTTGTTCACTGAGCAATTTCTGCCTCTAAGATAAGTTCCCATTTGAGAATGCAGGATCCCTCACATTCTATCTGGACAGTACTGATTGGCCCTGTGCTGATCACATGCACTCTCCTAAGAAAAAAAAACCTCCCTAGCAATAAACACCAAACTGAGCATGTGCAGCCTGTCCCCTTGCACTGTATATATCAGGTGATTTTTTTTGGAGGGACAGTGGAAGAAGGAGATGATCAGAGAAGACAGGATCAAACAGTCTTTTTACACAATGCACAGGATTAACCCCTTAGGTTCCACAGTGATTATAACAAGCATGCTTTATTTACTGCATATACAGATTGATTTTCCTGTTGTGAGTTTAGTAACACTTTACGTATTTTGATCTGCCAAGTGTGACTCGAGGCTCTCTTTATGCCATTGAACTGAACTGGGTTTATGTCAGTGATGACAGTAATCGGTTCATGATGGGTTTCTCAGGGGAGTGTTAGACAGCAGCATTGATCAGTGAAAGCTGGACATGTGATTGCAGTCAGCTTGTAATGTATAATAAATTGCAAGTTGGCTAGGGGTATGTAACATGCCGCCACAGTGTCCTTCATTAAAGACACCTCAGACACCTTTCACATCTTTCTACCTCTCCCTCATAGCAATCAATTTTCCATCAGATTATAGGCTTTCAGTAAGTTTAACTGTGTCTCATGAAACTCTCCATGTTTAAGTGGCAGAAAATACCGGTGTTCAAGAGATGAAAAAGATAATTTCCAGGATTTTGGCTATGGGCAACTGCACAACTATTTTGCAGTACTTCCAAGCATATCAGCATAACAACCAAATACCTCCATGTGCTGTACATTCATAGCTACAAACTATACATTGAAACAATTTTTCTTATTTTAACATGTACATGCATCAAAACATTTTTACATGCTATGCATAAATAATATAAAGTTGCATTCTTATAAAAATAAAAAGCATTAAAACAACACTCCAAATATCGCAAATAAAGCCTCGATATGAAGATTGAAATTTTTTTGGTCCAAAACTGGTGGAAAACTGAACATGGGCAATGAAGCTTTCAGGTGTGGGACCTTGGCAGTAGAACAGATACCCATGATGCCTGAGTTGTAAGTAAGCCACAGAAGCCAGCATATTAGGAAAGTATTACAAAGCGCTTTTTGACTTACCCTTTACTAACAGGACTTTGTCCTGTTTACCATTATCATTGAAAGTGAACGTAAAAGAAAAAGAAAGAAAATCCCAAGTTTTGAGTTGTCCCCAGAAAAGTAATAGGGGGAAAATCTTCCAATTGTGAGAGTTCTTCTTGGAAACCAGATATCTCTGTTTAAAGGAGAAGTCCAGCCTGAGCTTTTTAGGTTGGGCTTCTCCTATGGGTCACAGGAGTACAATTCATTTTGCACTCCTGTGGCCCGTTTTTGAATTACGCTTTCCATTGACGTCACTGCCATCAGTCAAGGCAATGCGTCATCCCAACTTCCATGTTTGGAACCGCCAGCTGCCTTGATTGATGGCAGTCTCAGCGTCTCATCAAGCTGCTGAGACAGCCTCTCCCCGCCCCTCCACAGCTCAGCCCTCCAGTGAGCGTGGAGGAGCAGAGAGAAGAGATGCTGATTGACAGTCAGCAGCTTTCCTCTCTGGGATCTGTGAGAACCGAACCATCAGCTTTATTTGGTGGCTCGGTTCTCAGTGCAGAGATGGCGTGGGACAGCTGCAGCATCGGTCAGATGCTCCATCCACCGAGGTAAGTATAAATAAAGAAAAACATTTATTTTTTAAGGCAACTCAGAAGCTCACTGTTTTCTCTAGATACCTGCAATCTCATGTTAACCCAAACCTTGACATGTTTTTTTAACCATGGATAGGTTTAGTATATTGTTTTAAAAAAAAAAAAAATTTATTGTGTTTTCATAGAAATAGTAGGTGACACAAAACAGAGCCTTGGGGCATACCCCAGCTCGAAAACACAACAGCAAATAGAATGCTAAAGACGCTAAGGCCATGCATTGATGAGTCGAAAACAAAACGTACTGTTAATCGAAAAATAAAAATGGCACATACGATTGTGCCATCACTTGTTTCGTTTTTCTGACCAAGATCCAGGATGTTGGATCAGGCACTTTCGATTGTGGCATGAAAAACTGAAAATTTATATCAAATACTTACCATAATTTTCCTTTCCTGATAGGCTCCATGGCAGCATACGTGTGGGTAGCCCCACCTCCACGATTACCCAATAGGACCCAACTCCCATAAATCTTTGCTCCTGGCTACTATCAGTGTTCCGTAACTAGCCTACTCCAGACATTTGGGAGGGAACTCCTGCTGCCATGGAGCCTATCAGGAAAGGAAAATTACGCTAAGTATTTGATATAAATTTTCCGTTTTCCTGAAAGGCTTCATCGCAGCATACGTGTGGGAAATAACTCGCCAAACACAAAATGTCGAGCAAAGAACAAAAGTTTATTTAGCATTGTCAACCGACAAAACTTGCATACCGAAATTAACAGAAGACAGAGCCGCTGGCTCTACACAATAATGAGAAACAAAAGTATTAATGGAAGTCCAAGAGGCCGCTCTGCAAATAACTTCAGGCGCAACATGTCGAGAAGCTGCCCACGATGTTGAGATACTCCGTGTTAAATGAGCCGTTAGTGCCTCAGGAGGAGCCAAGCCCTTTGCTCTGTATGCCCTCTGAATGATCTGAACGATCCAGGTAGAGATAAATCTAGCCGAAGCTCACAATCCTTTATTCTTGCCATGAGGGAGAACAAAAATAAATTTTGTTTGCCTAAAAGGAGCTGTGACTTCCAAATATTGCTTTAGTGCGTGTCCTACGTCCAGAGGATGAACATCCTGACTCTCTGAGTTTTTGAAAGTGGGAAGCACAATTTCCTGATTCTCATGGAAGACCGAGGTTACTTTGGGATTCGATCCCAACATGGGAATCAATACTGCCCTGTCTGGAAAAAAAGTCAGAAAAGGTTCCTCCGAACCTAGATTCCTAATCTCAGAAACTCTCTTGGCTGAGGTTATAGCTACCAAGAAGATGGTCTTGAGAGTGAGATCCCTTACGGACAGAGGCTCTCTAGGATCCTTTCCAAGGTTCAAAAGAAAATCCAGCACTAAAGGGAGGTCCCATTTAGGAAACCTTGGTTTTCTTTGGGGTCTGAGCCTGATAGCTCCCTTGAAGAATTGTCGTACCAGTGCATGATTCGCCCAGGAAATACCCGTAAAGGCTGAAATAGCCGACACTTGGACTCTCAATGAACTGATAGCTAAAGGTAAATCAAGGCCTGTTTGGAGAAAGCTTAGTATGTCTTGTACTGTTGGAGAACTACAAGAATTTTCTCTGGAGGACATATGGGCTGAAAACTTGGACCATATGCACTCATATACTCTGTTAGTACACACTCGTCTGGAATTGAGAAGGGTTGGAATAGCTTCTTCTGGACAACCAAGAGATTCTAGCCTTTCCCTCTCAAAAACCATACCCTGAGGTGTAGACATGATGAGCATGGATGTAACCTTGTGCCTTGAGATAGCAAATTCGGCCTGAGAGGCAGGGGAACCGGCTCTTGATAACTGAGGAGCAGCAGTAGAGGGAACCAAGGCCTGTTGGGCCAGAATGGAATCACTGCGAGAATCTCCACCTTCTCTGTCCTGAGCCTCCGAAGGAACTGCAGGATCACTGGAACTGGAGGGAAGGCATAAGCTGTCTGAAACTTCCAATGTTCTGTGAGGGCATCTATCCCATATGCCTGAGGATCCCTGAACCTTGAGTAATATTTGGGAAGCTTCCGATTGCATGGGGAAGCGAACAAGTCGACCTCCAGGGACAATCCTAAGGTCAGGAGACAATCGAATACTTCCCTGTGTAGGGACCATTCGTTGTTGTCCAACTCGACACGCGATAGGAAGTCCGCCTGAACATTCTGCACCCCTGGGATGTAGACCGCAGAAAGGTTGGACAAATTCTTCTGAGCCCAGTTCATTATCGGCTCCACCTCCTGTAACAGGGACCAGCTGCGAGTTCCCCCTTGCTTCTTTACGTAAGCCACCGCGGTTGTGTTGTCCAACCTTAGCATGACCGAGGCATTCGCTATCAGATGGTGGAATGACTGAAGCACCTGGAAGGCCGCCCTCAACTCCAGAACATTGGAGACGACTCTTTGTGATGGAAATGTCCACCTGCCCTGAGCGACATCCGAAAGGCAGTGAGCACCCCATCCTCGGTTGCTGGCATCTGAAGTTACCGTGACCCATGAGATGGCAATGATCGAATGGTGGTTGCACAGGTTCTTCCCCTGCAGCCACCAAAGAAGAGACGTCCTGGCTGGAGTGAGGAATATGCGCTGTGTCTGGCTGGAGAAGTCCCACTGTTGTAGAAACCCCTTCTGAAAGGGACGAGTGTGCCACTGGGCCCACTTTACCATGGGAATGGTGGCTGACATTGTCCCAATCACCTTCAGACATTGGAGAGCCGAGAGATGGGATGACGCAAGGGCTGCATGAATCCTGTCTCGTATGACTCCAACCTTCTCTTCTGGAAGGGCGATAGTACCTTCCACCGTGTTGAACTGTGCCCCTAGAAAAACGAGAGACTGAGTTGGATCTAGGTGACTCTTTTCTAGGTTCAGAAGCCACCCGAACTCTTGCAGAGTGGAGATGACTAGGCCTTTGTGCTCCAAGAGCTGCTCTCTGTTCTGAGATAGCAGAAGTAGGTCGTCGAGATAGTGGTGGAGACTAACACCTTTGACTCTGAGAAAGGCCACAACTGCCAAAAGAACTTTGGAGAAGACCAGTGGGGATGTTGTTAACCCAAAGGGAAGACATGTAAATTGAAGATGTTGATTGCCTACCGCAAAGCGGAGGTACTGTTGAAACTCCTTTGCCATGGGTACATGGAAGTAAGCATCCTTCAAGTCGACTGATATCATCCAGTCCCCCAGATGCACTGACTGCTGGATGGTAAGCAGAGATTCCATCTTGAACTTCTCTTTGTAAATGAAGGAAGTGAGATGGGTCAAATCTATTACTGGCCTCCATGTGCCGTTTTTCTTTTGAACCATAAACAGAGGGGAATACATGCCGTCTCCATGTTCTTCTTCTGGAACGGGTACGGCTGCGCCTTGATCCAGTAAAGAGTTCACGTAGGTCAATAGGACTTGTTTCTTCTCTTCTGATTCTGGAAGATTTGTGGGAATGAATCTTAGCCTTGGGGTGCTGATAAAACCCCACTTGTGACCTGAGGAAACTGTTTTTACTGTCCAAAAATCCAGAATTGAGGCCGCTCAAACATGCCTGAAGTGGAGAAGACGAGCCCCCACCTAACAAGTTTGAGCGGGCCCAATTTCAAAAGGATTTAGCGGGATCCTGCTTGCCGGACGAACCCCCTTTTGAGGTATTTTTAAAAGAAGACTGCCTGGATCTCCATGACCTTGAGAATTCTCGACCAGGTCTATAGCTCCACGCCTCCCTGGCATGATCAGGGCCTTGTCTTCTAGGAAATGGACGCTTTTGATTTTGAAGACGTCTGTCCTGAGGAAGAAATCCAGATTTCCCACCTGTAGCCCGGGATATGGCAGTATCCAGCTTGTTACCAAACAAAGATGCCCCCTCAAAAGGAATACGGCACCAGGCCTGTTTGGATGCTGGATCCGCCAGCCATGGACGGAGCCATAACGCACGGCGTGCTGAGACCGCTGCTAACATATCCCGAGATATCAGGCGAATAACATCAATAGATGCCTCCCCCAAAAAGACAGACGCCATTCTGATTTCTTGAATAGGGGAGTCTTTGGCTGTTTCGATAGAAATACTCCTCAGGAATTCTTCTACAGTATCAGCCCAGGATTCTATGGCCTTAGATACCGCTGCCATTGCAAGCACTGGTTTGCAAGCCATTCCAGAAGTCAGGTAGATCCTTTTTAGGTCTGAGTCGATCCGCCTTTCCAAAGGATCTTTAAAAGATACCGTATCCTCTAAAGGGAGGGTTACATATCTCACCAAACGCATGAGCGCTTCATCCACCAGTGGAGCTGACTCCAGGTGTTTCACATCCTCTTCTTTAAAAGGGTATAACTTCAGGATTTTTGACTGCATGGAACCCTTTTTATCCATCTTGCTCCATTCCTCGGTGATAATATCACCCAACTCTGAAAGGAAAGGAAAATATTGTCGCTCCTTATTGAGCTGTTTAAATAATTTTCTCTGCTTTGGTGGGGAAGTAATAGGGTCTTCCCACTTCAGAGCTTCTCTAACTGCTTTGACCAATGAAGGCACCAGTCCATAGTCAAATCCTAAACCAGGATCCTCACAGTCAGATTCACTGTCTGAGATGGGAGCAGATATGCGACTTGGTTGAGAGGATTCCCATGTCTCCTGCAATGGGTTCTCTCCGGTTGGAGGAGCCAATAAATCTGACGGGGATTCACACAACTGTAGAGCATCCTTCTCCTGCAGGGATTCCTTCACAACCCGTCTTACTAATGACTCCAAACGCTGGTCTGCACCATCCCTTTCATCTGCAGCTTTGGAGAAGCAGTGATCGCATAGGGATTTGTCTGATGGAACAGGCATCCTGCACCCCCAGCATGATTTTTCCAGATGCCTGCTGGAGTGAGCAGCAGGGGGGTGAAAATAATTCTTGTCACGCTGTTCAGACCTTGACCTATGCTGGCTAGACCTTGAGGAGGATTTATGGCGGTGTGATCTTGATGATCCACTGTGTCTAGGGGCATTATGCTGTGGATCTTACCTTAAACCGCCAAACTGTCAGCCCCGGGAAGTCGCTGCGACCACTGCAAACATTCCCAGGGTTCTGACAGCTTCCAAAGATTTTTAAAAGTGGCGCCCGTGACGTCATTGCCGATGTCAGACGCGAGGCGCTCGTGCGCATGCGCGGGAACCAGGCCTCGGTTTCACATCGGGTTTGCACATGCGCAGAACACCTGCGTAACCCGGAAGTAGGAGAGAGAGGTATGCAAACAGCATAGAGGGGACCGGTAGACAAACAGAAAAAGAGTAAATACACACAAATACATTGCTGCCATGGATAGACAAAAGGCTCACCACTCCACCAACGATCACCGGGCCGAACGGACTAGGACACACATGCCGCACCTCCAAGCAGGTAATGGTCACCCATAGCAACGGGACACAGACCGTGCGCACTTCAGGTAGGAAATCCTTTCTTCAGCGCTACTCTGCAAATACACTCCATACCCTGCTTAACAGTCAGGGCCTATCGGAGGAAAAATACTCAGTCAATCAGCCAATCGATCGTCGTGAAGTTTTATTTCCAGGAAAGAAACCATCTGGTCCTACTGGGGAGGACAAAAAAGGAACAGTGATAGTAGCCAGGAGCAAAGATTTATGGGAGTTGGGTCCTATTGGGTAATCGTGGAGGCGGGGCTACCCACACGTATGCTGCCATGGAGCCTTTCAGGAAATAACGTATTGCGGCTGGCATGCTATTGATGCGAAAAATGAACGACCAAGGATTTTCGTTCAGTTTTGGACTCATCTATGGCCTGCTTCAATCTGTGTCTGTTCAGCACAGTGTACAGGAGCATATATGACAGTATCAGTAAAACGTCTCCAAGGTACTCCTCAGGAGAGAACATAACAGATAGAAAAAGGCACTCCTAGCATCCACCCCAGCAACAGATAAACGAGACAAATAAATAGTCACAACCTTGCAACAAAGGACTTGGCTACCAAAAAATATCTAAGAAACCCAGAGAATTACTATTCATTAGTGGTTGGGGAGTCGAGCCATAGGTCCCATACTATGTTACATTTTTGGGGGCACCTACAAGACAGGTAGATGGCCTTGTAAAGGGGGCGCAACCGTATTATTCAAAGATTTCCAGGAATTGGGGTCATCCTTTGATTTCCATTTTAAGGTGATAGCTGGCATAGAATAGGAATAATATTACAAGGGTCCTAAGCACCTGACTGAAGGCCAGGGGAATCAATAATCCAAGTAGACAAAAGTCTATTCGCAGTGTAACTACTATAGTAGTCAAGTGGGCAATAAATTGTGTAACCTTAGACCAAAAAACATTTGCGGGCAAGTCTAGAAGATATGTCCAAAATGAGCAGAATCACTTGCACACCTCCAGCATCAGGGAGAAACCTCCAGATAAATTCTATGCAGCCTAAAGGCCCATACACACGATCTGACTTTTTGACAACAAACATGCAAATTAGCTGTTTTAAGGAAACATCCGACCGTGTGTACGCTCCATCGGACAAACTTTTTCGATTTTCATCGGACAAAAGTTTTCTCTGCAAACAGACAAACTTTTCGGCAACAAAAGTCCGATGGAGCAAAGTCCGATTGTGTGTACAGAAAACCATTGGACTTTGGTTCAAAGTACAAACACGCATGCTCAGAACCAATGCAAAATCAGATCAGACAACAATACAGAAGTTGACCAAATGGTGGCGGTAAAGAGCAGAAAAACCACGTGATTTGGGGAAAATTGGCTGAAAAAGTCCTGCCGTCTGTATGCAATACAAGTTCATGGCCAATGCCCTTTGGACAGAAATCCACAGAAAAGTTTGTTTAAAGTCTGATCGTGTGTACGAGACTTTAGTGGCATCAGGTAAATCAGAATCGTGAAAAGGGGTAATTCTACATATCTTAGGATTAGTACTTTCAGTTCCTTTGCATATGTTTAGCTAGTCTAACGCCTCATACACACAATTGGACTTTGTACAAACTTTCCTGTGGATTTTTGTACAAAGGGCGTCGGCCGTGAACTTGTATTGCATACACACGGCAGGACTTTTTCAGCCAACTTTCACCAAATCACGTGGTTTTGCTGCTCTTTACCGCCACCTTTGGTCAACTTCTGTATTGTTGTCTGATCTTTTGCATTGGTTCTGAGCATGCGTTTGTGCTTTGTCAGGGAATTGTGTGATGACAGACCGTTGGGCTAAAATCTGACTGTTAGTACACTCCATCAGACAATTGTTGTCCAACTTTCCACCAACAAATGTTGGATGGCAGGCTAGTAAATTTTCGATGGACAACGGTCTGTTGTCAGATTTTCGTATCATCTGTACACAAGTCCATCACACAAAAGTTGAAAGTACAAACACGCATGCTCTGAATCAATGCTTGCCAAACACGACATTAGCAGAAGGTGCCCAAAGGGTTGCGCTCAAGAGCTGAAATTCCTCGTAGTATGTCACTAAGTTCGTGTTTGTTGGCCGACAATTGTTTACCGTTTGTATGCAAGACAAGTTCCTGGCACCCGCCCTTCGGACAAAAGTCTGATGTTTTTTTGGCCTACAATCTTATCGTGTGTATGAGGCTTTAGACTTATTTCCTAAGTGCTTTTGCTGTAATGAAACAAGAGGAAGTCATGATCCTTTCCATGGTACTTTCCTTTGTTCTGCTGTGCTGCAACATAAAATTACATTTAGATGGGCTGCTTTGGCTGTACTTACAGAAAATATCTTTTACTCCTTCATTAAAGCAGATACACAGCTTTGCTGCTTTACTATTTGTATTGATTTTGGCACATCAGTTGTTATCCCTGAAGTCTTTCACTGCTGCCTAGTATCCTCCCTGTTGATGGCAGGTCACAAAATGCCTGCTGTCCTCTTGACTAACTGTCATCTCTTTCTATCAAAGGGAGCTGGGGGTCTTCCTAGCAGCTTTATAAAATATGCAGAACTCACTTGGCACTAATTAGCCGAGTTGCTGCTACGTTCAGGAAGATCCCGGGTGCCCTGTTATGACAGATAGGATGTCAGGTGTCCAGTAGATTTCCCAAGGAGGAGGAGAGGTGGACCAGATATATTGATAGGATTCATTTGATGCTACCATGAAAACTTATGCCCTGTACACACGGTCGAACTTTCCGAAGGAAAATGTGCGATCGGATTGTGTTGTCGGAAATTCCGATCGTGTGTGGGCTCCATCTGACTTTTTCTGTCGGAATCTCCGACACACAAAATTTGAGATCTGGATCTAAAATTTTACGACAACAAAATCCGATCGTTTAAATTCCGACGCACAAAGTGCCACGCATGCTCATAATAAATTTACCAGACGAAAGCTGTTGGCTACTGACCTCTTTATAGTCCTGTCGTACGTCTTATACGTCACCTCGTTCTGAACGATCTGACAACTTTGTGCGACCGTGTGTATGGAAGAAAGTTTGGGCCAAAATCCATCGGAAAAAATCCGACAGATTTTGTCGTCTGTATGTCTGACCGTGTGTACGGGGCATTAGACTGAAACTGCCTGTTTTTTTATTTTCAGTTAAAATAAAATGGAACAAAGTGCGCCCAATTTTTCTTGAAAGTATATTTCCATCTTTGCATTAACATCTACTGTATACTGTTGTCACATGCTAAAACCTCATTCCCATGGCCGTCTGGGGCCGTTCAACATAACATTTTTGAATATTTGCCCATCTGGGAGCCACAGGTGCGATGTACAGCCCCTCATACAAATCAATGGCTATACGCAATGGTATGTGGTATGCCTATACTTGCATGAAGATGTGTATGTGTACTAATGGACACAGACAGTCTCCATCCAGGTTCCTACATCCTTCTACACTATATTACCAAAAGTATTGGAACGCCTGCCTTTACACGCACATGAACTTTAACTGCATCCCAGTCTTAATCTGTAGGGTTCAGTATTGAACCCATCCTTTGCAGCTATAACAGCTTCAACTCTTCTGGGAAGGCTGTCCACAAGGTTTAGGAGTGTGCTTATGGTAATGTTTGACCATTCTTCCAGAAGCGCATTTGTGAGGTCAGACACTGATGTAGGACGAGAAGGCCTGGCTCGCAGTCTCCACCCTAATTCTTCCCAAAGGTGTTCTATCAGGTTGAGGTCAGGACTCTGTGCAGGCCAGTCAAGTTCCTCCACCCCAAACTCGCTCGTCCATGTCTTTATGGACCTTGCTTTATGCACTGGTACGCAGTCATGTTGGAACAGGAAGAGGCCATCCCAGAACTGTTCCCACAAAGTTGGGAGCATGAAATTGTCCAAAATGTCTTGGTATGCTGACACCTTAAGAGTTCCTTTCACTGGAACTAAGGGGCCAAGCCCAACCCCTGAAAAACAACCCCACACCATAATCCCCCCTCCACCAAATGATTTGGACCATTGCACAAAGCAAGGTCCATAAAGACATGGATGAGCGAGTTTGGGGGGGGGGAGGAACTTGACTGGCCTAAACAAAGTCCTGACCTCAATCCGATAGAAAACCTTTGGGGTGAATTAAAGCAGTTTTTTTCGAAACAACAAACCAGTGGTAACGCCAGGAGAGGACAATAGGACACTTGCGGACCGGATTTGAAGTGACGGACAAATCAGATGACCCCTCTTATCCTACATGCCATTTTATTTTTTGGAAAATGTGAGTGCAAAATCTCTCTGTTTTAGACTTGTGAATAAATTGCTTTTAAAAAAATCTACACCCAGAGGCGCCCCCTTCTCCTTATTTTTCTCTGTAACAGTCTAGGAGCCTGGTTTCAGCTCCCTGCGGTGGCAGCCCTGCATGTTGAATTCCCACCCAAGGAACGAAAGACACTTTCCTGGGACTTGATAACAAAAAGATCTCATATGTATTATCGTCTCATATAACTCTATACAGACAGCCTTTTTGAGTATATTATTATGTGATTTTTGCGCCTCTACTTGTTGTGAATTAAAGCGGAGACTGCAAGCCAGGCCTTCTCTTCATCATCAGTGTCTGACCTCACAAATGTGCTTCTGGAAGAATGGTCAAACATTCCCATAGACACACTCCTAAACCTTGTGGACAGTTTTCCTAGAAGAGTTGAAGCTGTTATAGAAAGAATGGGCCAACGCAATATTGATCCCTACGGACTGGAATGCCATTAAACTTCATCAGCATGTAAAGGCAGGTGTCCCAATACTTTTGACAATATAGTGTCTATGTCTACAAGTGCTGGTGTATACCCATGTACAGCCATTCATTTTTACGGGCAACTGTACTTAGTACCTGTGGCCCTCGGATAGAGAAATAGACCTGAAGTTTATGCTGTTTTGCGCCAGGAGATACATAAGGCCTTATTATTGCTGCAAAGTAACTGTGGTTAAAGTGAACCTGTCACCACTGAAAAATATGAATATGAAAGCAAAGCCCCCTGTGAAAAGTAGGTTTTCAACTCGTCTATCAGGCAGGTAGAATTCCTTCTTTATTTTCCTAAAGGTCTCTGAGTGCTGCTGCTATTTGACATTTCTGTGTGTGTTGAATCTTGTGTCCCTCGATGGTTGCCGTGGTTCCTCCCGCCCACCCTTACATTACTACACATAGGGGTTGATTTACTAAAATTGGGGGGTGCAAAATCTGGTTCAGCTGTGCATAGAAACTAATCGGCTTTCAGGTTGTTTTTTTTTGTCAAAGCTTAATTGAACAAGCTGAAGTTGGAAACTGATTGGCTACTATGCACAGCTGCACCAGATTTGCACTCTCCTATTAAATCAACCACAAAGAATACATTTATATAATTTGGTATATCTGAACACTACAAAATATTTAAAACAAATAAACTCTTTGCTCACTTGCCTTACAAATGTTGAAGCTTGCTTGGATTAGTGGTTATGTGTTCCACTTTATTTGAATTTTGCTTTGTAAATTAGGCCAGATTGAGGGCTTTAGCTGAGACCCCCGCTGAACATTTTCATAGATGGAAAAAGTGCCAGCTCTGCAGTCAGAAACCTGGAAACAAAGTGAATAAATTCTGCGAATAGTGGCTGTATCAGACCAGAGAGAAAATTGAATCCCTTTTTCTGTCTTATGATATCTCTGGGCAGACAACATAAAAAATGAGCTTAGGAAGACTACCATGGACAAGCTCTTTTCATAGAGAACACTTGTTCAGAGCCGGAGGAAATGAATTATTGCTTCCGCAAGCTGCAAGTGAATGTAATAAGCTGTAAGTAAACTCTGGATAGAAAATAACCAGGAGAGAGCAGTGAGATGTATCTGCTGTATTTATTACATACACGTCGTGAACTGTACAGTGACCTGCAACTCTGCGGTTTTACTGGAATAACTGGAGGAGCGTATCAGAGATTGGACTGGTGAATTACTTGATAATGATGGATGATTTACAATATTGTTGTATAGTAATTTCTGACTTCCTCTCTTTCTTCCTTTCTCCATCCCTTCTTCCTTCTCTGCCTTCCTTCCTTTTTTTCTTGCTGCCTCTGTCCCTCTCTGCCTTCTGCCCTCTGTTTTCTTCTTTTTTCTTTATCCTTCTCTGCCTCTCTTCCTTTATCAATCCATACTTCATTCTCTGCCTTCCTCATTTCCTCCTTCCTTGCTGCCTCTTCCTTCTCTGCCTTTCTTCATTTCTCCATCCATACTTCCTTCTCTGCCTTCCTTATTACCTTCTTTACTTTCATCACATTCATCGCTCCTGCTCTGTTTCTCCATCTCTACTTCCTTCACTATCTTTCTCATTTTGTTCCTTTCTGCCTCGTCGCTCTCTGCCCTCCTTACTTTCTCTATCCTTTATTCCTGCTGTGGCTACCGAATTTCCTTCTTTTTTTCTTTGTCCTTCTCTGCCTTTCTTCTTTTCTCCATCCTTACTTCCCTCTCTGCCTTCCTCATTTCCTTCTTTACCTTATTCAATCATCACTTCTGCTCTGCCTTCCATTCTTCCTCATCTGTTCCTTCCTACTTTCCTTCATCTCGCCTCCTTTCTCGGCCCTTAATTCTTTCCTTCCTCCCTTCATCTTTCTCCTCTTTTCTTTCTCCATTCATCCTTCCATTCTTGTTTATATAATTTCCTCTCTCTTTTTTTTGCCTTCTTCATTTCCTTTCTTACTTCCTATCTTTCTTTCCTCATTTTTTCAATCCTCCCTCCATCTTTCCATTGCTTCCTTCCTTCCCTTCATCATTTCCGTTTTTACTTCCTCTCTTTTTTTCCTCATTCTTTCAATTTCTGCCCTCATTCTTTCTTTTCTTTCTTCCGCTTTCTTAAATTAGGTCTTTCCCTTCTTCATTTCCTTTTTACTTCCTCACTTTATTTCCTCATTCCTTCAATCCTTTCTCCATCTTTTCCTTCCTTCCCTCATCTCTGCCCTCCCTTCTGTCCTTCCTTCCTTCCTTCCGTTTTCTTCCATTAGTTCTCTATAATCTTTTCTTTCAGTAATTAAGATTGAGGACTATTGCATAAAGCGTTTGCAATTACTGATTACATTGTTCCCATTGTTCCAATCCTCTTTTGATTAGAACAGGTGTATTGTTAGTTTTGTGGGATGTTTTTTAATGACGTCAGCACTCTTCGAAGATAATGAAATATCAGCGGTTTGTGTCCCCCGTGGCACAGTGTTCTCTGCTTCCTCCAACCTCTGAGCTTACAACTCACCTCCCTTATGTCAATCCAGATATAGACGGAACAGAGACAAAAGGTTCAGTAACTATAAATTAGGAATATCACATCCTCTTCTTTACTGTCTCTTCTTCTCTCATTTTTATATAGACATATACAAGCTAGAGAGGTACAAAATGTCTTTTATTCATTGCCAGGGAACATTTCAGAGTTTTGTTTCTCAGAAAGTCAAGTGGTCGGGAGTGGAGGTTTGCTGTACTTACTTTTGTATATAAATGCCGATCACATTCCAGAACGCTGAGGGCTGCCTTTCTAGCGATGAATAAGTACCTCTCTGCCTACAGAAGATGACACCAAACCCACTGCCACCAATAGTGATTCTTATAGTCTAGTAAAGCCAATCAATGCCCCTAAAACCAGTCCTTTGTGGAAAAGCCGAGATTTCAGAGAATCGGCGGCTAGTAAAATCCATAAGGTTCCAGTTCCAGCAATCAGATTTTTTTTTTTGTAATTCCTTTATTAAATGAAATAAAACATTCCAGAGGCATGGTCAACATTGATGAAACAGGTACACTTTCAGAGACAGAAGATACAATAGCACTTAGGTAAGGACACAGTAAACAGCCCCAAGCCTAGGCGTAAACATACTGGCAGATGCTCCTCAGTTGGGAGCAAACCTCTAAAACAGGGCCTCTAAAACCATTTAAGTAATTCAAACCAACCCAAGTGGGCAGCGCTCATTGCTTGGCCATGCATAGCAGTAACATGTGAAAGATTTAACATTTTTATAAGGGGGGGAAGGGAGCGGAAAGGGTGGTGGGCCTAAACCTGGTTGATCAGAGCGTGCATAGTCTGTGGCATGTAAAGCCAAAGAAGCCCACCAACTATCCAGATCCTCGAGGACTGAAAAAAGTCTTCTACATGAATAAACAAAATAAAGTGGCCCGGGAGGGGGATAGAGGGGGCGGGGGAGTACAAGGGTGGGGTAGGGGAAAAGGTGAGCAGAGAGTGGGAGGAAGGGGAACCAGAAAATAGGGAAGTGAGTATAAGATTGAAAGGAGTACAGCAGGAGGGAATATTAAAGAGACAGAGAGCGAGGAAAGTGTGAGATGGTCTCCGTACACGTCCCCAGCCACAAGGGGGGGAGGGAGAGACAGGAGATCAACGGAACAACAGTCCGCCCTTATCTGGCAGATGGGGGCCATCTCCCGAAGGTAGGCTTCAGTGTAGGTGAAATGCTGCCATGATCTCCATGTCTCCCGGAAGGCCTCCTCCCTGTTATGCAGCGTATCCGTGAGGTCCTCCATATCTCTCAGTTCATTCACTTTAGAGAACCATAAGGACTTAGCCGGCAGGTTCTCCGATCTCTAGCACAAAGGGATGCAAGCCTTTGCTGTGTTCAGCAGCTGAATAGTTAAGGAGTTCTTGTACTTTTTAATGGGTCGCTCTGTGAGGTGCAGCGGACAGGCCCTTGGATTTCCCTCCAGGGAAACATTGGTCAGGTGGCCAATCGTGCCAGTCACTTCACGCCAAAAGGATGCCAATTTAGGGCAGATCCAGAAGACATGTAACATTGTGCCCTCCGCATCCCCACAACGCCAGCAGCGGTCAGGCACCTGTGGAAAGATGCGGTGGAGAGCGGTGGGCACCCTGTACCACCTGGTTGTAATTTTGTATGTCTCCTGAACTCTGCTGGCCATGGAAGATTTCTGTGCAAAGTGGAGGATTTTCAACGTCTGGTCTGGGGTAAAATGAGTGCGGAGTTCTGCCTCCCATTTAGAAATAAAGGGGGGACATACCCCTCTGCCGGATGGGTCAAAGTGGAATAGAGGAGCGAGAGACAGTGCTGCACCGGTTCCCCACTGCAGCAGATTTGCTCCAGCTCCGTAAGTGGGCGAGAAATGCCCGGGTCTGCAGGCATTTGCGTAAAAAGTTCCTTAATTGTAGGCCGCTCCAAAAATCCAGCGGGGGGTCTGTCGCCAGCGTCCCTGCTTCTGGAGTGAGCTGACCATTTGGTCCTAAAAAGTCTCATAACCGCCGCCTATCACCCGTCATCAAAATTTGGAAACAGGGGTTCTGGAGGCCCGGTATAAATTCCGGGTTGCCCAGGACTGGCACCATTGGGGAGGGCACCGGGGACACAGAGGAGCTCCGAAAGGCCTCCCTTGCCCCCTTAGCGTACTACCCATCCTGGGGTGGTCTAAAATGTCTCTCGGCAGGGGTGTTGATAACCAAGGCCTACTCTCAATCGTGCCCCCCGAGTCCTCCCCCTCCATGGCTACCCAGAGCTTCGCCTCTGCATGACAGTGCCAATCCCCTATCCTAGTTAAATGTGCCGCCCTATAATATGCTTTCACATCTGGGAGGCCAACTCCACCTCTGTTCTTCGGTAAGTGCAGGAGTTGCAATCTGATGCGTGGCTTACGGTGTGACCAAATAAAAGCACGGAACATAGAGTCAATCCACTTGAAAAACGTGGAGGGAAGGCGTATGGGCAAGGCCTGCAACAGGTACAGGATCTTTGGCAGTAAGGACATATTAAGCGCACTGCAGTGGCCAAACCATGTTAACGCGAGTGTATGCCAATGCAGGAGGTCTGTTTTAAGGCGGTCCAACAGGGGCTTGAAGTTGGCTGCATACAGAGCTGCCGGATCCGGTGTTATATCAACCCCCAGGTAGCGGATGTGGTCGGTCGCCCACCTCAGTGGGAAAGCTGCCCGTAGGCGCCGTACCACATCTTTCCCTACTGTGACGTTAAGGATAGAAGATTTAGCCAGATTAATTTGGAATAAAGAAAGAGATCCGTAGTCTGCAAGAGACAGTAGCAAATTTGGCAGCGAAGTGAGGGGGTCCGATAGAAAGGTCTGGTCATCTGCGAAGGCGGCCACCTTGTGAACTCCCGAGGCCTTGGCAAAACCAATAATGCCTACAATCGACCGGACATGACATAGGAGGGGCTCGAGGGACAAAATAAAAATCAGCGGGGACAAGGGGCAGCCCTGCAGGGTGCCGTTCCTAATGCAGAAGTACGGAGATCTCGTCTCGTTAACCTTGACTGCCACAGTGGGGTTCGAGTACAGAGATACTATCCACTGGAGCATGGAGGAGTGCAGCCCAATATGTTCCAGGGTAGCACGGATAAATGACCAGTCCATGCGGTCAAAGGCCTTCTCTGCGTCAGCTGACAGCAAGAGAAGGACCCGCTTGGAGGTTCTGGCCGCGTGGATCAGGTTCAAAACTCTGATGGTGTTATCCCGAGGCTCTCGCCGCGGGACAAAGCCGGCTTGATCCCTATGTATGAGGCCCGGGATATGTGGAAGCAGTCTGTTAGCCAAGGCTCTTGCAAAAAGCTTCAGATCTGCATTCAGCAATGCGATCGGTCTGTAATTCCCACAGTACAGTGGGTCCTTTCCCTCCTTCGGGATAAGCGAGATATGGGCCCCAAGAGAATCGATCGGGAAGGAATTCCCATCAGTAATGGAGTTGAGGGCAGAAACCAGGGGCTGTCCAAGAATCCCAAAAAAAGTTTTATAATAGGTGGGCGTGAAGCCATCGGCGCCAGGTGCCTTCCTCGGCTTTGCAGCCACTATCGCTACCCCCAACTCCTCAACAAAAATGGGCTCCTCCAGTTTGTCCCGAACCTCCCCGGGAAGGGAGGGCATACCCGAGGAAGCAAGGTATGACTGTGGGGTTATACCTTCACCATCGAAGGGGTCAGGCAGAGGGGACCTTCTTAGATTATAAAGACCCTCGTAGTATGCCTGGAACTCGGACACTATGTCAGCGGACGTGCTCACTTTCTGGCAGGATGCCGTCTTGATATGCGGGATATAGGTCTGAGCACATGGGCCCGGCAAGGCCCTGGCCAGCAAGGACCCCGGTTTGTTTGAAAATTCATACATAGTCCGCCTGGCCCAGGCCAACTTTTGCTTAGTCTTATGAAACAGGAGTGAACGTAATTCTTCACGGCCTTAAGGAGGTCCTGAAGGGCAGCCTGAGCCAGGCTTTCCTTGTGCAAGCACTCCAGTCTACATATCAAGACCAGAAGGTCCTCCGTGTGTCGCATTCTCTCCCGCTTGAGGCGGGCTCCTATTTTCACTAGCACACCCCTGACCACCACCTTATGTGCCTCCCAGACAACAAGAGGGTTGGCCACGGAGTTTCCATTGATGGAAAAATATTCACGCAGCGTACTCATAATCTCAGATTGCGTGTCTTCGGATTGGAGAAGGGACTCATTGAGTCTCCAGGATGACGGGGGTTGCGCCACATTGCCCAGCTGCAAAGTCAGGTGGACCGGCGCATGGTCAGAAAACGAGATGACATCGATAGAAGTGGACACTACCATAGGCAGATCTTTGTGTGACACCAGCAGATAGTCCAGCCAGGAATATGTGTGGTGCACTTGGGAGAAAAATGTGTAGTCTCTGGCCTAAGCATGCAGTAGCCGCCACAAATCAACCAGGTGCAGTGCATGGAGGTCTGATTTCAAACACTTCAGGCATGCGTACGACAGATGGGAGGCTCCCCTGGATACATCAAGAGCTGGATCCATGGCGAAGTTAAAGTCTCCGCCCAGGACCAGTATCCCCTCCGCAAACTCTAGCAGTTCCGGGAGGAGACTCCGCAGGAACTGTACATGATCTCAATTTGGGAAATATACGTTGGCAAAGGTGACCTGCCTGCCAAACACTGGCCCCTTCAGAAATATAAAACGGCCCTGTGTGTCTGCCCGCTGCACCTCGAACGACCATGGAACAGATTTCGCCACTAGGATACTCACCCCCTTTGATTTGGAGATCGGAGAGACACTATGATAGGCCAGTGGAAAAGCCTCATTGGTAAGTCTGGGGGTGCTACCTGCACAAAAATGCGTCTCCTGGAGAAACGCCACCTGCGTCTTGACTTTACGCAAGTTCGTCAGGAGCTGGGACCGCTTCTCAGGTGTATTTAGACCTCACACATTGAGAGAGGTGACCTTGAGGAGACCCATTACACCAAATAAGGCGACTAACGGTGGAGAGGCTACCAGAGCTCAATCCCAAGTCCCCCCGCGCGACGAAGGACCAACCCACGGAGCAAGAGGGTAGGGGGTGAAGAGGCGGTAGATAAGAGGGGGGGGTAAGAAGAGAAGGGGGAGAAAAGAGGGAAGGGATCAAGAAAAGGAGGGGAAGGGCGGGAGGGGACCAAATCTAAAACTTGCGGCCCCCTGTTTGGGCACTCTGGGTGTCCACGCTAGGGCCTACCCTAATGGGGGAGTGAAAGAAACGTTAGGACTTTCAGCGAAAATCAACAGAGATATCTTATAAACAATTTCCATCACAGTTGGAGATGCAGGAGAACAAGACTTGATAAAACTTGAACTAAAAGGAGAACATATATGACAAACATAACTTAAAACAATAAAGCATGCTGGCCGTCAGAAAGAACATGAAAGGACAAGCTCCCCACCCCCAACAGTGTCCCATGTCCCACTACTGGGACCAAGAACAATGTTGCACCTAATAAAGCCAGGTAGTTCCATCAGTTATTAGCTATATAGATGGTGATTGTTGAGTCCACATCCACGGCGAAGTAGCCCTTTGGCCAAATGTGGCCAAAAAGGGAGGGGGGGAGAGGAGTGGGGAACAGACATACCAGGGTCATCTGGAGACAACCCAACTGTGTCCAAAGAGGTGGGGGGAGGGGAAGGAGACAGAGCTTCTGGTTACGCCGTGGGTGGGAGAACCCAACCACACCCCCCACAGCCCTACCACCCACCAAAAGAGACACACAAAACACCCCTATCAAGTCCCCCCCACCCCCCATTGTCCATGAGAGAGGCCTCATCCCCAGCCTGATAGCCAATTAGGGATGTGTGGGAGAGAACAATCAAAGTGTCACCCCGCAGTCCATCTGCTACAGGAACACACAAAAAGTTCTAAGCAGGTGATGGTGCGCTGGTAGTGGGATAGGTTCATCAACTTACCCACCCTCGGGGTGGGGGTACATATCAGTCTTCCAATGCCAGGGGATGTGGTCGGACTTCTCTACTCGGTGCAAGAGAACGCGGGCGATGCACCCGTTGCGGTCTAGGTAAGGGTCCGAGTGCCTCCTTAGAGAGCAGGTAGTCAAACCAGTTGGGTATGGTGATGGCCGGTTTGCCGAGAAATTCGAATAGATCTGGAAGCTGGTCAGGTGAACGAAGGTGGAACTCCGCTCCTCTCCTCCTGATGATTAAGTGGAAGGGATGGCCCCATCGGTAGGTGGCTCGGATTACTTCGAGGAGGGGGCGCAGGAGACCCCGGATAGCTCTTGTCTGTCTGGAGACATCTGGGTAAATCCGGATAAGAGCTCCATCAAAGTCAATAGGGCCCCTTTCCCAGGCGAGGCGCAGGACCTCTTCCTTTACTGTAAAAAAATGTACTCTGCAAAGTACATTGCGTGGCAAGTCCGCTGTCGCCGGGTCTCTGGAGGCTGACGGGGCCTTCCTGGGGCCTGGTATCCGGTGGACTCGGTCCAGTTCCAGTTCTGCACCCGGGGGCTTCCCCAGTACCTGGTTCAGCAGGGCTACCACCGTGGTGCGTAAATCAGGCCCCATGGTCGCCTCCGGGATGCCCCGGAGGCGCAGGTTGTTCCTCCGGCTCCTGTTCTGGCCGTCGTCTAGGCAGAGTTGCATCTCAATCAGGTGCCGCCTGAGGGCCTGCTGTCCGGACTCAAGATTTGCTAAGCGGGTCTCGGAAGAAGCGCTGGAGGATTCCAAGACTGTGACCCGTTCCTCCATAGTGTCCACTTGCTGGTGCAGGTCATGCAGCTCACGTGATAAGGCATTAACGATGGAGGCTGCCATCTCCTGCAGGTCCTGCTTGGATGGCAGGCCTGCCACAATATCCCGCCATGCACCATTCGAACCGTCCACCGTGTCCCCTCCGCCTGGTAAACTACACGGAATGTCTAAGTTTGGTGAGGCAGGCAAGGGGGTGGGGGAGGATGCTCTCCCGTCTCGGGCGGTGTGTAAATGGGATGAAGCTGGTCCCACTGCGGAGCCTGTCCCCTGCTGCGCGGCACCATGTGTGGAAGAGAGACGCTGCGGCGCCATCTTGGACTGCACGGAGGGGGAAACAAGTCCGTACTGGCGGAGATAATAGTTACCGATTCCGGGTCCCTTTGGTGTCCCCGTGCCCCGCGGGTGTTTGCGCGATCCGGGCATGTATTTCTCTGCCTCATTTGATGAGCCGACTGTCAGTTTCAAGGCAAGCTCCTGCAGAGCTCCGGAAAGTGAGTCCTCACGCTTCCATTGTTTAGCCACGCCCCCTTCAATCAGATGTTTTTGTAATCCAAAAAGAAATATGTATCTTATTACAGCTTACCAGCCCTTACATGTGATGGCTGTATTTGTATCTGTATTTTCTTTTTTTAGGTCTTCTTTCTGTAATTTTCATCAAAACTAGCTCTTCTGCAAATGTGTCAAACTTTAAGGCAAACCATTTACCAATAACAGGGGTGCTTACAGTGATCAGCTTTTATTTAATCACTTCAAAACCGGGCACTTAGACACCTTCCTGCCCAAGCCAATGTTCACCTTTCAGCGCTGTAGCAATTTAAATGACAATTGCACAGTCATACAACACTGTACCCAAACAAATTTTTTTATCATTTTGTTCTCACAAATAGAGCTTTTGGTGGTGTTTGATCACCTCTGCGATTTGTATTTTTTGCACAACAAATAAAAAAGGACACCGAAAATTTTTAAAAAAGCTTTTCTTTGCTTCTGTAAATTTTTTTTTTAAATAAGTACGTTTTCTTCTTCAATAATGGGCACTCATATGGCTGCACTGATGGGCACTGATAAGGTGGCACTGATGGGCACCGATGAGGTGGCACTGAGGATGGGCACCGATAGGCAGCAATGATGGGCACTGATAGGTGGCACCAATGGACACTGATAGGTGGCACTGATGGGCGCTCATAGGCGGCACTGATGGGTATTTATGGATGGCACTGATGGGTACTTATGGGTGTCACTGATGGACACTGATAGGTGTGCACTGATGGACACGGATGGGTGGCATTGATGACACTGATGGGTGGCATTGCTGGGCATTACTGATGTAATTTGTTACATAATGGTGTCAGTCAGTGACCATTTGTGGGCACTGATTGGCACCGATTGTGCATTCATTTGCACATGTGGCTGGCCATGGGGTACATACCTGGCCATTCACATGTTGCCCCCTTCCCTGGTGGTTTCCCTGGTGGTCCTGGGGGCTTCCCTGGTGGCCCAATGTGGGCATCGGCGGAGGGGGCTACGCTGATAAACAATCAGCGCAGACCCCCCATCAGGAGAGCCGCCGATCAGCTCTCCTCTACTCGCGCCTGTCAGATGCGAGTGAGGAAAAACCGATCAATGGTCAGACTGACACACCGCACCACCGATCGCCACGTTGCGCGCCCCCACGGGCATGCGGCTGCTGTTATCCTGAAGGACGTCATATGATGCCCAGTCAGGATAACTGAACTGAAGTGGTTAGAAATGTAAAACCTTTATCCCAAAAAGGAAATAGCTGTTGCTGTAACTACTTGTGTAATTGCAGTGTGAGCTGCAGTTTGGCCTCAATTAGTGTATCTAAATCTGCTAGTACTAGCATTTAGCACTCCCCTCCCCAAGATAAACAATGCTGTTGTTCAAAGGCACCCCCTGTGCGCCTTCGTCCAGAGTGGGGACACTCTAATACAGGAGGTGTGTTACTGGCCAGATCCCCAGGTGCAAACAGAGGGGAAAAAAGTCTAAAAAAAAAAGTAAATTAATGCAGCCACCACATCTAAGGTTTTAGTTTTAATACCACTTTAAAGTGGAGGGCCACCCTAAAAAAAAAAAAAATACACTAATATTCTTAAAAAAATATAAAAAAAGGCAGTCTTCCTAATCTGCCTCTTCCTATTCCGTGGCGCTGTTTCTTCAATTCTTCCTCCTCCGAGAGTGGCCCTGTTGTCTTCTGGGACATGTGTGTGTTCCTGGAAACAACGGGGCCATTCACAAAGCGCCGCACGCCTCGCGCATGCGCAGTAGGAATCGGGCATTGAAGCTGCAAGGCTCCACTGCCTGTTTCCTTTAGTTAGGATGGCGGCGCCGGCCGCCAATCCGATGGTCCGATCGGCCTCAGGGAGGCCGACATCGCGGGCTCGCTGCACAGGTAAGTGTCCTTATTAAAAGTCAGCAGCTAAAGTGTTTATAGCTGCTGACTTTCTTTTTTTAACGGCCTGAACGCCCCTTTAAGGTAAACCAAATAACTCAAATGTCATATAATCTTAACGAAGTGTTATTATTTCCAAAGTTGTTTTCAATATTTCAGATTTTGCAGCTTTTCTTAAAAGAAGACCTAGTAATCCTGCCATAAAGGTCCTTCCTGATATATGGTGACAACTGTCTCCCAATTGTGCTGCTGCTTTTGAATACTGAGAGTATAAGAAGTTGGGAGTCACACTTTTCGGTTAGATCATCTTAGTAGTTTATTCTGTTAGTAATAAAGAAACTGCATAGATGTAGTCTCCACCCGAAAAAACACACCTTCTAAACATGTTTCATTCTGATGAGCTTGTTCACTACTCTATCCTTGTGTACAAGCCCATCAAGTGTCAGGAATCAGCAGCAGGAATGGCTAGATCTTCATGATTACACTCTGGACACAGGGACCAGATTATATATGCTTTAATCAAGATTTATTTACAGCACAACAAAATACATCCAAGCACCAGCACACAGCAAACATACAGATATAAGTGAACTAAAATCCCAGTGACAGAATACCTCATTAACAAAACAAACAGAAAGCCTAATGTCAGAAACCATGAATCAGACTGAGAAAGAAGTACAGTTTAATCACACTTGTTTAATAATAATAAAAAAAGGTAAACAGAGTAAAGGTAGACAAAACATAGCCAGAGTTCAGGAACCGGAACTGATAGTCAGACAAGCCAAAACGCCAGGGAGCCAGAGATGAGCATATTAGAACAGCAAGCAGGATCTGGAGCTAGAAGGAATGTCAGCCAAGCAAGTCTTTAACAGGAACACAGGAGAGCGTCTCTAGAGATGTGACCAAGGCAAAGGCAGAGATCAGCTGGACTGGACGGCTTGAGTAGGCAGGACTGAAGAGCAGGATATCATCAACATGTCAGTGTGGAGAGATAGGAGCTGGCAATTAGGCGGCAGCTGAGCAACCAGCTTTGAGAAGGAAGGGCTGAGCCCAGGCCTGACAGCACCCCCTTCTCAATGGTCACTTCCCCTAGGAGGACCACCAGGCTTGAGGGAAAAACATCTATGGAAATCACGGAGGATGACAGGGGCGTGTTCGTTCAAGGATGAAACCCAAGAGCGATCCTCTGGACCGTACCCTTTCCAATGCACCAGGTACTGTATGCGCCCATGGAACCTACGGGAGTCAACAATGGACTTTACTTCATACTCCTCATGGTCCTCAACCTGTACGGGGTGAGGACGAGGCACCAAGGTGGTAAAGCGATTGCAGACCAAAGGTTTTAATAAATAGACATGAAATACATTCGAAATACGCATATTAGAAGGAAGGTCTAATGTGTAAGCCACTGGGTTAATTCTGTGAAGAATACGGAAAGGTCCAATAAACCGAGGTGCGAACTCCAGAGAGGAACGCAAAGTCTGAGGTTACAAGATGATAGCCAGGCCCTCTCCCCAACTTTGTAGGAAGGCGCAGGCAGGCGTCTGCGGTCAGCATGGAGTCTGTACCTATCATTACCATGTCACAAAGCCTCCTGGACTTGTGCCCAAGTGGAACGAAGACCACGGAGATGCTCCTCTATCGTCAAGATAAACCACCACACATAACTGCAACAAATCTCGGAGGACATCGTTAATAAATTTCTGGAAAACTGCCGGGGCGTTACAAAGGCCAAAAGGCATTAAGAGGTACTGACAATGGCCTTTTGGTATTAGATGCCTTACTTAATCCTCACAAGATTGTATGACCCTCTCAAATCAAACTTCATGATAACCGTTGCTCTCTTGGGGCGGTCAAATAACTCTGTAATCAATGGAATCGGATTTCATTGTGAAATGATTGAGACCCCTGTAATCAATACAAGGTCTCAGTTCACCACTCTTCTTCTTCACAAAGAAGAAACCAGCACCAGCAGGAGACGAGGATTTGCAGATGAAACCTTGACAAAGTGCATTTGCAACATACTCTTCCATGGCCTTATCCTCCAAGACCAACAAAGGGTAAACCTGGCCACAGGGGGGTATGGCACTAGGTTGAAGGTCAATTGCGCAATCATATGACCGGTGTGGAGGCAAACTACCTGCTTGGCCTTTGTCAAAGACATCGCTAAAATCACGGTCCTGCTCCGGCAGGGAGGAGAGTGAAGAGGTGCAAAGGACCTTGGCTAGCTTCTGTAAGCATGTCTTACTGCATTGTGTTGACCAGGAGAGAACCTCAGCAAGGAACCAATCAAAAGAGGGGTTGTGTCTCTGTAACCAAGGATAACCAGTGGAAACTTAGGTGAGGAAATAACTTGGAATTAGATTATCTCATGGTGAAGCGCCCCTATGGCCATGGACAACGAATCAGTCTTATGAGTCACATGGGCAGGCTGTAGAGGTCTTCCATCAAGAGCCTCAATGGCAAGTGGAGTGTCACGCAGCTGCAGAGGAATTGAGTGCTTCAATATAAAGGCAGCATCAATGAACAGGCCTGCAGCCCCAAAGTCGATTAGAGCCTGTATCTCGATGAACGACTCAGCCAAGAAAGTGTAACCAAAACCAGGGGCTTATCTTTCTGGATAACTGGGGATGAAATACCACCGAAGGTCTGTCCGTGACAGGACCTCAAGGTTCGTGCGTTCCCTGGACAGGTAGAACAAGACTTCAAAATGTGACCTGCCTGGCCACAATAAAGGCACAATCTCTCTCTCCTCTTAAAGGTTCTCTCATCCACAGGGAGATGTGTGAAGCCCAAGTATATGGGTTCATCTTCACAGAACAAATTGGTACCAGGAGACATGGGAGGTGAGGGAGGCAAGGCTGTTTGATGGACATCCATGCGGTGATCCTGCTCATCCAATCTGGAAAAAATGATTACCAACAAGTGGATTCACTGCATTTTCTGAACTCATGGCCTTTGCCTACTGTCATAAATCACGAATCGGACTGAGACAGAAGTACAGTTAAATCAGACTTGTTTAATAATAATTAAAAAAAGGTAAACATAGTCAAAACATAGCCAGAGTTTAGGAACCGGAATGGCTAGTCAGACAAGCTAAAACGTCAGGGAGCCAGAGATGAGCGTAGTAGAACAGCAAACAGGATCTGGAGCTAGAAGGAATGTCAGCCAAGCAAGTCTTTAACAGGAACACAGGAGAGCGTCTCTAGAGATGTGACCAAGGCGAAAGCAGAGATCATCTGGACTGGATGGCTTAAGTAGGCAGGACTGACACGCAGAATATCATCAACACGTGAGTCATTGTGGAGAGATAGGAGCTGGCAATTAGCTGACAGCTGAGCAGCCAGCTTTGAGAAGGAAGGGCTGAGCCCAGCCCTGACACCTAACTAATAACTAACTATATACAATATATACAAAAATGGGGGAACACAGAAAATCAGGGTGAAACTGGAGGTGCAGGGAGCAGATGGAACCAAGGGTGAACCAAAACTGGGATCAGGAACAAGGAAGAGCAGCTATAGAGCAAGAGCAAGATCAGGTTGAATGGCAAACAGAATCTGGCATCAGAAAAGCATTGGAGGGAGAGACACTAGCAGGAGAGGACCTAAATACTCTCCCAAGAACCAGCATCAGGTAGAAACAAATTACTGGAATCTGTTGCTGGGACACACTCGGTGGGGACACCGAAACTATGACATTCCGCTCTGGGAAGCACAGTGCCACCAGCAGGTGATCCAGGTCCTGACATCAGCTCTACATGCACCAGAATCCAGATGGTCCATACATACATACATGGTCCATTCATCTTATCTTATGTGCTAAAAACAGCATTGCTGCCACACTACTGGGATTTCCTCTCATGCACTGTTAGGACAGACAAAGATGGGAAGCAAAGACAAAACATTTACTATGAGAGGTAGACCTTTTTGTTGTCCATACTTTTCTGTCCTGGTGACAATTGCACCACTCATTTCTTTTGTGTGCATCCCAGGGACAGAAAGTGAAAGATTCACAGGGACAGCAATAAAGACTGACAGAAATGTTATTTCCTCTTGACTAAATACATAAAAATATCTGAGTTAAGCTTTAACAAAACAGTTATTGGATAGTGGCTCATGCTGTCTAATAATTATAGTTATCTACAAGGTGCCCACAGGCTTAGAGAACAGGCTGCTCAAAGAAATTAACACTCAAGGCAAGATTTGACAATGTACAGGATTACCGTATTCTGTTTAATCTGTATATATGGGACTCCTACCAAGCTCCTGGATTGGGCCAAGGACAATGAGAATGGTTCAGTCATAAATAATGCGCAGGCACGGTCGGTCACTGGATTTCTCATATAGAACCCATTCCTGGTGCATATTTTGCTGTATTTACATTGGTATGCAACAAGCAAACTCTCCAGCTTAGGGCTCAACGTTTCTGCAATTATGCTCATGTATTGTGCTGCATCTTTAAATGCTAGCAACATTCCTAGACATGAGAAATATGAATTGCTGTCAGTATAACTTGATTATACCACTTGGTTTCGTTCAAATGCACTGGTAAAAATCTCCAGCATTTTTAGTACATTTCCCACCTAAATCGATTAAAAGCATACATAACAGTTTTACCGAAACCGGGGAAAGATCCACAGGAATGTGCCAACTACAGACCCATATCATTGCTCAATTCAGATACTAAACTAATAGCCAAAATCATAGCAACTAGAATACAAGAAGAGGTAACACAACTGGTCCATCGCGACCAAACGGGTTTCATGAAAGGTAGAGAAACCAAAGATAACACCATTCGAGCTCTACATATACTTCATTGGATGCAAAATGGCCCAGATAGATTACCCAGGACAATTCTATCAATGGACGCCGAAAAGGCATTTGATAGAGTTGACTGGGACTTTATGAAAGAAGTGCTGAGAGCAATAGGTATGGGAGACCGAATGATGGGATGGATAGTAGCCCTATATGCAAAACCTAGGGCAAGAGTGAAAGTAAATGGTACTCTATCAGGATGCTTTGAAATACGAAATGGCACAAGACAGGGGTGTCCCCTGTCCCCAATACTGTTTGCCTTAACCCTTGAACCATTTCTGTGCAGGGTGAGAAATAATAAGGGAATAAAAGGAATTAGAATAGGATCTGAAGAGCACAAGGTATCAGCATATGCTGATGACCTACTATTTTATCTTTCAGAACCACAGGGATCAATAATGGCATTGATGGAGGAAGTTCAGAGATATGGAAGAATGTCTAACTTTAAAATAAACATGGAAAAATCCATATTATTACCCTGTCATGTCCCTCTATCAATGTCAATATCAATGAAGAATAACCTTCCATTTAGATGGGAAAAGAAATCATTATATTATTTGGGAGTACATATAACGGCAGAGGCTAAATCTTTATATGAATTGAATTATGAAACCTTAATAACAGAAATAACCAAAGATTTAAATAGGTGGAAGGATCATTCATTGACATGGTTCGGAAGGATAAATACCTTGAAAATGAATATATTACCCAGAATAATATATATCATAAATACTGTCCCGATAGCAGTGCCTCAGGTCTTTTTCAAGAGAATACGTAAAATGTTTATATCTTTTATATGGAAGGAGAAAAATCCTAGGATAGCATATGACATCTTGCGCAGAAATAAGAAGGAAGGAGGAATAGGGCTCCCAGATGTTTTTATGTATTATAAAGCAATGGCTATGGTACGTATATTAAATTGGTGCCATGACTCCGTAAATAAAGCATGGGTATCAGTGGAAGAAAGTATGGCGGGTAGAAATCTAGCAGGGGCCCCATGGATACAGGCCATGAATAGAGCATTATCAAAGTGGACATCACCATTAACACGGAATACGTTAGCAGTGTGGGACAGAATGAATAAAAATGAAAAATACGCTCCACGTACATCACCACTAGCTCCACTAGGGGGATACCCATGGTTTCCACCGGGGGAAGAAAAGGGAGCATTAGGCTCCTGGGGGTCAGGGGGGAATACAAGGTGTTTAAGATATGCTCCACTGGGAAGTTTACTCCCATTGACAGAACTAATATCAGCACAAGGAGATATACATATGTCGAGATGGAGATATTATCAAATGAGAGATTTTTTTAATAAATTAGAACCCCAAGTAAGACCCCTGAGCTCCCTTACGACATACGAGAAGATGTGTCTGAAATTAGAAAAACCAAGTAATTTATTATCTCAGATGTATAAATTAGTTCTAAGTGAACAAAGCAGCACAACCCCTTACTTTATAAGAGAGTGGGAGAAGGAACTAAGATGCACATTTAAACCAACACAAGTAAAAAAAATCATGGAAATGACACATGTGACATCAATAAGTGCAGCAATACAAGAAATGTCATATAGGTTTATAGCCAGATGGTACCGAACCCCAGCTAGAATAGCAGAGATATATCCAACAGCGGATGGGCATTGCTGGAGAGGATGTAAGGATAAGGGGACATATCTTCATTTATGGTGGGAATGCCCAAAAATCAGGAATTTTTGGGAGGGAGTAGCTAAATGGATAGAGAGGACAACAGCAAAACCTATAGAAATGACACCCCTACAATATCTGTTTCATGGGACAGAAGGATCCATCAAATCTTATAAAAAGGGCGTTACACCACATTTGTTGAACGCAGCCAAAATATTAATACCTAGATATTGGAAGCAGACAGCATGTCCCACTTTATTGGAATGGAAGGGAGAGGTAGATAAAATAATGGAAGCTGAAAAATGGATATACAATATAAAAGAACAACAGGAAAAACATAAAAATATGTGGGCAGGCTGGAAGCACTACTCCCAAGAAATAGAGTAAGAGTAGGCCATGTCAGATTAAAAACTTAGATAATCCCACCTAAACCCCCCCTAGAGATCTCAGAGAGGAGAGGGGGGAGGGAAGGGAGAGAATAATCAAGAAGTTGCTGAGTAAGCTCGTATCCCCCAAAGGTGCACTGTAGAAAGGGTAAAGGGGAAGGGAAGGGAAGGGAGAGGGAAAGAAAAAGAAAGAGGGAAATGAGAACCGAACCACAACCGTTAAATTTTGTTGTATTGTTATTGTTTGTAGTATGATTTAAGATAAATGGGAAGTGAAAAAGGGTTGGAAAGGGCCTGGGGGGGGGGGGGGGGGGGGGGGAAGAGCGGAGATGACCATATGTGGAGACACCAAAATAAATATCACAATCAAAAAAAAAAAAATTTTTTTTTTTTTTTTCCAGCACAAAGTATAAATAATGCACCAAAGGAAGGTTATAGAAGGAATAAATTCATGTAATAATAAATAAAGGCCGAAGGCCAATAAATTAATAAAGAGAAAGGATAAACACAAAAATTTCTCTTTTTTTTTTTTCCTTTCAAAAGGAATCACAAGGGAACAATAAGAACACATAAAAAGAGGAAATGACACAAAAAATTATTATTTTTCCCTTTTTTTTTTTTTTTTTCTTCCTCCACAGGATATCTCCACTCCAATAACCCCCCTCTAGAGCCACCATACAATATTATTATGGATATGTAAAGGAATGTATGAATGTGAAGACATTGGGGGATATGTGTAAACCCCAAATGCCTTAAGATTGAAAGTAATGGTTTGATGTATTTATTATAAGAAAAATAATAAAGAAGATTTAAAACAAAAAAAAAATCGATTAAATGGGATCTTCCCAAAACGCCTTAAATGCGTGGCAGCAAGTTTTTGTTTTCTGGTGCATCTGTTAATAATGAACCTCAAGGGGACTATTAGCTTTTATTGCCCTTACATACGGTATAACTACAGAGGCTTGTGGCAGAACAGTTACATATGTTTTAAATAATAGTATTTGTATGCTATTCAATTAGAAAGATTATTACACTATAAAAAAAATTTTTTTTAGCATAATAGCGTAAATCATTTTTTAATACAGACAATCAGTTTTACCCAGACTTATATAAAAAAGACATGTATAGAATAATTTCAAAAATAGTCTAACCAGCCCACCCCCCAACAAAACTATTTTGCTCTCTGAGGTTCTCACTTTTGCCAAGTCTGGACTTGTCCCAACGAAAGACCAACCAAAGCTACACTACATCGCCAAAAGCATAGGGACACCTCTACAGATTTTTGAGTTAAGGCACACAAATCTAGGTACATAAGGATATGGTTTGACAGGTTTGGTAGACGGGAACTCATATGGCTTGCACAGACCCCTTACCTCAACCATATTAACACATTTGGGATGAATTAGAATACTGACTATAAGTCGGATCTTCTTATACATCAGTAGCTGACCACACAAAATGTATTTTGCTAAATAGGCGCACATGCCCACAGACACCAAAATCTTATGGAAAGCCTTCCAAGAAGAGTCAAGCGGACTATAGGTTGTTAGAATTTTGGCCGGTTCAGCAGGGTCTGTCAGAGATTTGATCTATCTACAGTATGAGCAGACTGATTGCCACTAGCATTAATCACTGTGTTTGTTTGGCAGGGACGGATCCCTGCGCATCTCCCCCTTCCCCGCCGAGAGAACACAATAGCTCCATGGGGGGGATTCCGCCCAACACTGACAGTGTTGATGGGGGAATAAAGCGATTATCACATAATCTATGGCCTGCCTTAGCCCTTGTACAAACGGTCGGACATTCCGACAATAAAATCCGTCGGATTTTGTCCGAAACTGGTGTTGCATACACACGGTCAGACAAAGTTGTCGGAAAATCTGATCGTTCGTAACGTGATGACGTTATTTAATTATGATGGGACTACGTTCAGGCTAGTAGCCAATAGCTTTGGTCTAGGAATTTGATCTGAGCATACGTGGCGCTTTGTCCGATCGTAATTCTCTACAAACGATCGGACAAAGTCCGATCGGATCATGTTGTCGGAAAATTTTTATATCCAGCTCTCAAACTTTGTTGGTCGGACATTCCGACGGAAAAGTCAGATGAATCCCACACATGGTCGGATTATCCGACAACACAGTCCGATCGGACATTTTCCATTGGAATGTCCGACCGTGTGTACAAGGGCTTAGGGCTATTATAGACACAAAGGTGGCCAACTCTATGGCAAAGTTGACAAACGTTTTGGCTATATAGAGTATCAGTTGACATACAGCCTACAAAAATGGTTTGAGTTAGGTGACATGGATGGAGGTGATACCCCAAGGAGGACAAGCAGATATGTGCGTCCTATTACACCTTGGTGTGCTGCTTGGGCTCTATCACTGCGGGGTGTGAATAGATCCTTTGCATCCTCTGCTAGGAGTGCCAGCATGGGATGGAGCTCATCCCAGCTCCTGCTATGACTCCAAGAAGGAAAGGGGGTTATGCCTGTAGCTGCACATCCATATGGTCCTATGATCAGTGTGAGAGTGGCAATGTCAGCCTGGACTCCAACCAGGGCTCACCGCCGAGCAGATATGTGCCCAGGCTCCCACACTTCATTTCAGCACCAGGACCTAGAGCTAAACTCTGCTGCTCATGACAGGCTGTCTACATGCAGTATTTTGATCCTTTCCTTTTTCTCTGTAGCAGAGAAGAGTATTGGGCCTACTCATTGGGAATTTGGGAGACATTTCAAATGGATGCAAGATCTCCTATTTTCGAAGAACTTATTATTGCCCACTAGGATCTAGGATATTAAAAAGTGCCCAATAATCGCAAACGGTTCTCAAAAACTGGTAGTATAAGTTGGTTTTCTTGAACCATTTATAACCAGTCTAACTTTAGTAAATACCTTTAGGATGGGTTGTTTCAGATTATTCTCCATTGCTCTTTCATAAAGCCATCCTGCAAGAAAGAGGTTAATGCTAATTTAACATCTCCCTGTGCAGTCACTGCTTAGAAGTCAGATAATAGTACAGAGGATCAGACAGAACTACTTCTGATGTGATTCGAGTGCTCTGCCTGGCTGTGTTAGAACAATCGCCTGCCCATTACCCCTTATGCGGGAGGAATCAACAAAGCAATCACAATGACGAGCAATCTTTATGCATTGTGGAAAAATACCAAGGCCTCAAACCTCCCCAATGCTCTTTCGAACTCATTTCAGGTTTTTGATCCCCTGCTGCCTCTTTGATCTTAATGTATGTGTGTGCGTTGCTTGTTGAACTCCTTTAATGGCTACAGTCATTTCAGCGCTGCTTATCAATATTCATTCGTTCGTTGAGCTGGGGTTTTTGCAGCTGTCGAAAGTGGCAAATGCTCCATTCCAGGGCTGATTACTGAGCAAACTTCACGCTCAGACAAAGCACAGAATCTACAGGAACACCTATAGAAACACTGAGGGATTATTACTTGGTTGAAAACCCTTATTATTCCAAATGCATTTTCTACATTGTTATTACAATAATCAGGTTTAAGAAGAACTCCAGACAAAATTGTGTATTGTAGTTTACCAAGTAGCACATAAATATAGCTTCTGAAAAGATACAGAAAGGACTATTTTGTCTTTACAGGACTCTAGCACCTGTAGGAGTCTGACCAGTTATTATAGTCTGAGGGTCTATAGAAGAAGAAAATATTTTGGAGAGTGAGCGTTTAAATGGTAGTTTCCTGGGTGTGTCAACACATATCATATAGATCCAAATATTACATGATACTAATTTTTTTTTTAATACATACAAAACATCATATCAAAAGATAAGGGCAAACAAAAGCCCACATGAATATAAAAAACACACACAAATGTTGAAAACCATCAGACATGGCATAGTATGTGCCACAAGGAGTTTGCCTACATGTTTCAGGCATAGGCCGCTTCTTCAGGGCTTCGTCATCCGTGTCTGTTGGAAACATCTCTAATACCTGGAAAACACAATCGGACTTTCCGACAACAAAACCGTGGATTTTTGTTCAAAGGATGTTGGCTCCAATTTGTCTTGCATACACACGGTCACACAAATGTTGGCCAACAATTAAGAACGTGGGAACGTGGTGACGTACAAGCCGAGAAAACGGAAATTCAATAGTCAGTGCAGCTCCTTCTGCTTGATTACCAGCATGCGTGAACTTTTGTTCGATGGACTTGTGTACACACGATCGGAAATTCCAACAACAAAGTTTTGTTGGTGGAAAATTTGAGAACCTGCTAGCCAATATTTGTTGGCGGAAAGTCCAACAACAAATGTTCGATGGAGCATGCACACGGTCAGACTTACAGCCAACAAACTCACATCCAACATTTGTTGTCCGAAAATCGGATCGTGTGTACGGGGGATAAGAGGTGCATCAGGTATGTTCGAGCTAAGGGGAGACTACAACCAATACTTCAACTCCGGCGCAATCCATAACCAAACATCAGGTATGGTGTCTGCTGGGTGGAGATGGCTATTTAAACACTGACAGCAGGCCTCAGATATCTTCCAATGATGTATGTGAACCAAAAAGGTTCTAAAGGTAAGTTCACCTAAATAAAGGACTCAAAAGAGGATTCTTCCAAAAGTTGTTAGGTCAACTAGAGATAGAGAGGAAGCAGAGGTGCCACAAGTCTCGGTAAGTAGTGTCCCAGGACCTGCTAGTCCAGCCTCGGGAGACCCAGACACTACTTGCTGAGACTTGTGGAGGTCGTGTATTTCTCAGTTTTGGAGGAACTTGCAACTTTTTGCAAAGATGAGCATGGTAAGAAGACAGGGAATATCTCCTTATTTGTTATTCTGGGGTAGACCTTCCTACGCTGTAACAGACTATGAGTAATCTTTGAGTCAAGGTGATTACTTTAGCTCAGGGGTGCTCAACCTTTTGAAGAGCGAGGACCACTTAAGTGATTTGGTGATTTGTCGCAGGCCACAATTAAATTCAATGGTTCAGAATTTTCGAATGTTTTATATTGAATAGCATAATGAAGATTTTAAACAACAATCGTCATTTCCCTTGGGACCAATCCCCGTTGGATTACAAGGACAAAAATCAAATTTTTATTAACCAGATTACCATTAATTCCACCCTTGCACTCAGGTGTGACCTGTCAAAAATAGCTCAGAACCAGTGTTGTAGCCTTTGTTATATCAGGGTCTTTGCAGCCATCCCTTGAATTGCCAAAACAAGGACTGTGAACAATCTAAACAAAAAAAAAAACAACAAATCAGGGAAGCGCATGCCCTAGTAGTGCAATAAGATAAAGATAAAATGACACCAAGCTCATCGCACAACTGTGAGAATCCACCTTCAGAACCCTTGTATGGATGACATTGGATGTAATCCACTCGGCTAAAGACTTCCCTCCCATGTCTGTGTTTGGAACGAAAGAGATAAGCGGGGAGCCGGCTGCAATAGCGGCTTGTGTATGACAGTCGTCAGGATTATAGAGGACCGCCGATTATTCAGTAGAGCAGCATGCACCCAAAAGAGGCTGTGCAGGTTGCCATACTTTAAGGTCGGGGGCCACATTAGACAGCTCTGCGGGCCACAGGTTGAGCATGCCTGGTTTAGTTTATTGCCTGTCCTATTTTGTTATGGCCCAATGATGCCCCAATTACCAACTGTATTTTAAACATATAAAAACCCGTTCGATTTTTAATTTCTGATTTTTTTTTTTGTATAATATATTTTTTTATTGGATTTAGAGCAACCAAAGAAACAGGGTTGCAGTGGAAACAGTAGTTGACAATAAGATGGACTATTCTGAGGTTGCATACATTTCATAATACAGTGTAAAATAACTTTCGAGTGGAGTAACATATACAGATAACAGTAGATTCTCTGCTATAAAATGTATCACTCATTGTAATTGTCCATCAGATTGTGAGTCCAAACTATCCAGAAAAATTACTGAGAATAAGGAGGGTGTGCTACCAAGGTAGCCATGAAGGGGACAGGGTGAGTAAAAAACAAACTTCTGCATAACCCGAGTCTAAATTTCTACAGTAATCATAAGCTAAGGTCTAGTCGGAATGTCAACTTGTAGCAGTGAGCGAATCTGGGTAGTATGCACCAAAGAGGGAAAACATGACACACACAGGATCCAAGGTTTTAATGAGGTATCTTGTCAATAACGTTCCAACCACACTGTAAAAAAGTTTATACAGAGGCTTCAAACTAGCAGAAACACTCTGGAGAGCGATGCTCGGAGACCGGCACAGGAGGCGGCTGGTAGGTAATATGCAAGGAGGCACTAGTGGTGAAAGGTTCCACACAGCAGTACTAACAAACAGTCCCCATGCTGACCCTCCTCCACTGGAACCTTTGCCTTACTCTAGGGACAGTCTCCCTATCCAGGAGGTTCCTGTCCCTGACCTAACCACGTGCATTAATGCACGCCAACTGCAGTGAGCCAGTGCGTCTTGTAAGTACTGCCTCATCAAAGATGGCGCAAAGGTCATCCAGGGCAGCAGCATCCAAATGGACAGCGCCTCCCACACAATAGCACATATGGAGACCTAAGAGAAATGTGAGTTCCTCCTGTCCTCCACCCTCCCTGCATGGTGGTAGTGGAAAGCGCCACCTGTGTAGGGAGGTCAACCTACTCTTGCCCACAAACTTGAGAAGGAAATATCCAGTGAGAGTATTCCACGTGTGGGTGTACCAATGAAAGTTACATAGTCAGGTTGAAAAAAGACACAAGTCCATCTAGTTCAACCACAAAAAAAATAATAATAATATCATACAATCCCATATACTCAATTTTATACTCACAATTGATCCAGAAGAAGGCAAAAAATTCCATAGAGCATGATCCAATTTGCTAAAGCAGAGGAAAAAATTCCTTCCTGATCCCCCGAGAATATCGTTAATTTACATTAAACAAAAGGGGTAGTGTATTAATTCCCTGAGAGGGCCTAAGGTATGTTTTAATTGGTCATAATTTGGTGGATCTAACAAGTCCATATTTTGTAAATTTATCATACTTTAATTTCTGAATTTACTTGCCCTGGAAGTGACAGTTGGGTTGTAGGACCAGTACAATGAATGGTAGGGGCTACACCAAGCTCTTACACATGTAAAACTGAGAACACAACTGAATTCATTTATAAAATTTGATTATATTTTTGATGATAGTGTCCCAGAAATAAAAGAGAAATAAAAGATAAAATACTAAGGTTAGTGTCCTTTAAAGTCAACCTGTACATAATTGAAAAGTGCGACGCAACATCAAATGAACATCTGATCCCAGCAGTCCAATGTCGCCTTGGTTATGAAGATAGCACCTTTCTCCAATCTGTTATTTGCATGTGAAAATGCATGCCTCCTGCCACCCACATGCATTGCATTGTGGTAAGGAATCTGCGGGGTATGCCTAATCTCTACTATGAGGAACTGAAAGAACAACAGGCAGTATTTGACTCCACCAATACAGTAACAAGAGGTGTGGGCTGACAGTTTATAATGTCAGCTCGCTCTAGACAATGTTTGTTTTTTAGTTTTTACTAATCCACAGGTTTACATAAAAGAAAGATTGTAATCCTTTTAAAGGTTTTTTTTGTTTTAAAACATATTAAAAAGACCTGCTTAATGTAAATAATGTTAACAGTAAGAGTCCATTCACACAATGCTTTGAATAGGTTGGCAGCACACCTTAACATATGAAAATAAAGACATGTGAGAAGCAGTTATTGTGAGGAAAGTGAAAAAGTGGGGGGAAGTCTGGGGAAGTTGGACCGAATTTAAAAGAACAAGGAAATACGTTGAAATGATGGGAAATGACAAAACAAGGTTGATAGAATAAAAGAAAGATGGCGGAAATAAGAATGAAATAGAGGGAAGTGGGGGAGGGTAATGGGAGGGGGAGGATAAGGGAGGGATTGGTATAATAATGAACTCTGTTGGATAAACGTTTTTTAATGTTTTTTTTTTTTTACAATTATTGAAAATTGAATAAAGAAAAAAAAAGAAAATAAAGACATGTTTTTTACACAGAGCACCACAAGTCACAGCATGTGCATGGCAATGTGCTGCAAACCTGTCTGTGTAATCAAACCTCTCCCCGTGCTTCCCTGTGTGGTTGTCACCGATCACAATTTAAAATCAGCGCTCAGTGGAACTTAACATAAATACAATCAATTAATTAAAAATATCACATTTAACCGGTTCCCGACCAGCGCACGCCAATGTACGTCGGCAGAATGGCGCGGGCAGGCATATTGGCGTACAGGTATGTCCAATCTTCAATGCCGCCCTGCCATCGTGAGCACACCTCCGGCGGTGCACTCACGTGCCGGTCGGAACCCCCGTGAGTCCGGTCGCGGGTCCCGCGGACTCAATCGCCGCGGGCATACCCGCGATCGTCTCACGGGATGGCTGAATGGAGAAGTGCCGTTGTAAACAGCATTTTTACATTCTGCCTAGCAACTAGTGATGCGGATCTCTGCTCCATGTTATTGGAGCAGAGATCAGTGTTCACTAAATGAAAGCCCAGCCCCCCACAGTTAGTAACACACCCCTAGGAACACTTAACTCCTACACTGCCACCCACTGGTTAACCCCTTCACTGCCAGTGTCATTTACACAGGAATCATTGCATTTATATAGCAATGATTGCTGTATAACCGACAATGGTCCCAAAAATGTGTCAAAAATGTCCGATGTGCCCGCCATAATGTCGCAGTCACAATAAAAATCGCTGATCGCCGCCATTACTAGTAAAAAAATAAAATAATAAAAAATTATTAATAAAAATGCCATAAAACTATCCCTATTTTGTAAACGCTATAACTTTTGCGCAAACCAATTAATAATCGCTTATTGCCATTTTTTTTACCAAAAATATGTTGAAGAATACGTATTGGCCTAAACTGAGGGACAAAAAAATGTTTTTTTATATATTTTTGGGGGATATTTATTATAACAAAAAGTAAAAAGTAATGCGTTTTTTTCAAAATTGTCGCTCTATTTTTGTTTATAGCGCAAAAAATAAAAACCGCAGAGGTGATCAGATACCACCAAAAGAAAGCTCTATTTGTGGGAAAAAAAAGGACGTCAATTTTTTTTGGGAGCCTCTTTGCACGACCGCGCAATTGTCAGTTAAAGCGACGCAGTGCCGAATCGCAAAAAGTGGTCTAGTCTTTGACCAGCAAAATGGTCCGGTCTGTAAGTGGTTAATCAAAAGAGAAGCACAGAGGTAAAATCATTAATGTCCAGCACAACAGTGAGGGATGTACTTATTGCACAGTCAAGTAAAAATCTAAAAGTAGGAATAAAGCAAAAGTAATAGTACACTGTGCCGCCTTCCTTCAGGAAACAAGGGGTTAACTCTCGGCTATAGATCTATTAACAGGTAGCAAAAGCATAGAGGACTCATAGTTCCATGTTGCAGTAACTTGGCAATTCACTTATCGCAAGGCTGCTGTCCACTTAAAAAACATGTGCGCTGTTTTAATCTCAAGTTGAGATGACCAAGGATCAGACAGCGCTGCGCCAAGACAGTCACCAGAGTACCTCTATTCACGATGAGCGGCGTCCTATAGTGTATGTCCGGGAGACGTTGGGTTGGCATCCCATGACTCCCGCCGTGTGGTGAAGAGGGGAGAAGCCTGAGTCACCGGGAACGACCAGAAAAGGATAACCACTACCGTTCGGAAAATGGAGCTCCCATTCCGAAAGGAAAGGGCGGTCAGTGAAACTCGAAAAGTTGCTGTGACGACCGTGACTGACATGTTTCACGCACCTGCGCTTTGTCAAAGTCACGGGAGTCACTGGCAGGGTGGAATATAAAGCATAACAGACACTGAGGGATGGACCGATCAGCTGTCTGAAGTAACCTTAGATTTAACCCCTTGTTGGATGCTTCATATACATAGCATAGCAAGGTTAAGAGATAATATTATTAGACACTTACTACAAAGATATATATAAATATAGATAATATAACATATTGTATAAAATGTGTATATATATACCACATATAAACCAATCTGAATCTAAAAGGCTAAATTAATTGGTAAAAAAGATATAAATAAATAAATAAAAATTGTAGAAAAATAAATAAATAAATACAAATATATATATATATATATACATTAAATTTAAAAAAGTATATATTTTACATATAAGATAAACTGGATAGTGGGTAGCTTATTTTCAAAAGATGGTAATAATGAATATATCCCCATGGGTACAAATATACGCATACACGTAAAGGCATATAAATTGTGTTAACTGACAATCAGACCCAGGGACTGGGCTCAACTTGAGACTATACTGAGGACGTCAAGGTCTTCGTTCATACCCTCAGGGGCAAGGGACCCCAGACGATAGATCCAGAAGGCTTCCCTTCGACACAGAAGGGAAAACCTTTCGTTCTCTGTGAGGGTATCCCTGGGTATAGCCTCTATGGCCCAAACCTCTATTTGGTTAAAATCTTTATTGTGAGCTTGGCGACAGTGATGTGGGACACTATGTTTAGTGCAGCCTTTCTTTGTCTGTCTACGGTGTTCACCCACCCTGGTACGTAGGGTACGTATTGTGCGTCCCACGTAAAGCATGCCACATGAACATCGCAAGATGTAAATGACAAATTCAGTTGAACAGGTAATGAATTGTTTAATTTTAAAAGTCCCCGATCGTCTGTTCCCTTTTATAGGGAAGGATGATCAGTGACGTCACAAGCCAGGCCACACCCCCCTACAATAAAAAAACACATAATGTCATACATAACACCTACACTGCCCCCTAGTGGTTAACTCCTTCACTGCCAGTGTCATTTACACAGGAATCAGTGCATTTAAATGGCACTGATTGCTGTATAAATGACAATGGTTCCAAAAATTTGTGATGTGTCCGCCATAATGTCGCAGTCACAATAAGAATCGCTGATCGCCGCCATTACTAGTAAAAAATATATGTTAATAAAAATGCTATAAACCTATCCCCTATTTTGTAAACACTAACTTTTGCGCAAACCAATCAATAATCGCTAATTGCAATTTTTTTTACCAAAAATATGTAGAAGAATACGTATCGGCCTAAACTGAGGAAAAAAAAAGTTTTTTTATATATTTTTTTGGGGATATTTATTATAGAAAAAAGTAAAAAAATATTGATTTTTTTTCAAAATTGTCGCTTTATTTTTGTTTATAGCGCAAAAAATAAAAACCGCAGAGGTGATCAAATACCACCAAAAGAAAGCTCTATTTGTGGGAAAAAAAGGACGCCAATTTTGTTTGGGAGCCATGTCGCACGACCGCACAATTGGCCGTTAAAACAACGCAGTGCCGAATCGCAAAAAGGGGCTTGGTCCTTTTGGCTGCAAATTGGTCCGAGGCTTAAGTGGTTAAAATAAAAAAAATTCTTATACATTATAGTTAATACTATTCCAATTTATTTCGCACCTTAAAAATCCCAATCCCTCCTCTTACGTATAACTAATTAAGGGATGTGGTGCTAATATTAAGTTGATTGGCCCGTGATCATAAAGGCCTTTTTTCTACAGTTGTTAGATGTGGGTAGAATAGGCTTCTCTGAAGAGGAGGGTTTTCAGGAATGGTCTAAAAGCAAACCTTATGCCCCGTACACATGAGCGGAATTTCCATCTGAAAAATCTTGGATGTTTATTTCCGACGGAATTCCGCTCAAGCTCGGCTTGCATACACATGGTCACACAAAAGTTCTTTGAACTTTTGAACGTCAAGAACGCGGTGACGTACAACACTAGGACGAGAAAATGAAGTTCAATGCTTCAGAGCATGCGTCAAATTATTTCCGAGCAGGGGATTTTGCACGTCGGAATTGGTACAGACGATCGGAATTTCCAATCAGAACTTTTTCCGACCGAAAAAATTGAGAACCTGCTCTCAATCTTGGAGTGCCTGAAAACAGATGAAGGAGTGCAAGATCATTTTAATTGTTAGTAAGTAGGTAATAAAAACAGCCAATGCTTTTTAGGGTGCAACGCCACTCTCCCTTCATTAGCGCTACAAGAATAAACATAAAACAGCCATAATGATGAAAGATGCATTCATCTGAGTATACACCACAAATTCTGAAACATCAAATAATAACTACAACATTGTCTCCGCAACTTCAGTTGGCTCTTAGAAATGTAGAAGGATCAAAATGATGTGTATAATAAAATGCAGGTAATGAATGCAAATTTATAAATTGGAAAAAAATATACTAAATTGCATCAAATAGAAAACGTATCAAAAAGAACATGAAAAAAGACAGTCATACATAAGGATGGTTGAACTCCGATGACATGATCTTTAAAAAGCTTTTGTTTAAAAAGCTAGGCATGAACACAGGGACTGTAACATAGCCCATAGACTGCCCTCCACTCCACAGAGAGAGCAAAAGCACAGTGTCGGTCTGACTGAAAGCAACTCTCGCTGCAGTCTCTTATGATGGGAAACACCCACAGTGCTGCTTCCCGCAGTTCATGTGATCTTTTTGCTGAAGCGATTGGCAATCTTTTATTCATTCTTTAAAACTGAAATAATAATGTGATTTTTGCCCTATTAATTAGGAGGTGAATTTTAATGGGGCTAATACAAGTGACTTCAACTACAGCAGCAGCATGTCCCATCGTAGTGTTGTCTTCTGATCTCCCCGGCGTGAATGTCGACAGCCCGGTCTTCATGGCGATATTACCTTAGGTTATATTGTCTGGGGTTATTGTTCTCTCTACAGGAAAAAAGTACCAAAACCAAATCAATATTTGCCCCCAGCCACAAGCCTTCGGGCGTTATTCACAAATAAGCGTCACTCTGTACTCACAGGGACCTCGTTTGACATGGGGCTGCTTGATATGCTGCCGCTTTAAATCAATACACAATTGTAACCATTTTTATGTGTGCTGCTTTCCCTACACCCTCCTCAATGACACATGTAATCTTACCTAAATTATTAAGCAGCACACAGGCCTTGTTGTGATTGGTTTACATCAACCCCGCTGTGAGGTCATTCCAGGGGGAGCCAAGTAAATCGCGGGTGATGGACTACATGATTTGTGCCGTTTAATAACTCATCATTTATTAAAACACATAACTGTTGCATTTAAATTTGTTATTATAACGAAATGCAGCTACATACATAATTAAAGCAGTTAAGTATATATAATACACACAAAAAAAATCAGTTTGTAAACTCACATTCAATACATTTTATTGCATTATTCTGTTATTCTGTATTTCAAATCAGGCTCTCTGAGATGAAAGAGAAGTTATAATGCTAAAAATGTTTGTCTTCTTCTTCAACCTCTGTCTGTCTTTTTATTTAACCACATCAATACCGGGCACTTTCTCCCCCTTCCTTCCCAGACCAATTTTCAGCTTTCAGCACTCTCACACTTTCAATGACAATTGCGCGGTCATGCAACGCTGTACCCAAATGAAATTTTTATCATTTTGTTCGCACAAATAGAGCTTTCTTTTGGTGGTATTTATTCATGACTCAGTTTTTTATTTTTTGCGATATAATCGAAAAAAGAGCGGAAATGTGAAAAAAAAATATATATATTTTCTTCTTTCTATTTTAAAAGAAATCCAATAAAACCAAATTTTGGCATAAATTTAAGCCAAAATGTATTCTGCTACATGTTTTTGGTAAAAAAAAAAATATTTTAAGTGTATAATAATTGGTTTGCGTGATCACGGACATATATACGCAAATGATCATGTACAGATGTGCACAGGTGATCACGGACATATGTGTGCAGATAATCATTGGGACATGTGATTTTACTGTTACATATGTGGGGGACAAGGTGTTTTTACTATGTGGGGACATGTGTGTTTACTTTGTGCTTCTTAGATTGTGGGGACACTAGACTGGTGATCAGTGAGTAAAAAGCTGTAAAAAACAGCTCTTACCGACTGATCACCAGCCTGCTGCAGCGATCCGCTCTTCTCTTCTCACCGACAACGTGTGAGGAGAGGAGAGCCAATTGCCTAGCAACCGGCTCTGTATTTATATCACATGACGGCTGTGATTGGACACAGCCGTCATGTGATCAGGAGGGCCAATCACAGAGCCCTCCTGCTGATCGGAGATGCGCCGTGTCCAGGTGACCCGAGCGCATCGGGATCTCGCCGCTGCGTGGGCCCGCTCCTTCTGAAGGATGTTCTTGAACATCCTCTCAGAAGGAGAGAGCGCCCACCCGGCCACTGTATATAAATGGTCGGGTGGGTGCTCTCTAGTTAAAATGATTGTCACTGATTAACCACTTAAGGACCAGAAGATTTTCCCCCTTAATGACCAGGCCATTTTTTTTTTGCGATACGGCGCTGCGTCGCTTTAACTGACAATTGCACGGTCCTATGACACTGTGCTGAAACAAAATTGATGTCCTTTTTTTTTCTCACAAATAGAGCTTTTTTTTGGCGGTTTTTATTTTTTGCGCTATAAAGAAAAAAAGAGCAAAAATGTTGGAAAAAAAAACAATATTTTATACTTTTTGCGATAATAAATATCCAAAACAAAATGTACAAAAAGAAACTTCTTCATCAGTTTAGGCCAATATATATTCTTCTACATATTTTTGGTTAAAAAAATCCCAATAAGCGTATATTGATTGATTTGCACAAAAGTTATCACGTCTACAAATTAGGGAATAGATTTATGGCATTTTTATTATTATTATTTTTTTTTTACTAGTAATGGTGGAGATCTGCAATTTTTAGCAGGACTGCAACATTGCGGTGAACAGATCAGACACTTTTGACACATTTGTGGGACCATTGACATTTATACAGCGATCAGTGCTATAAAAATGCACTGATTACTCTGTAAATGTCACTGGTAAGGAAGGAGTTAATACTAGGGGGCGATCAGGGGGTTAAGTGTTACCTAATGTATGTTTCTAACTATGAGGGGAGGGGACTGACTAGAGGGGGAGACATATTGCTGTTCCTGATTAGTAGGAACAGACAATCTGTCTCTCCTCTCCTGTCAGAACAGGGATATGTGTGTTTACACACACACACACACATCCCCGTTCTGACTCTACTGCCCATGATCGCGTGTGGTCATCCAGTCCCCCTGCTACGGCGATTTGTGGGAACGAGCCAATCTGCCCCAGTATAATGACAGCGGCTGGTCGGCAAGTGGTTAAACAAATACAGAAAAAGCAATACCTGCACACAAATTGATTAACCACTTTGAAACCGGACACTTTCACCCTGTTCCCGCCCAGTCCAATTTTCAGCTTTCAGGGCTGTTTTAATACGAATGACAATTGTGCAGTCATACAACACTGCACCCATATGACATTTTTATCTTTCTTTTCAGACAAATATAGCTTTCTTTTGGTGCTATTTAATCACTGCTGGGTTTTTTTATTTTTTTGCTAAAGAAACTAAGAAAGATTGAAAATTTTGAAAAAAAAAATACTTTTTTCTTTGTTTCTGTTATAACATTTTGTGAATAAATAATAAATAAAGAGTCCACAAACTTTGGTTTATACACTACATTACCAAAAATCCCAGTCTTAGTCCGTAGGGTTCAATATTGAGTTGACCCACCCTTTGCAGCTATAACAGCTTCAACTCTTCTGGGAAGGCTGTCCACAAGGTTTAGGAGTGTGTCTATGGGAATGTTTGACCATTCTTCCAGAAGCAGATTTGTGAGGTCAGGCACTGATGTGGACGAGAAGGCCCGGCTCACAGTCTTCACTCTAATTCATCCAAAATGTGTTCTATCGGGTTGAGGTGCAAGCCAGTCAAGTTTCTCCACCCCAAACTCCCTCATCCATGTCTTTATGCACATTGCTTTGTGCACTGGTCCAAATCATTTGGTGGAGGGGGGATTATGGTATGGGATTGTTTTTCAGGGGTTGGGCTTGGCCCCTGAGTTCCAGTTGGGGAACTCTAAGCCCTTGTACACACGGTCGGAGATTCCGACAACCAAATCCGTCGGAGTAATTCCGACGGATTCATTCCGGAAGAGGTACGGAAGTGATGTTGCATACACACGGTCGGACTAAGTTGTCGGAAAATCCGATTGTACATAATGTGATGACGTTATTTCGTTACGACGGGACTACGTTCAGACTAGTAGCCAATAGCTTTGGTCTAGGAATTTGATCTGAGCATGCGTGGCACTTTGTCCGTCAGAGTAGGCTACACATGATCGGAGTATGTCCGATAGGAGCATTTTGTCGGAAAATTTTACCGGCAAGTTGGAAAAATTGGTCCGTCGGATATTCCGACGGAAACAGTCCGATGCAGACCACACACAGTCGGAATATCCGACAAAACGGTCCGATAGGAAACATTCCAACGGAATCTCCGACCGTGTGTACAAGGGCTTAAGGCGTCAGCATACCAAGACATTTTGGACAATTTCATGCTCCCGATGTTATGGGAACAGTTTGGGGTTGGCCCCTTCCTGTTCCAGTGCACAAAACAATGTCCATAAAGACATTGATGAGCAGGGTTGGGGCGGAGGAACTTGACTGGCCTGCACAGAGTCCTGACCTTAACCCGATAGAACACCTTTGGGATGAATTTGAGCGGAGACTGCGAGCCAGGCCTTCTAGTCCAACATCAGTGCCCGACTTCACAAGTGCACTACTGAAAGAATGGTCAAACATTCCCATTGACACACTCCTAAGCCTTGTGGACAGCCTTCCCAGAATAGTTGACTCTGTTATAGCTGTAAAGGGTGGGCCAACTCAATATTGAATCCTTAGGGCTAAGACCGGGATGCCGTTAAAGTTCATGTGCGTGTAAAGGCAGGTGTCCCAATACTTTTGGTAATATAGTGTATATCTGAAAATTGATTAATCCTGATGTACTGATAGACAATCTCATTTCTTGGAGCCTGGAAATGCCAGGACAGTACAGATATCCCCAAATTAACCCTTTTTGGAAAGTAGTCTGTCCAAGGTATTTAGTAAGCAGCATGGTGCATTTTTTGAAGTTGTAATTTTTTGTCACAATTTTTTGGAAAATGAAGAAACTAAAAAAAAAATGTTTATTTCACAATTTCTTAAAAATATTTAAATACTGTCTCCAGTGCAGTACAACATCATCATATAACTGGTGTGGCCAGGGCCGCTGATAGAAATCATGGGGCCCCGTACAGCCTACCTGACGGGGCCCCCCTTCAGCTCCACCCTGGCCCCGCCCCTAGTCCCTCCTCCAGCCCCACCCCTGGCCCCACCCATTGCCCCTCCCCAGACCCCGCCTTGAAACAGTGAAACTGCAGTGCGGTGCGAATCACATCCGGTTCTCGCTGCCGCAGCGGTGTGGACCCAGCCTAAAGGCTTTTAAAGCGCCGTCTATGGATAATATAAATTTACCGTAGTGTTCTGCCATTCCACAGGTGGGCATCGTTTTAAAGCATGGTATGTTTGGTATCTATTTACTCGGTGCAACATCTTTTATATTTAACAAAAAAAAAAAAGGGTATTCTTTTGTGTTTACATGTGCTAGAATTCATTAACCACTTGCTTACTGGGCACTTAAACACCCTTCCTGCCCAGACCAATTTTCAGCTTTCGGTTCTCTCACACTTTGAATGACAATTACTCAGTCATGCAACACTGTACCCAAATGAATTTTTTGTCCTTTTTTTCCCAGAAATAGAGATTTCTTTTGGTGGTATTTGATCACCTCTGGGGTTTTTATTTTTTGCGCTATAAATGAAAAAAGACCGAAAATTTTGAAAAAAAACGCATATTTCTTTGTTTCTGTGACAGAATTATGCAAATTATTAATTTTTCTTCATAAATTTTGGCCACAATTTATACTGCTACATATCTTTGGTAAAAATAACCCAAATTAGTGGATATTATTTGGTCTTTGTGAAAGTTAGAGAGTCTACAAGGTGTGGTGCGAATCGCACAAAATTGATCACATCTGATGTACTGGTGGCCTATCTCGCTTCTTGTGACCCGAACAAGTCAGGAAAGTAAAAATACCCCCCAAATGACCCCTTTTTGGAAAGTAGACATTCCAAGGTATTTAGTAAGAGGCATAGTGAGTTTTTTGATGTCATATTTTTCCCACAATTCTTTGCAAAATTAAGATTTTTCATTTTTTTTTTCTCCACAAAATTGTCATTGTAATAGGTTATTTCTCTCACATGGCATGTGTATACCACAAATGACACCCCCCAAAAAATTCTGCTACTCCTCCTGAGTATTACAATAGCACATGTGTGGGACTTTTTCACAGCCTGGCCACATAGAGAGGCCCAACATGCAGGTAGCGCCATCATGTGTTCTAGGAACATAAATTACACATCTAACTTGTTGACTACTTATTACACTTTTGAAGCACCAGGACAATGACACGTGACACTGATGACAGATGGCACTGATACGTGGCAATGATGACACTTATACGTGGCACTGATGACAGGTGGCACTGATAACAGATGGCACTAATATGTGGCACTGATGACACGTGGCACTTATACGTGGCACTGATGACACGTGGCACTTATACGTGGTACTGAAGACACGTGGCACTGATGACAGATGGCACTAATACGTGGCACTAATACGTGCCACCGATGACAGATGGCACTAATACATGGCACCGATGACACGTGACACTGATGACAGATGGCACTGATAAGTGGCATTGATGACACGTGACACTGACAACAGATGGCACGTGACACTGACAGGTGGCACTGATGACAAATGGCACTGATACGTGGCACTGATGACAGATGGCACTATGTGGCACTGATGACACGTGACACTGACGACAGGTGGCACTGACGACAGGTGGCACTGGGGGCAGGTAGCACTGGGGTGGATGGCACTGGGGGCAGGTAGCACTGGGGTGGATGGCACTGGGGCAGGTAGCACTGGGGTGGATGGCACTGGGGCAGATGGCACTGGGGCAGATGGCACTGGGGCAGATGGCACTGGGGCAGATGGCACTGCTGGGGGCGGATGGCACTGCTGGGGGCGGATGGCACTGCTGGGGGCGGATGGCACTTTTTATTTGTTGCTTTTTACTTTTTACCACATCGACAAAACAATTATTTTATCTTTTATGCCTCAAGATCAAGAATACACAGACACCTCACCTTGTCCCCAACTTCTCACCTCGATCGCCCGGCCCCTGCTCTCTCTGCTTCTGGTTAGTCATGTGTAGAGAGAGAGAGAGAGAGGATTGGGCATATCACTCCGCAGCATAACCTTTCTATGTTAATGCTGTGCGTTGTGCGATGTGCGGAGCGGGTGCAGAAGATGTATTCCTCCGCGCCCGAAAAAGAAGAAAGAGTCCCCCCCACTACAGGCAGCCGCATACGTAGAAAACATACTGGAAAAAAAAAAAAACTGTACCGACGGGGGGGGGGGGGGGGGGTTGGGGGTATTGCGCACGGGTTAGTTGTGGGACGGGTGGCGGTGTGCTGGAGGAGGAACTTTTTTTTTTTTTTAATACATACAATTTTTGCCAGTTAGGTTGCCCGGGCCCCCCTGCTGGTCAGGCCCGGTACAGCAGGGCCAGATGTACTGGCCTATCAGCGGCCCTGGGTGTGGCAGTGATCAGAGACACGGACTGGTGACAGTATGTAAAAAAATAATGATTTTTTTTTTAATTTTTTCAATTTTTTTTTTGTTTTTTATTTTTATATATTTTTTTTTTTTTTTACCTAACACTGGTGTTCCCTTTTTTTTTAATAGTTTTTACATTTCTTTCAGTGTCGGTCCTCAATTTAAAGTGCACCAAACACCACTTTCACATTCAATGTACAAACAGGTATTATCAGCAAAGGGCCTGATAGGAGTCCTGGGAGAATTGTGCACATATATCCAGGTATATATAATTGTTATTAGAGATAACTCCAGATAAATGTTGCAGCAAAGTCCAGTTGCAGAGACCCCTAAGGATGATGCGGCGCCTGTCACTGTGCAGGAGGCCTGAACTATAGCGGAACTGTTGTCCAACCAGCCTGGAACAGAGCTTCTCACCAGCAGGAACTATGGTGTGGCCCTGGGACTCAGAATCAGCCTCTCTGTGCTTTAGTCCCTCCCTAATAGTTTTTAATGTGACATGAAACCAGACCTCTAACTATCAGAAGTGGCCATGGGATGACTATCCTGGCTTTAGCCTATGCTGGTTATTGAATTCTAAACTAAAACTAGCTATTGAATCCCATGCCAGAAGAGACATGGTTAAAGAGGAAGTAAACCCCGATGGGTTTACTTCTTCTTTGTCTCCCTGCAAAGGTAAAGCATAATGGGCTACTATGCAACGGTGACTGTCTTTTAGTAAATATATCCTAAACCATGTAGGTTTAGGAGATATTTCTTGGACCTACAGGTAAGCCTTAATCTAGGCTTACCTGTAGGTCAAAGTGGTTTGTAAGGGTTTACAGCCACTTTAACTAGAATAACAGGAGCTGCATGTAAATTATTGATATGTTTGTTATCGAACACGTGTTTTTAAATAATCTTTTGAATAAATAATATTTTATGATACCTGATTTCCTTATTGTTCGCCCATAAAGTTCCAATGTACCGGGGGGTACTTGTGCCCTTTTTTAGGGTCTTTACCCCCACCCTTTTTTGAAGCCAATTAGAGCCTCATGCTCTAATCATGGGCTTAAAAAAAAAAACCCATGCATGTAGATTAGGGGCCAGGCACATGAATTAGGGGGCCACCACTGTGGGTGAAACTACAGCAACAGTGGAAGCCCCAGTTTGTATATGTAGGTGCCGCTACTCCCAAGAATTAAATACTCAGTTCAACCATATATATATATATATATATATATATATATATATATATATATATATATATATATATATATATATATATATATAAATAAATTACGCAATCCTTAAAAAACTTAAAAAATGAACCAAAAATTCAAGATTAATAATAAAAATGAAAAGTTGTTTTAAAGTCCCCAAAAACGAAACATCGATGAAATAATGGTGAGTGTTCATATAAGATTCCAATGCAGTGCCTGAAGGTCTGCAATATTCGAAAATAGGTACTTTCGATTAACTCCAATGTTAACGACTCTCCTCCACCCGAAGAACAAGGAGTGATCGAACAATTCCAAACCTTCCAACCAATCTGTTTTATTACTCTCCAGTGTATGCGAAAAAAATCAAAGAAGAGGAAATTTCGTAGTGCAGTAAAAATGGTTTTATTCCTAGTATTGTACATGAACAGCGAAGAAATCCATACAAACACAGCCAGGAGTATTCAAATTGCCAGCTGGTGCGTGGTGACGTCACAGAAAGTCTCTCTACCCGACGCGTTTCCCTGTCAGAAGCATCGACTGGGAAGGGAGATAGCCTATATGACAGTACTTGGGCTATGCACCTTCCCATATGTGACAGTGTTGGGGCCAGGCACCTCCCCCTTTCCCAGTTGATACTACTGATAGGGAGACGCATCAGGTGGAGAGACTTTCTGTGACGTCACCACGCACCACCTGTCAGTTTGAATACTCGTGGCTGTGTTTGTATGGATTTCTTCACTGTTCATGTGCAATACTTGGAATAATGAATGCACTATGAAGGTTCCTTTTCTTTGATTTTTTCACATACACTGGAGAGTAATAAAACAGATTGGTTGGAAGGTTTGGAATTGTTCGACCATTCCTTGTTCTTCGGGTGGAGGAGAGTCATTAACATTGGAGTTGACCGAATGAAACATCGCAGGTGATCACTGTGTTTGATCCCTATAATCTGGGATCCATCTTGTCCGGTAAGAGTCCATCTGTTTTTATCATTCTCCACTGGGATGTAAAAGTACATACTTTCGAATATTGCAGACCTTCAGTATGCCTTAGGGGCATTCCATACAGTAGAATAGTCATATACAGAGTCCAGATTAGTAGCAAAATATTCAGTCAAATGGGTCTCCAAGGCTTTCCTAGTATCCTCCCTTTGTAAGATAGATGGGTTTGCTCTCCACACCGGGTTGCCCCAGTCATGAGGGAATCTGTTATAGTTAAAGTAACTGACGCGTGGTCCGACCAGGTGATAATGTTAATCGTTGATGCAGTGGTACAAATCAGAGATCCTGTTCCACTAAAAAGAGGTTGATTCGCGAATACGAATGGTGGGGCGTTGAAAAAAAGGTGAAATCTCTCTTGCCCGCATGGTAGCATCTCCATACATCATACAAGCTGTGTTGGTGTAATACATTTTGAAGAGATGGGACCATGAGAGTAGTTGCAGAGGTTGTATCAAAGTCTTTGTCAGGAGCGAGATTAAAATCTCCACAGACCACCAGACTTCCTCTTTTGAGCTGAGCAATCTTTTTAAAACATTTATTGAGGAACTTGATTTGGTGCGTGTTAGGGGTGTAGACACTTGCGATTGTATATGTGGTAGAGTTGATGTCACAGATTAAGATAAGGTACCTGCCATTGGGATCCTTGATTTCCTCATGAAGCTGAAAAGAGACCGTGTCCCTGATCGCTATGAGGACTCCTCCTTTTTTTTTTGACTCAGCACTCGCAGTGTAAACGTATGGGAAGCTCCTATGGGAGCAATTAGGCTGTGCATTGGCGCAGAAGTGCATTTTCTGTGCACACAGGACATCACTCTTATACTGCAGCGCTTCAGACCACAGTGATTTGGGCTTAACTGGATGGTTGAGGCCCTTTGAGTTCACAGATAAAAAGGTCACCCCCATAAGGCCTGACTGAGAATGCTAAGTTGCTGCTCTTTTTTACAAAAGGTATCTAGTTCCTGTGTCTGGCAGTCCGGGTTAATGCGATTTTTGTTCAAACTAATGCAGCTACTTGCTGCTCAGGTAAAATTAAAGGGGTCAAGTTGGTGGCTTGAATGGGGTACTCCCTCCTCTCGGGGCTTATGTTTTCTGGCCGTAGCAAGTTGGGTCAAATATGTTTTTTAACGTTCTTTGCGGTTACCACTCTCCAGTTTGCCTCCCCTGGCTGCGTTTTTTTTGGTGAAGTGGGATTGTTGTCCAGGTCTGGGACAATACGCCACTCTTTAAGTAGTGAGAGGCCTTTTTCCAGTGATGACACAATATAGGTGTTGCCGTCTTTGGTAACTGTGATGTTGGTCGGATACCCCCATCTATAGGATAACTGATGATTCCTGAGTGCCTTGGTTATTGTAACTAAGCTTCTCTGCTTTTTAAGCGTGTATTGCGACAAGTCTGCATAAAATTGTAACTGATGATATTTGGCTGGGACGTGGTCCTTAGAGCGCATAGCTGCCATGAGCTGCGCTTTAACGTGGTAAAAATGCAGTCTCAGTATTACATCCCTTGGTATTTGATCGGGAAGATACAATGGTTTGGGGAGTCGGTGAATTTGATCGATGGTAATGTCCATCGCAGAGAGGTCTGGGAGAAAGTCTGAGAATAGGGTGGTAGCGTAAGCCCTTAGGTCTGCCTGCTGGATGGTCTCTGGTATACCCCTAAGCTTCAGATTGTTTCTCCTGCTTCTATCCTCTGTATCAGCGATCTTTGCTTTAATACCCTCCATTTCCTCCTCATGTTCTTCTTGGGCATCTACTAGATCGTTTATCGTGGTAGCAAATTCCCCCATTTTAGTTTCGACATGCTCTACCCTGGATTCTACCTCCTGTATGTCAGCGTGAAACCTGCCCACACAGGACATTATATCAGCCTGTATTGTGCTGCACAGGGATAGCAACATGTCCTTTAGGACGGTATCCAGAACAGGTTGGTTAGCTGTTGTGAATTACTCTATCCTGTCTGGGAGTTATCTGGTGTCATCCCCATCTCAGCCTCCAGCCCCATCACCGGGCTGCATCCCGGGCCATCCAGCTTGAATCGAGCCTTATCTGGACTAGCTGTTTGTGGCATGCTAGGGCTGGAGCCAAGGCTGACCGAGGAGCCAATCTGTGTGCTGTATGAGGTGGATGTGGGAGGGAGGGGGCCTGCATGGTGTGTCAGGGTTGAGGCGCCATCTTGCCTACCTCCCTGCTGCGGATAGGAGTAGAACTCCGTAAATTTTTGTGGCTTGTGGTTGTCTTCGCGCTTCTGCGACATGTCGACTAGTCACAGCGGGTGTTTGTCGCCAGTCTCAGGTAGATGGATGCCTCCAGGGAAGTTGTTGTGAGCCACTAGATGTCACGGTGGCGAGGAGCTCTGTTCTCAAGCTGCTTCCTCCATCCGCGGTTAGCCACGCCCTATTATATTTTTTTTGGGGGGGTAGACTACTCTTACATTACCTAATTTGTCATTGGTAAAGATTAACTTTAAGTTCCTGACTTCATGCCCATGGGTTCTTTTCCTTCCTTTGCATCCTGACTGTCCTAACCTAGTCATCAATCCAACACAAATAAATCAGTGATTACTCTATAAAGGGGTGAGTGCTGCTTTGTTAGTCTGCAGCCCACTGAGGAATGCAATATAAAACCGGTGCAATAAATGGCTCTGCCTTAGTCCCCTCAAAACAATTAAACTCAATTAAACTCAATTGTGCCAACATACGGCAAACAAGCCTTCTCCAAGCTGTGTGTGGTGATCTTTTAATGCACATTTAATTAGGAGAAAAAGTCCATTACTCTGGCAGGAGAATGCGTGTTTTCCTCCAGCCACTATCTCCGAAGAGGTGCTCACATTATACAAGAAGTAATCAGCATTGTTTATGCAGCGACTGTCATCAGTATGAGACTGAGAGCTGCTCAGTGTGCAGAAATGAAGGAAAATACAGTAGATATACCGTAACACATTTATGAAAAATAGAAAAATAAAAAACATGAACCACATCTTAGTATACAAAGGCATAGGAGGCATTTGAAAAATATATGTTGTGTTAACGTTCAGGCCTGTTGCAGTGAAATAAAACATACGCATTAACGCATATATAGCACCCTGGTGTTTAGGCAGGGTTGCTAGTAAATAAGATTTGTTGGAGATCAACACTTACTATTAATTACCACAACACTGGGTGATCAAAATACCCATGTGGTGTCCTAAAATTTGCAGACTCACCAGTTACATTGCAGTCTCTGTGCCTAAATAATAGCTCTAAAAAGAGAGGGTTACAGGGGAAAGAATCACACTGAGAAGAAACACAGGCGGACCGCCTGTGGATACATTTGGATTGGATAAAATGGATACATTTTATTACAAAAATTTGTTTAATACAAAAAAAGAGCCAAGACCAGGTACCCATCACCAACATCATATTAAAAATAGACAACGTTGTCTGTTTAAGAGCAGCTGCATCATGCTTCTGCCATGCACGCACACACCTATAACACAGGCAATTATTAATTAGAATAGATAGTATTTGGACTGGACTAAAGATCCTGGTGACATGCACCATAGGTAACAAAGTCCATCCTTTCACTAAGTTTAATTAGATAAACCTCCTTTGAGCAGATATCCTTGTTAAAGGGTAGTTGATTGAGTGAAGTTACTAGTCCCACAGAAAAAGCTTCAATTAAGGTCGTAGTCAGATATAGCTGCCAAAGTCGAGAGATGTATACAGTTCAAAGTTAGTAGCCAGTCCAAAGGCACAGGTATACAGTATTCCAGGATGGAATTACTTGTATTCACAGAATCTAACTGTTAGAGAAAAGTAGTTTAAAGCGGGAGTCCACCGGGACTCCGCGTTTTTTTTTTTTTAAAAAGCCAGCAGCTACAAATACTGCAGCTGCTGACTTTTAAAATAGTGACACTTACCTGTCCAGCGCGCCCGCGATGTCGGCACCCGAAGCAGATCTCTAGGTCGTCTGTCGGGTCCTGCCCCCGCCATCTTGGGTATGGGAATCAGGAAATGGAGCCTTTCGGCTTCATTTCCCGGTTCCCTACTGCGCATGCGCGAATCGCGCTGCGCAATAAGGACGCTCCCCGCTGCCTCTGGGATCTGTGTTTCCCAGCAGGCAGCGGGGCATTTGCTGGAAGGGGCGGGCACTTGCGGAAAGGGGCGTAAGTTACGCCCCTTTCCGCAGATAGCTATCCCGGAAGTGGGTGCAGTTACCTGGATTATCCAGGTAACTGCACCCCCCTCCCCCCTGAAAGGTGCCGATTGTGGCACCGGAGGGGGGGAGGGTTCCGATGAGCGGAAGGTCCACTTTAGGGTGGACCTCCGAAGCAAGCTGACACTGGCTGAGAGGTAGTAAACTACAAGGGACAAAATAAAGGAGGCAATCAGAGGACCAATGGTCCGCTCACCCGGCCATTCATGGAGCAATGTAGTCACAGTCCTGTGTTGTCTATCTCCGGGTCCGGGGGCTGTATGTGCCATCCTGTATGCTGACTGTGTGCTGTATGTGGAGCAGGGTCCGTGGGGCTCCAGTGAGCAGTTGCCGTCAGCACTGTGTTATTATCAGATCTGATCATGCTGCAGTTCAGTAAAAAAATAGCGGAGTACGGCCTGTGTTCCACGCCAAAAGTTCAGGGATCAACAGCATTTTGACTGGCAGTCCCGATCAGGCACAGCCCTGGGGAAGAAAGGGAGTCATAGGGGGTAGTACCTGGTCAAAAACAGGAGAAACATATACAGTTAACGGGTCCTGGGCAGAGTATCAAACCACTGAGAGGCATCATCGGGCGAGGTGAAATAGCGAGTGGATTCTCCATCCACAACCCGCAAGTGAGCTGGGAACAGCATGCTGTACTTCAGGCCTCTGGTACGAAGTTGAGCTTTTATGTGGTCGAAGGGTCTGCGGAGCCTCTGGGTGTCAACAGAGTAATCTGGAAACAGTATAATCTTTTTATTCTCGAACCGGAGCTCGTCCATGTTCCTTGCTTCACGAGATGTCAGGTCCCGGTCCTGGAAGTTCAGTAGCCTGAAAATGAAGGTGCGCAGGGGAGGGCCTCCCCCCCCGGTTGGCTTCATACAGGTGGCATTCTGTGGGCCCTCTCCACAGCAAAATGCTGGGAAAACGATGTCTGGGGAAGGAGGGTGCAGAGAAGGGTCTCTGTAAAGGCTGTAGGGTCTTGGCCTTCGGCTCCCTCCAGCAATCCCGCCAACCTCAGATTATTCCTGCGGCTCCTAGTTTTACTGTCCTCCATATGCAATTCAAGGGCCTTCATTTTTATCTGTAGGGTGTGGATAGAGGCACAATGATCCCGGATGGAGTCCTCCGAGTCTCCCACACGTCGCTCAGCCTCGCACAGCTGGTCACAGAGTTTATCCATGTCCCTCCGCATCAGCCCAAAGTCTGTTTGAGATGCCATGTGCGCGCAGCCTACAGGGGTCTGCTTATTTTGCTGTGGGGATGCCTTAAGCCGTGTACACACGGGCGGATTGTATGGCCTACTTAGTCCGTCATACAATCCGACGGACAGTCCGTCATACTTTCGAATGAACGGACTTTACCACACACGGATGCACAAACAGTCCGTCGAAAGCTTGCGCGATGATGTGTACAGCACGTACGACGGGACTAGAAATAGGAAGTCCAATACACAGCAATGCAACCTTCCGCCGTGTAAATCCTTTCTGAGCATGCGCCATTCTTAGTCCGTCGAACTAGCCTACTCACGAGCGGATTGTCCGCTGAAACCAAAGTATGACGGACAGAATTACGGAAATTCCGAAATACTTAGTACGCCAGACTGCACGCTGAAAAAGTCAGCTGAAGCCCACACACGAGCGGACTGTCCGCTGAAATGTGTTTCGACGGACTAAGTAGGCCATACAGTCCGCCCGTGTGTACGCAGGTTTAGGAGTAAGGAGTAGATCCACCTTTTCCTTCCCAAGCCTGATTTTCCTCTTCTTATACCCGGATGTCTCCAGGCTGCAATTAGCAAAGGTGAAATAGAGGTAGAGCCCGTGAAAACTGGATAAAAGGAGCAGGTAGAAGCAGAGTTCCGCTCAGACATTTAACCCATTTATTTGCTTCTGAAAGCAGCTTCCACCCTGAAAAAGTAATTTTTTTTAAAGTCAGCAGCTACAAACACTGTAGCTGCTGACTTTTAATAAGGACTGATACCTGTCCAGGGTTCCCGCGATATTGTCCCCCGCCCCCCCGAGACGATCGAGTGCAGGCGCCGTCATAGTAGCTAAGGGAAACCTGGAGCCTTCAGCACTTTCTGAATGGCCCCGTCATCTTCTGGGACACACACGGGTCCTAGAAGGCAGCGGGGGGGAAGAAGGAGGGGCAGAACCAGAAGAGGATATGACGTACCTCGCCACAGCAAGGTGGCTGGGACGAAAGTTTACCAATAAACTACTAAGGTAAGTGGAAAAAAAATTAACTATCCAAAAACGAGGGGTGGAGGGATGGTCTTTCCTTTAAGAACAAGTTCTAAAGTTGGGTGGAACTCCGCTTTAAGAATATGTTAGTATTTGTCAAAGTTTATATGTATGATGCATTCTTTGTTTTCTCCATTATATTTATTTTGCTGTCTTCTTTCCCAAGCCTTCATGCTTCTGGCCCAGCCCATTAAAAAAAAAGAACTCTAACTCTTTGCTGGTTTATGTCATTGTGTACTGTCATTTTTATGTGTTCCCTGTAAATCCCCTTCAAGCTTTAGACTTAATTCCTTGTTAATTTTCCATAACCTGTAATTTTTAGAGCTGGATGATGAAGGCCTCCCAGTAATAAATAACATCCCCAGATTCGGGTCAGTACATTAATGCTAATCTGCTGGATATGAGCGCAGTCCATATCCCAGGCTTATCTCCCCTGGTCCACATTGACGGACTGGATCTGTCTTTTATAAGCACACACAGCTGCAGGTAATGAGGCATTACAGGATAGCATGTAGATAAAATACAATGATCACCTGCATTAATCCACCCGCCACTCTCTCCCACCGCTGAATAGAAGACTTGTATTTATGTAAAATAGAATCACTTACATCGGGAGTTAAACACAGGGGATTTAGAGATGATTAGCTTAGTTTGTCTTTTTTCTCTTCTAAACGTGAGATAATTTCCAATGAAAGATGAAGAAATTTAAATATAAATTAATTGCATAATTTTAATACTGTGAAAGTGTGTCACCGGCGCAAAAATAAAATAAAAATTATATATATATATATATATATATATATATAAAATACGTGACTTTATCTTTAAATGTCAGATCTGCTGCAGTTATAAATCCCCCACCAATACTGTGGAGTAGGTAGTATTGTGATAAAGTGTGTAGCTGCGCTGACCTTAAAGTGATATGTATACCTTACCACGTGAACAATTTTTTATCTGTGATTCATGAAAAATTACTAATAAATTCATTCATCAAAACTCAGAATAATAAAAAATATGAAAAAATTACTAGAATGAAAAATCGTGTGTTAACAATAGTCCCAGTAATCCTCTTCACAAACTGCTTAACCGAAAACCAAATTCACATCCGCAACTTTTCACCAATTTGTGATGCACCACCACCTTCCAAAATGGACACTCACCAGAACCAGGGAAAAATTGCGGCCTTGGTTTATGCTGGGTTAATCACTCCACTCTTATATATTTAAGATTCCCCAAATTGGTTGCCACTGATTGCACCTTACACCTCCACATTAGTCTTGGTATCTCATAAAAAGCAGACATCCATCATTGCGCAACCTATTTTTAAAATGTATTAAATCAATAGAGTAAAAATATAGTATATACACTCACAAGTCTGGTGCCATTAGACCTCTACGCTTTTCTCATCCAATCATGCGTCATCAGGAAGGCTTCCTGATGATGCATGATTGGATGTGAAACACGTAGAGGTTTCTCGTTGAGCGCCAACGTCACTTCCTGCCCTGACCTGTACCAGATCGAGGCTTGGACCGCACGCCGATCCTGGGAGACGAAACGGTGCTAGCTAGGGCCGAAAACACACTGCTGGAAAGACTCAGTGCCGGTCTAAAGGCACCAGACTTGTGAGTGTATATACTATATTTTACTCTATTGATTTAATACATTTTAAAAATATGTTGCGCAATTATGGATGTCTGCTTTTTATTAGATACCGAGACTAATGTGGAGGTGTAAGGAGCAATCAGTGACAACCAATTTGGGGAATCTCGAATATACCTATAAGAGTGGAGTGGTTAACCCAGCATAAACCAAAGGCTGCTGCTAAGCAAAGCACACTACGGACTCGAGCCGCTTGCTTGCTGGGAGCGGAAGCAGACAGAGCTCCGTGGAACCCAGAAGTTCATGAGGGTAAACGTCCCTGCCTTAAAATTTGTTTTTGTTTTCGACGTTAACGAAAAACATAATTGATTTTTGTCAGTGGACAAATATGTAGTGTACTTTTCGTTTCGTTTTTGTCACTGTAAAAAGGACGCTGATGAAAATTTTGTCATGAATACTGATTTGCCTTTCCAGCCCACATCATTCTGGGATCTTGCAGAAAGCAGGTGAAAACAACCAAACCTGTAACCTGCAACCAGCTTAGAACAGCCTAGAAAGGCTGTTGTAGGCTATGCTGCCACTGTATGGTAAAAATATTCAGACATTAAAAAAACTGCTTAGTGCATTTTTGCAACTGTTATGCCGTGTACACACGGTCAGACTTTCCAGCGGAAAAAGTCCAGCAGAAACTTTTTTTTCCGAAAATTCTGACGAACCTAGAAATAGAACATGTTTTAAATCTTTCCAACTGAATCAATTCCTATCTGCAAAACCATTCATCTGTATGCTTTTCCGACAGACCAAAAATGGCGCAAGGGCAGCTATTGGCTACTGGCTATTGAACTTCCTTTTTGTAGTCCCGTCGTATGTGTTGTATATCACCGCATTCTAAACAATCGGACTTTGGTGTGATCGTGTGTAGGCAAATCCATTTCAGCTGAACTCTATCAGAACTCCTTTGGAAAAACCATCAGAGTTTATTCTGACGGAAAAAACGGTTGTGTGTACGCGACATTAGGGCTCGTTCACACCATACGTGCATGAAACTGAACTGATAGGAAAACCACACACATTTCACTTGTAGAAACATCAGTTTGACATCAGCTTTCATGCACATGGACATCAGTTTTCTAGCATGTCAGTTATGTGCCCTATTCACACCATGTTGATTTCATGTCAGTTTTTTTAACATGCGGAAAATTGCATACACATTGCAGATTCCTGTGCAGAAACAATCTGCATGTTGTGGTGTAAACAGGGTACATAGAGAACAATTTTTTTTGTGTCCTTGCAGAATGCGTACAGAAAAACTGACGTCCCTGCACCATAGTGTGAACGAGGCCTTAAAGTGGTTGTAAAGTCAGATTTAAAAAATAACAGGCAATCCTTCTGTTTTAACAAGATATAAAGTACCGTGTGTCAGTTTTTTAAAACATATAATCCTAAATACCTTCTTTCACAGCGCCACTGTGTGGTCATGTGACCTCCCTCCGCTCTCTTTCCCCAATCTAAGGAGAGCAGTGGGAGGGGCTGAGATTATCCTCTGATGTCAGCCAGCCAGTAGAGGGAGGCCACTTGTGCAAGAAGATATTTAGGATTATAATTTTAACTGCTTGCCGACCAGCCGCCGCAGTTATACTGTGGCAGGATGGCTCAGCTGCGTAAATTGCGGAGGCAGCCCCTTTATTGGCAATAACAGCAGCATGTCGCCAGAGCCGATGTGCGTGGTCAGCGGCTGCGATGTCTGCCGGACACCCGTGATCACTCCACAGAGAGTCAGAATGGAGATCTGTCAATATAAACAAACAGATCCCCGTTCTGACAGGGGAGTAGAGAGTAATCATCTGTCCCTAGTGATTAGGAACAGCGATCTCTCTCCTCCTCCAGTCAGTACACCCCACCCCCCACATATAGACCCCTTTCACACTGGAGGCGTTTTTCAGGCACTAAAGGGCTAAAAATAGCACCTGTAAAGCGCCTGAATTATGCCTCCCCGGCAGCCCCAGTGTGAGAGCCCAAGCGCTTTCACACTGGAGCAGTGAGCTTGCAGGACATTAGCTTTGCGGGTGCATTTAGCCCTTTCTTCGGCCACCAACGGGGCTTAAAGGCACCCTTCTAGCAGCCAAATTGTTACACTAAAAAGACGGTAAAGCGCCACGAAAACTAGCCGCGCTTTACCGCTAACGTGGCCTGGTGTCAGTATGAAAGGGCTTTTAGAAACAGCTCCCTAGGGAACACTTTACTCTTTGTTAAGTGTTAACCCCTTCCCTGCCAGTGTCATTTATACAGTAATCAGTGCATTTTTATAGCACTGTTCACTGTATAAATGTCAGTGGTCCCAAAAAAATTCAAAAATGTCTGATCTGTACACCGCCATTACTAGTAAAAAAACTTTTTTTTTTTTTTTTTTTATAAAAATGCCATAAATATATCCCCTATTTTGTAGACGCTATAACTTTTGTGCAAACCAATCAGTATACGCTTATTGCAATTTTTTTACCAAAAATATGTAGAAGAATACATATTGGCCTAAACTGATAAAGAAATTTGTTTATTTTTTAATGTGGGATATTTATTATAGCAAAAAGTAAAAAATATTTTTTTTTCCCCAAAATTGACAGTCTTTTTTTGTTTGTAGAGCAATAAATAAAAAACATAGAGATGATCAAATACCACCAAAAGAAAGCTCTATTTGTGGGAAAAAAAGGATCTCAATTTTGTTTGAGTACATTGTCGCATGACCGTGCAATTGTCAGTTAAAGTGCCGTATCGCAAATAATAGTCATTAAAGGGGGTAAATCCTTCCGGGCTGTACTTATAGCTTCCTACAACTGGGGGTTGTCGGTTATTTATAATTCTGACATTACAGTCGCAGCAGGAGGTGGGGTGGCAGGATTAGAGATCGGCTTTCATACACAGACTAGGAACTGACAGAGAGGTAGGGGGAGATGGGAAGACTGAACAAAGTATGATGACGAAGGCACATAAACTGACCATGGTATCATGGATCATCAGCCATGATTATCATGGTCAGTACACAGAGGGTAACACAGGAACAGGCAGGATCAACCAGGTATTTTACTTTACTTCCATCTTCATTGAAATTTGTTAAAATGATTTCTTTGTTAAAAACATCAGATTAAGTGAATGCATTTGAACAGCAGTTTGTGATAAAATCAGGACACAATAATACAGGGAGTCTAAAGCAGTCTAGACCCAGAACTGGGTGCCTAATTTTACCATATGCTTAACTGGAAAGAAAAACACTTTATTCATTAGATTCTATCTCTACTGAGATCAGCCCAGAGCTATCACACACCTATCAGTACTACTTAAAGCTGGCTATAGACGGATCGATTTTCTATCCTGCAACCATGGCTTGCAGGAAAGAAAATTGCTTGATTCCCCCATCGACACAGTCAGTGTTTGATGGGGGAATCCCTTCTCTCAGAGCCATTGTGTTCTCCTGGTGGGAGAACACAGTGATTACTGCTAGCCACTATAATTGTCTATGGCCGGCCTTAGGCATTGATCCGGAGGTCTCCCAATGACAAAGGCTTGTTGAAGTGAAAGTGCACATTTTTAAAGCAGAAGTACAGACAAAGCTTGTTTGGCTGTACTTCTTCTGTGGATCACAGGAGTGCAGTTTGTTCTGCACTCCTCTGACCCATTTTGAGCAGACAGCGGGCTGAAGTCTGCTGTTGGCTGACGTCACAGAACAGGCACCAGGCTCAGCCTCTTAGCAAGCCACTGAGAGCCTGAGCCAGCCACTCCTACCCCCTTCACACCCCAGTGTTCCAGTGAGCGCAGGGGCGGGGCTGAGCAGAGAGTCGGGTCAGCGGTGTAAGATCGCTCGGTTCTCAGTCTTAGAGCCGGAGGGGGATATCGCACTAATGCTGCCTAGGTACGTATGATTCAGAAAAAAAGCCAAACCCCATACTTCTCTTTTAAATTGGACCTTTTTACTGTCTGTACAGATCAGCATGAATACATTTCTGGCAAGTCACAATATGTAGAATTTGCATTTTCTTTCTTACAAGTTCTCATTCAAGACAAGCCCTTGAGTTCCTAGACTGAAATTATGTCATTAGTCTGCTGCAGGCAGTAGAAAGCATTTTCTCAACCTCCCTTCCCAAGGTGATCTGTGTCAGATATTAGTGAATGTGGCCATGAGCAGCACAGACACCAGGATTTACAGTATTGTAATGTCCCTAAGCAGGCATCTCAGCCCAGGAGGTAGATGGAGACTCTGGATGATAATGCCTGAATAGTTAGCTCAGTCCTTCTGGAGAAAAAAGCAAATGGAGACATTGGGGGTTATTTATGAAAGGCAAATCTACTTGCACTAATTGCACTTGGAAGTGCAGTCGCTGTAGATCCGAGGGGGACATGCAAGGAAAATAAAAAACAGCATTTTAGCTTGTACATGATTGGATGATAAAATCAGCAGAGCTTCCCCTCATTTCAGATCTTGCCTACACACAGTGACCCCAAATTCCGACGGTCAATGAGACCGCGACTTACAACACGTTCGACGGTACTATAAAAGGGAAGTTTAATGCTTCTGAGCATGCGTTGAATTGTTTCCGAGTATGCGTCGGAATTTTGCGTGTCGCAATTGCATACACACGATTGAAAAATCCGAAAGAAAGGTTTTCCGTCGGAAAAATTAAGAACAGGCTCTCAATCTAAAGACCTTCGGAAATGCAGACAGAAAAAGACTGATGGGCATACTCACGGTCAGAAAATCCGATGAAAAGCTCCCATCAGACTGTTTCCAGTTTGTATGTGGCATTAGATTTACAGCGATCTACAGCGACTGCACTTGTAATGCAGAGTGGATTTGCCTTTAGTAAATCAACCCCATAGCATGAAAAAGATACAGCTGTTGCTCATCTGCTTTAACTAATTGAAAGCACTGGGAATTCTGCACACACCCAAAAAGCCTCATCAAAGTACACCGGACATGTGTAGCAAGTTGCTGTCACACCATCACCACTGGCCAGCAATTAATTCCTCTTAAGATGAAACCTGGGAGTTGCTGTATAAATAAGCAGCTGTAGCAGCTGTAAAAAAAAAAAAAGTCTGTCTGACACCGGGCTTATCAACACTGTCCAAATGTGAACTAGAGAGATACAAAGTAACAATGTTACTTTTATATCTGCTGTTTCATTCATCTGCAGATCAAAGGCTTTGATCTTCAATTGATACCAGTTAAAGCAAGCAGACTAGCAAAAAAAATAAAAAAAGGATTAAAAATTCTATTTTGCTGCTTTTTTTTTTTTTGGGATAAATGTTTCTGTTTTATTAATCATTAAGACTTAAACTTTTTTTTCCTTCTTGTTCATTAATCTTTCACATAAAAAAAGGGCAAAGTTGAAAAAAATTATTTCATCTATAAAACACTTCACTACAATTATTTTGGTGTAATTTTAAAGAGATTGTAGAGGTGAAATTTAAAAAATAAAAATAGTAAATATGTTTATACTCACCTGCTCTGTGCAATGGAATTGCACAGAGAGACCACAAACCTCCTCTTCTCGTGTCCCTCGCTGGCAGCTTCCCATCAGGGCACTCGCACGTGCTCGCTCCCTGCATCTATTAACACAGATAGAGGAACTCAGCCCCGCCCCCGCTCACTCGTTATTGGCTTTGATTGACAGTGGTGGGAGCCAATGGCTTTCAGTGCCAAAGCAAAGCCAGCAAGACCCGGAAGTGAGGGGAGAGCTGTAGATGTGCACAGCGCTGGATTGAATGAGGGCTCAGGTAAGTAAAAGGGGGGGGGGAATGAGGGTGGATGCTGATGCCTAAAAATGTTTTCATGACACAGCATAACAGCATATACGTATGGTTAGACTCTGCCCCCTGCCCTATTCCAGGACCTGTTATACTATATAAGTAAGTCTCCTCCCTGCAGGCCACATTCTCTTTTTTTCCTCACTGCTACAGCCGGATTTTTTTCTTTTCCCTCACCTTGCCGCATTCATCAAGCCTCTCCTGTGATGAAGCTCCTCACTGTACAGGTTGAAACACACGCCTATATGGGGGTGACTTCCCCTCTCTAGATCCAGGATAAGGGTGGAGATGGTATCTGGTCTCTAGGGATTGCTCCCTCATCATGACTCAATGGATGGACATTCATTGGACTTCCAGTTTGACCATGAAGTGTGCAGGGAGTGAGGCACCACATGGTGCACAAATCCATAGTATTCAGTTACTGCTGCAAGCATATGTATGTCACACATGCACATTTTCTGGCCTGTCCATAGTTCCAGTCTGTTTACTATTGCCTCACAGGTTGTGGTTGTGTCTGCAATACTGCTAATGCTGATAGCAGGTGTGCTGTGCTGGGCTAAATCCTTCCTATTAACTCAGTAAGGCCTGGTCCTACATGCTTGACTTATTGTTTGCAGGTATGCTGTTAGCTTGCACCACTGAAAGCGTATATATATCACACATGTGACTCTTACTGGCTGTCCATAGTGCCGTTCTGTTTACTAATGCTTCACAGGTTGTGGTCTGTGTCTAGTATGGACTTTTTTTGCGGTACATGTGTCTAAGGTAAGTTTAACCTGCTAGTGCTAATTGTCTCATGACTATTAACCTGCGCTGTCGCCTGTGATTACATTGACTCGACAGTACTGTGACTGATATGCGTTTATCTCTTTACATGCTGACCTTGATGCTGAATTTTAAATCAGGATCTGCTTAAATACATTTCCTTAGTCCTTACCTGTTAGCAATGTGTAATTTCTTATATTATTTGTGGTACACCAAAGAGGGATATGTGGTTTGTAGTGGTTACTACTGATGGATTTTTAAACAAATACTCCCAGGAATGCTCCAGTCTTTCAGCTCATCTGTGGACCAGTAACAATCAGCCTTCCTGGAGACCAGCAACGTTCATTAAGGAGAGGGCGGGTAGGTATATTCTATATTCTAAAAGCATTATGGGCATAATGGATTGTAAATCTCTCCAGCCCTCTACACCAACAACACTTCTCAGGAAAAGGAGAGTCAACCCACTTCTGCAACAGGGACAGCTCCTCTTTAACCTTGAAGGACCTACTATATATTTAACTGCCAGAAGAGGCAGACCAAAGAAATCCCTACAAAAATCATAGTGGACTGGTGGTAACTGGTGTGTTGGCTAAAATGCAAGACCAAGTTGCAGGCCAGAGGCAGTGGCAAATGGGCAGAGACTAAGAAGGTCTACAGTCACTAATCATTCCATGCCAAGCCTAAATCAAACAGCTGTATTTATTTAAAGGCAACCTCTACCTCAGAAGCAGTTGGCCAGGGAGTCTTTATCAGACTGGCCAGATGGGTCCGCCTTAGCTTGCTTCTAGGAAGTTGCTATGGCAAGCTGGCATATCAGAAGCAAAAAGTGGATGTTTTAAATTTGTCCAAACTGACTATGTGGATCTCTATTGCAATAATGATCAGGTACTAAGCTAATCAACTTAGTCGTTTGAAGGGTACCTCTGCCTCAGAAGCAGCAGGCCAAACAGGCTTCATCAGATCTGCCAGGGGTGCCATTCTGCCAGAAGAAAAGCAATATCCTTTCCAGAGACCCTGTGACAGTGAATGAATGTGGAGATGAAAAGGGTCCTGGGGAAAAAAGTGTGGGAACTCCCACCCAAGATCCACTCCCCCACCAAAGAAAAAAAAATGATACGCTCATATGCGCGAACGCTTCAAAAGTGGTATTTTTCATCCAATTTTCGTATTGTGTGTATGAAGCTTAACTATTAGTACATTAAAAAAAAAATCCTCAATAAACATAAATATGGCAATTCTCTGAATAATCAGCATTCATTCAATTGTGCTTCCATGCAAATGAGAACAACATATTCTGATCTTTATTGGGGAATGTTATTTTGTATATAGAGTGTTTATGTGGTGAGTTTACACTTTTCATTGAACAGAGTTTGGATAACACAGGGTTAAAAGGAAAGGTCATAAATGAACTGCACATTATCTGGACAGAATGTTTGGGGAGATAGTGATGTGTTCCTGCTTAGGAGATGTATGTTAGCTTGGGAGGGCTGCAAACTCTGCAGGGCTCCAACACACACTCACTGCTATTCCAACCCTTCACATATTTCCACATAAACTTCCCTCCTGGCATTAAACTTTGCCAGGTATTGTGTTATTGTTACCACCCCAAACTGATGTTCCTCCCTCAGCTCACCTCTCTCCTTGCATGTCCTGTGAGCAGAATAGCTGTGCTCCTCCTCTGGGTTCTCTCATCATATGGCACTGAAGATAGAGGAGGGGGGGGATTCAGGGGGACACACAGAGCAAGTATGCAGGAGACTTGGGGGGGGGGGGGATGAGGAGACAGAAAATCAGGAGGGGCCGGCGGGGAGGAGCGCATCAGGAGAGGTCTGATTAAATACAATCTCTTAGCAGCAGGGACCTGATCTACCCGTCAGCTAGCTGTGATTGACAGGTAGATTGATGAGGAAACTGTCATGGGGCCCCCTACTGGCAATCCATGAACGGTCAGTCCACCCCTGGTGTGCAGCACTTACCATTGAGAGCTGTGTCGGCGGCTGCTGGTGTAGCACCTGCCACACAGCTCACATACTTCAATGTCTTGCAGGATGCAGCTGCTAATGGGTTCCCATGCATTCCCACAGGACTTGAGCCCTGCCTAAACCCAAGTCACCCAGTAGGGTCAGCTGACAGAATTTCATGTAAAATCTGAGCTTTAGGATCCGTGGGTCCTGTGCATTAAGGAAGTCATTGGAATTTCATTCCTCTCCTCCAACTCATTGCATTCCCTCCATGATGCATTAGAGCACAAGGGTTGTGATGCATGTTCAGTCAAAAGAAGGACTTGGTCAACAAGTAGAAGGATTAGGATCCAAAACCGCATATGGCATCATTGCAATCAATCTCTCCAGCCATCAGTAAGGCTTGGCTTCCACAAATTGTTCCCCATTAGTTCCAAGGAATACAGTTAATATTATTATTATTATTATTATACACGATTTATATAGTGCCAACAGTTTACGCAGCGCTTTACAATGTATGGGGGGGGGACAACAACACAATTACAGTACAGTTCAATACAAAAGGTACAGGAGGGCCCTGCTCGTAGAACTTACATTCTAAAGGGAGGGGGTGGTGGTACAAAAGGTAATAGCTGCAGAGAATGATTTGATGGGGGTGGTTCGGGGACAGTTGTTAGGTGGGTGTGGGATAGGCTTCCCTGATCTCCTAAAGGGGGACAGGGTAGGGGCTGGTCGGACAGACTGGGGCAGGGAGTTCCAGAGGATGGGAGAGGCTCTGGAGAAGTCTTGAAGGCGAGCATGATAGGAGGTAACAAGGGAGCTAGAAAGCAGGAGGTCCTGGAAGGAGCGGAGGGGACGATTTGGGCGGTATCTGCAGATGAGGTTGGTGATGTAGATGGGGCAATAGTGGTGTGACTTCAAATCGCAGCGACTTCAAAGTAGTCCCTGCACTACTTTGATCTCACTTTGATGCAACTTGGTGCCATGGACCTCAAGAATAAACAGGCATTGCTTCGAGTCTCATAGAGGTCGCATCAAAACCGCACAACTTTTTAGGTCACAATAGTGGATACCTAGGCTAAGATGATCTTTAGACCTAGCAAGTGTGTGTGTGTACTGTATACACAGTTTGAGACACCTATGTTTCTGCAAGTACCTTCGCTTGGCCGTTCGAGAGTTCACTACGAGTTCATCTGGCAGACTGTGGTCTTTCCACAAACTCTGGATATTTCCTTTCCCAGGATATTAGGTCCAGTAGTGGCCGTCTTGTGGGAGCAAGGACTTCTGGTGAGCCTCGTTTGGGCAACAGCCTGGCGCAATATCTTCCAGGTCCTGGGAAAAAAGTTCTAGTTCAGACTCGATCGAACTGGGAGGAGTAATCATCGAGAGACCAACTAGTCTCAATACAGCAATGTGTGACGTGAAAATTACTCAATCGCTGATACTAAATACTTAAAAAAAAAAAAATTTAATGAATAAAGCTGCAACCATTAAAATAGTGATCTGACACCAAAAAAAATAAATATAAAGGAACAACAGTGCGCTAAATTCAACCTGCTGCTAACAACACAGTGGTATTATCACACAAATCCTATCTAAATTGCCATCACTTATAGTGCTCCAAACATCCACAGTGAATAAACCAAATATATAGCTGTGAATATAATACGTGAAAAATGAGTAAGTATAAATATAGAATTTCTGTGGTAAAAATAAATAAATAAATGACAAATATCCCGTAATAAAAGGTTCATTGAAAGTAGTTGAATGATAAAGCAAATATTTCCACCGTGTGCAAACAATAATCAAAAAATGCCTCCTGAATAAAACCAGCCAGTTCACAGTAATCCTGATCAATTGCCTCACTCAGGTTCCTGCCGACTGATTGCCGTTTTCACATAAATCAGGGGTTTCAATGGTATAGTTTGTTGTGGTGCTCACATAAAAGTAAAAATAGAAGGGAAACACATCATTGCGCAATGCTGATAGAATTGAAAATCTCCAGGAATGGGTGATCTCACTCACATTGGTTAATATGTCAGCCAGCGCTAAATGTAACGATCAGACGCAATCATCTCCTCACTCCGCATCTCGTATGCTTACAGCACCACAGATTTTGTCACTAGGCTCCTCCCGACGCGTTGCGTCAGATGTCACGTGACTTTCTCAAGGGACCCATTGAAAAAAACAAGACAATATCATGAAGTAAAAGTCTTGTCCACATAAATTGGTATTAAACCTTATATTACAGCTTACCAACTCTTAGATGTGGTGGCTGCATTAGTGTTTTTTTTTTTTTTTTTTTTTTTTTTTTTTTAGGCTTTCTTCCATTTTCATCTGGTGATCCAGCCAGCACATCCTGCTGTTTTTCAAAAGCACAAGCTCTCCAGCAGTGTGTATCAGTTTACCTGGGTAAGACAAACACGGGGTGCTTACAATAATCAGCTTTTTAATTCATGTAAAACCTTTGTATTACTAGGAAAATCACTGTTGCTGTAACCAGTTTTAGCCCTGGTTCACATTAGTGCGATTTCACATGTCAAATCACATGCCAAATTTGCAGCAATTGATGGCATTGACACTGTCCTAATTGGTGTGACGCCGCATTTGCTCCGCCCCGATTTCCAAAAGTAATTTCTGTACTACTTTTGGCGATTTTGGGGTGCAATTTCCATTGACATATCTACAGAAACCTGCATAGATGTCTCTGTAATAGTCCCCGAAATCGGGGCTGACATGCGGGAATGAAATCGTGTGAGTTCAGCTGAACTCGAAAACTTAATTCCTGCACTTAAAGCGGAGGTCCACCCTAAAATGGACCTCCGCTCATCTGATCCCTCCCCCCCTCCGGCGCCACAATCGGCACCTTTCAGGGGGGAGGGGGGTGCAGTTACCTGGATAATCCAGGTAACTGCACCCACTTCCGGGCTAGCTGTCTGCGGAACGAGCGTAGGTTACGCCCCCGTTCCGCAATGCCCCGCCCCCTTCAGCAAGTGCCCCGCTGCCTGCTGGGAAACACACAGCTCCCAGAGGCAGCGGGGACCGTCCGGATTGCGCCGCGCGGCTCGCGCATGCGCAGTAGGGAACCGGGAAATGAAGCCGAAAGGCTCCATTTCCTGATTCCCATACCCAAGATGGCGGCGGGACCCGGCAGCCGAGCGAGCGATCGGCTTCGGGTGCCGACATCGCGGGCGCGCTGGACAGGTAAGTGTCACTATTTAAAAGTCAGCAGCTGCAGTATTTGTAGCTGCTGGCTTTTAAAAAAAAAAAAAAAAAAAACGCGGAGTCCCGGTGGACTCCCGCTTTAATGTGAACCTGGTCTGAAAGTGTGAGCTGGAGTCTAGCTTCAATTTGTTAGTACCATTAACACTACCCTCCTCCACAGACTGACAATGCTGCTGTCTGCTGTGCGTTCTGTGCTCCTTCATCCAGAATGAGGGCACTCTAATACAGTGGTGTGAAAAAGTGTTTGCCCCCTTCCTCATTTCCTGTTCCTTTGCATGTTTGTCACACTTAAGTGTTTCGGAACATCAAACCAATTTAAACAATAGTCAAGGACAACACAAGTAAACACAAAATGCAATTTGTAAATGAAGGTGTTTATTATTAAAGGTGAAAAAAAATCCAAACCATCATGGCCCTGTGTGAAAAAGTGATTGCCCCCTAAACCTAATAACTGGTTGGGCCACCCTTAGCAGCAACAACTGCAACCAAGCGTTTGCGATAACGTGCAATGAGGCTTTTACAGCGTCCTGGAGGAATTTTGGCCCACTCATCTTTGCAGAATTGTCCTAATTCAGTTACAGTAGAGGGTTTTCGAGCATGAACGGCCTTTTTAAGGTCATACCACAACATCTCAATAGGATTTAGGTCAGGACTTTGGCTAGGCCACTCCAAAGTCTTGATTTTGTTTTTCTTCAGCCATTCGGTGGTGGACTTGCTGGTGTGTTTAGGATCATTGTCCTGCTGCAGAACCCAAGTTCGTTTCAGCTTGAGTACACGAACAGATGGTCGGACATTCTCCTTCAGGATCTCTTGGTAGACAGCAGAATTCATAGTTCCTTTTATCACGGCAAGTCTTCCAGGTCCTGAAGCAGCAAAACAGCCCCAGACCATCACACTACCACCACCATATTTTACTGTTGGTATAATGTTCTTTTTATGAAATGCAGTGTTCCTTCTACGCCAGATATACTTGGACACACACCTTCCAAAGAGTTCCACTTTTGTCTCATCGGTCCACAGAATGTTGTGCCAAAAGTCTTGGGGATCATCAAGATGTGTTGTGGAGAAATTGAGACGAGCTTTGATGTTCTTTTTGCTCAGCAGTGGTTTTCTCCTTGGAACTCTGCCATGCAGGCCATTTTTGCCCAGTCTTTTCCTGATGGTGGAGGCATGAACGCTGACCTTAACTGAGGCAAGTGAGGCCTGCAGTTCCTTGGACGTTGTTGTGGGGTCTTTTGTGACCTCTTGGATGAGTCGTCGCTGCGCTCTTGGGATAATTTTGGGCGGCCGGCCACTCCTGGGAAGGTTCACCACTGTTCCATGTCTTCGCCATTTGTGGATAATGGCTCTCACTGTGGTTCGCTGGATTCCCAAAGCTTTGGAAATGGCTTTATAACCCTTTCCAGACTGATAGATCTCAATTACTTTCTTTCTCAATTGTTCCTGAATTTCTTTGGGTCTCGGCATGATGTGTAGCTTTTAAGGATCTTCTGGTGGACCTTACTGTGTCAAGCAGCTCCTATTTAAGTGATGCCTTGATTGTGAACAGGTGTGGCAATAATCAGGCCTGGGTGTGGCTATAGAAATTGAACTCAGGTGTGGACAACCACAGTTATAGTATGTTTTAACAAGGGGGGCAATCACTTTTTCACACAGGGCCATGATGGTTTGGATTTTTTTTCACCTTTAGGCCGGGTTCACACCGCTGCGATGCGGGAACGCCGCAAATCCGCGGCGTTTTCCCGCATCGCATTACTCCCGCCAGCAGTTCACACTGCCCTATGCAGACGGCTGGGAGTGTCAATGATATGTTAATGACACCCCCAGATCCGTCCGCATATCGCAGTGCGATCTGCCGACTCGCACAGGAATCGGATCGCATGGTGTGAACCCCCAATGCGATCCGATTCTGTTGCGGACCAAAAAAAGGGTCCTGTGCGAGTTTGCTGCGGGAGCGATGCGAATTCAGCCATACTATCTGTATGGCTGAACTCGCATCGCTACGGAGATCGGATGTGATTTGCGGTGCGAATCACATCCGGATCTCCCCCCGCAGCAGTATGAACCCAGCCTTAATAATAAACACCTTCATTTACAAATTGCATTTTGTGTTTACTTGTGTTGTCCTTGACTATTGTTTAAATTGGTTTGATGTTCCGAAACACTTAAGTGTGACAAACATGCAAAGGAACAGGAAATGAGGAAGGGAGCAAACACTTTTTCACACCACTGTATAGGAGGTATGTTACTGGCCAGAGGGAAAAGAGCCTAAAAAAGAAAACTAATGCAGCCACCACATCTAATGATCGGTAAGCTGCAATATATTATATTTTTGGTTTTGGCTTTAATATCAATTTAAGTAATGAAAAAGTTATTGCTGAATAAACTGGTCTATAGCAGAAATGTCAAAATTGCTTTGGTCCATAGGGGGTGTGAGGACGTGAGAGAGGAAGTGGTTAGGTAGAAACCAGTAGTCAGTTGTTGTAGGTTACTGCACTTAACCACTTGCTGACCTCGCTATAGCCGAATGACTGTCATATGATGGCCCCACCGCACACCCGCTGCGAGGCATGGGTGGCGTGATCTGTGATCTAGGTCATCCGGAAACTGTTGATTACAGATTGAGGTAAAGAGCCAATCAGCGGCTCTTTACCATGTGATTAGCTGTGTCCAATCACAACTGATCACAGATGTGAACAGAAACCGGTTATCAGCACTCCTTTCCTCAGGCTATCAGGGAGCAAGAGAGATGATAACTGGCTTTTGTAAAAGGGACATGTACACTGATAATCAGGTCACTGATTATCAGTGTCCTGATTATTAGTGCAGTCTCAACAGTGCTGCCAATCTGTGCCCACCAGTGCCTTCTTATCAGTGTCACCTATCAGTGCCCTCTACCAGTGTCCATCAGTGTCAGTGCCACCCATCAGTGCGCCTATCAGTGCCCATCAGTGTCTGCCAACTCATCAGTGCCCATCAGTGCTGCCTAATTAGTGCCCATCAGTGCAACCTCATCAGCACACATCAGTGAAGGAGAAAAATTACCAGTTTGCTAAATTTAATAACAAACAATTTTTGTTTTTAAATTTTGGTCTTTAGTAGCAAAAAATAATAATTTGTGTGAAAAAAATGAAAATCTCATTTGGGTATGGCATTGCATGACCGCGCAATTGTCATTCAAAGGGCGACAGCACTGAAAATTTGGCCTGGGCAGGAAGTGGGTAAAAGTGCCCAATAGGCAAGTTGTTAACAATTAGCCTTATTACTATATAAGGCCATGTCATGTGACCCAGTCCTCGGCATTAGTCATGTGATAAGACATCAGAAGGACATGGATGTACCTCTTCTCCAAGCCATGCAGATAATTATCTATTACAGCCACGTCAACACTAAATTTGTGATTACATTGTAAGATGAATTCAGACATTGATGAAGCCATTGTTAGCACATTACTCCTTCTAATTAGTGACCTGCTGCCTCTCCAGGCACTTCCATCTTGTTGATGGGTTCGGCGACGTTATTACAGCCATGTAATAATGATTGGTGCCGCTCTAGAAATCGTTGAGCGAGCTTCCTGTGTTTTTTTTTTATTTGTGCAATAAAGTACCAGAAACAAACATTTGCAGACGCGTGTTCTGCTACGATCAACAAAACGTAAAAGCGGCAGAGGAATATTGGCAGAGCCGGGAGACTACGTGCTCACATAATAAAATTATGAAGCTGAGAGTGGTGCTAGAGAGGGTTGAAAGCTCTTGTAGCGGAATTCATTAATTAATGTATTCCAGGGAATTAGTGAGAGAATCACCGAGTGCTCTTAACCCGTACGCTGCCGCAACTGACGAGAGAGTGCTGTGCCTTGCATCCCTGGGGAGGTGGGGATGTTTGCTCCATTACCAAAGACGAAAGCTAGGTAGCAGGATACATATGACCGAGATGTTATCACGAGCAATGGTATAGGATTGAGGGGTAATGTCATCTTTGGGTTCCAAGAAGTCATTTTATTTCATTTTTGTTTGCTGTATTTTATTTCCAGCAAAACCAGTTGCCTAGCCTACAGGTCCTTGAAGCCTAATTTATTTAAATCAGCAACAATCCAGGAGCATCAGAGGGTGGGCAAAGTCTTCAACACCATGCACATTCTGACACTTCTCTCCTACATGTAAAAAATAAAAATAAATATATTTTCTGAAAGAAAATTACTTCGAACCTCCAAACAATATATATATATATATATTTTTTTAAGCAGAGGCCCCAGAGAATAAAATGGTGTGTGTTGCAATTTTTTTTATGTCCCACGGTATTTGTACAGCGTTTTTTCCAAAACGTTTTTTTTAGGGGGATATAAATACACTTTAGTGAATTGTAATGCACAAAAAAATAAATATAATAACCAATAGTTTGTTAAAATATAAAAGATGGTGTTACTCCAGGTAAATAGATACCAAACGTGTCACACTTTAAAATTTTGCACGCGTGTACAATCGCACCAAACTATGGTGCTTAAAAATCTCCATAGGGTGACGCTTTATAAAGCCCCATACACACTATCAGATTTTCTGCAGAGTTTTTCCTTCAGGTTTACCAAAACCATATAGTGCAAGGGCCTGCCTGATTGCATAAAAATTGAAACTTCTAAGGTTTGACCTCATATTATATGGTTTTGGTAAGTCTGAAGGCAAAACTCAGCAGAAAAACTGATAGTGTGTATGGGGCTTTAGCCTTTACGGGGTGCCAGTTTAGAGTTACACAGGAGGTCTGGTGTTAGAATTCTTGCTCTCACTATAATGTTTGCAGCGATACTTCACATGTGTGATGCGAAAACCATTTACATATGCGTGTGCGACCTGTATATGCATTTGCCTTTGCGATCAAGCACGGGGGGCGTCTTACTTTTTTTTTTTTTTTTTTTTTTTTTATGTTTATTTTTGATTTTTACACAGTTTTTTTTTTTTTTTTTAATCAACTTTGTTATTATCACAAGGGATGAAGAACATCCTTTGTGATAGCATGGGCAGTGACAGGTACTCTTTGCTGAGACATCTGGGTTCTTTTAAACCCCAGTTCTTGCCCGTGTGCTCAAAAGCATCCAATCAAATGGAGATCAGTTTGATCAGATGCTCTCACAGGCCAGTAACAACCTGTTCACATTAGACCGAAACTGGAAGTGAAAAAATACTCGTCACTTCTAGTTTCTGTATGGTAAGCCAGTGGAACCGCCAGCTTCAGTCCCAGACTCCCCGGTTGGACGGGAGAACCCAGGAAGGTAACGTGGGTGGGGGGGCGAGAACTGCATGTAAAAGCAATTCAATAGATTGTACATTTTCAGCATCCCCAGCTGAAAAAAATTGATACTCATCACTGAAGCTGCAGTCATGCCCCCAGTATAATTTTTTCAAACAGAGAACATACGGGTACGTCCTTTTGGGGGACGGGGTTAAAGCAGCCACATCTTGGGTGGAAAAGTCTGCAACTTGCCAGCATACTGCAGATAAGGAATCAGCAGAGAACAGCTGGGATTGTTGCTGATTGAGGAGCTCTAGCTCTGACTCAGCAGGGGGCGTGTCAGACTTTTGCAGAGAGACCATTGATTCCACATAGAGAGCAAGAGTTTTTCTCTGTAGCATGCTGGCAGGGGACAGGCTTTTCTACTTGGCTGGGTTTTAAGGGTCAGCCCAGCTAGAATTGATATATTAGCTATTAGTGGATGCTGATGGGCTTAATGATCCCCTGGCTTTTAATTGCCTAGAGGCGATTCAGTTCGCATTGTGCGCTATACAAGTATTTCATTCATTCATTCATTCATGTCTCTCTTGGATTGCATTGTTGAGATACTTCTGTCTTACTTCTCTTGCAACACTCTAGAAGTGACTGTCCAACTTTATTTTAGTGCACGGAGCTCCTAGGACACAAGGCATATTGCCTTGTCTATGTCTTGGGATTGTGTCAGGCAAAGCTGCCCAGTGCTTCCAAATGCCTATGTCCTAATGGAGATTATGCGTTCAAATTGTAGCATGCGTGACCAGTTTTAGAAGACATAATCTAACCACTGTCTAATGTCTAGCATAAAATCTTGTATATATATGAGCACTGGTTGCACCCAGGGGTGTATTTATCATGAGGCAAACAAGGCATTTGTCGCTGCCTATCAGTGTCGCCTTTCACTGCCCACCAGTGCTGCCTATCAGTGCCCATCAGTGCTGCCTATCAGTGCCCATCAGTGCTGCCTATTAGTGCCCATAAGTGCTGCCTATCAGTGCTACATATCAGTGCAGCGTAATCAGTGCCTCCTCATCATGGCCCACCAGTCCCTCCTCTGTCCCGCTGACCCCAACCTCTGCCCCACTGACCACATACGTGGCCAATGTGAACTGAGAAAGGCTGCAGCTTCCTCATCAGACCCTGAGACAAGAACAGTATCCTGCAGCTGGGGTGGGAAAGATTTAGATGGGGGTGCCCTTGTTGCACCCGATTTTAGTCTTGCCTAGGGCAGCGCAAAACCAAAATACACCACTTGGTGCACCAAAATGTTGTACATTCATATTTTGTACATTCATATTTTCTATGCTAGCTTTCTCTTCAGCATCCTCAAAAGCCTATTATGGTGCTGGGTGGGAGGAGGGATTAAAGCCCATGAAATTAAGTAGCATCACAGTATCGCACCTTACCAGATGCTGTTTAGGTCACGTTTCAGCAAGACACTACACGCAGAGCAGCAAACTCTTCAGTAAGTGATAATGTGCATTGAGCTGTTCGGCTCAATATATGTATTTGGCTGTGAGGCTTGGTGATCATTTAGGCTCCATGCACAATGAAGCTCATAAACGGCCATCTTTGGGAGTTGGGATGCAGACCTTGCCAGTGTGATTGATGTACTTCACAGACCCCCGAAATACAGCTTGAACAGACGTTAGGGACTATCTTACTGCAACAACATTATTCAATGCAGGATTCTAATTATAATCCCTAAATTGCTTACATTATCATACTCCTCGTTTGAAATTACAGGCTGTATGTCTGTGCCTATTTAAACTTCTATTGGAAGGACCAGTTTGTCTGATCATCTCCCACTGGGTCAAAAATACTTCAAGGGTGTAGGTTAAACAAAAGCCTCTATACACGCCATCCACTGATGACGCTACATTTATGCACTCTTGCTGCAATATCGCCATTCTCTGTTCTTAATTATGATGCCATTCTTCTGGTCTAGAATATAAATCCTCTTATATAATTACCCCTGATGAAAGGACTTTGAGCCTGAAACGCTTTGGGTCTAGGACTTATCCTGGATGTTGGACACTGGAAAGTGCTACCGGACATTGGAGCGAAACTACTCTATATATGTATCCTGACATTTCTTTTGAAAGATATTATTGTTTTATGCGTAATTATGTTATTGTCAGGGTTTGATTTATCAATCATCATATGTAGATGATTTTTTAGCATAGTCTTCTTGTCTTTCTTGTGTAATAAATCATAACCAATTTTAAACTAATTTACCAGTGTCTTTGCCCTAAAATCACATTCAGGAGCTGGTTTTCTGATGATAAAACACTGATAAACATTGATAAATGCTCATCAGCGGTTTTAAAAATTTTTTTGATCCATTGAAAAAAACAAACTAATAAACGCTATTGCAAAAACGTTGAAAGACTCACTGCAAAGCTACCGCCGTTTTTATAACGTTAATTTAACGTCCAGTGTGCAACGAAGGGGAAAACTACAGATCGATATTCATATGAGTGTCAGACACACATGCAGATTCGTAAGTGGTATTCTGGTTGGCTTTTGCATAAACATAAACATGGTCCGAACACTATCTGTTTTTGCTTTGAAGGCACGGGCAGGGAGCAGATAGCTCCCACTGCTTGTATATCTCCAGCAGTAGTGACTATAGACGGTAGTCCTTTTTAACATGGATGAACCTTCAAAATAACTTCCTGGTCTAAGGGAACCCTTGCTAATAATTACTGGAGTGAGCTCAGTTGTGTTTAGATACCAGCCAGAACCTGCCTGAGCTATCCCACCAAGAAGCTGTAACTGCGGACTGGCTACCATTAGCACCTGAGGCATTCCCTGTCTTGTAGCCTTGCCCCTTGTATACCTTATAAAAAAACTTGGAGCACCACTCAAGTCCAAAGCACAGATCAAAGCACAGATCAGGTGGCGACGTTCAAACCAGCTCATCGTTAAATCTCTCAATCTCTATGATTTGGCCTTGTAGGCAGGGTGAAACATATCAGAGGAGCATAGGCAGGAGGAGTTCAGGCTGAAGCTGTATCTTTACCTCTCTATATAGTGGTTGGGTTCCAGTGTGCTGCGTTTTCACCTTTTGTCTTCCGATTTTACCCTTGTATTCTTACAGATGTGGGGAGTGCCTCAGGTGCCTATGATTGGCCATCCACAGTCACAGCTTCCAGGCGGGTTTGGACTCTTATCTGAACATTCCTGAGCTCATATTTAATATTTTACAATATCTAAAGCTCACACTATGATAATGTGGTGGTCAGTGAGAATGCTCAATTACCTGTAAAAAGACTTGCAGCAGTAAGACTGGCCATACAGAGCTCGAATCTGGGCCAGTTCAGCAGCAACCGGCCCAGATTCGAACCATTAATGGACAGACTGAATGTACCAAGTTGATTGATCAATCAAGTTCGGTACAAAAGACCTGCCAGATTCTGTTGCGTGTTGCGATTATCACTAGCTGCTTCCCCCGCCCGCCTTGCTAGACAGCGTGGTCAGACAGCGGGGGTGGTCCAACACTGTCCAACCAGGCTGCTTAGCTTTAGCACCCTTTAGAAAGAGGGGACCAATGGCACTTTGTTCCCTGGGGTATAAGTTTAAAGAAGACAAATGTCTGGTGAGACTTCTTTAGGGCTAACATAGGTAACACATGCTAAAATATGAATTACAAGTATATATTAACCACTTCAATACCGGGCACTTAAACAATTTGAGTGACAATTGCGCGGTCGTGCTACACTGTACCCAAATGAAATTTTTATCATTTTTTTCCCACAAATAGAGCTTTCTTTTGGTGGTATTTGATCACCTCTGCGGTTTTTATTTTTTGCTAAACGAATAAAAAAATACCGAAAATTTTGAAAAAAAAATGTTTTTTTTTTTGTTTCAGTTTCAAAACTTTGTAAATAAGTAAGTTTTCTCCTTCACTGATGGGCACTGATGGGGTTACACTGATGGGCAATGATGAGGTGGCACCAATGAAGTGGCACTGATGAGGTGGCATTGATGGACACTGATATGTGGCACTGATGGGTGGCACTGATGGGCGACACGGATGGGCACTGATAGGTGGCACAAATTGGCACCGATAGCTGGCACGGATTAGCATGGATGGGCGGCACGCATGGGCATGGGTAGGCGGGCACAGGTGGGCATGGGTAGGCGGCACAGATGGGCATGGGTAGGCGGCACAGATGGGCATGGATGGGCACTGATAGGTGGCACAGATGGGCACTGATAGGCGGCACAGATGGGCACTGATAGGCGGCATTGTATTATAATATACTGTACTAATGGATGCCAATCAGTGCCAAACAATAATGCATGCCAATCAGTAATGCCCATTGTGGGCACTGATTGGCATCTATTATGGGCACTGATTGGCATCCATTGTGGCACTGACTGGAATCCCTGGTGGTCTTGGGTGGCATACCTTGTCCTGGGCATCCCTGATGGTCTGGTGGCGTCCCTGGTGGTCCAGTGTGGGCATCCTCGGGGGGGCTGTGCTGATAATCGATCAGCACAGACCCCCGCTGTCAGAGGAGCAGCCGATCGGCTCTCCTCTACTCGCGTCTGACAGACACGAGTGAGGAAAAGCCGATCACCGGCTCTTCCTATTTACACTGTGATCAGCCGTGATTGGACACGGCTGATCACGTGGTAAAGAGTCTCCGTCGGAGACTCTTTACCGAGATCGTAGTTGCAGGGTGTCAGACTGACACCCCGCAACAACGATCGCCGCGATGCGCGCCCCCAAATCCTGATCACGTCATATGACGTCCGGTCAGGATTATGAAACCACTTTGCCACCGTCATTTTGTTATAGGGCGGGCGACAAGTGGTTAAAGAAACAATTCATTCAGCTTAAAATAGAAATGAAAGGCAAAACATTTGTAAATACATATAAAAACATTATAAATACCCCCCCCCCTTTTATTTTATTTAAATTTTTTATGGGTTATCACATAATCTCTGTTCTTAGCTGCATAAGGAGCTAAGAGAAGGAAAAACTGTGTGTGTGGGGGGGGGGGGGGGCGACAAAGCCAGAAATCTGAGAACACTGATCATGCCTAGTATGGTCAGTTTTTAATAGGAAAGCAGAGGGACTGACAGGAATACCAGGGATTTCACTAGACATGTGCGCCCAGGGCTGGTGCAAGGATCGTTGACACCCTAGGCGAAACCTAATTTTGCCGCCCCCCCCCCCCCCCCCCGGCTGCGCACATGACTCCACCTTACCCTGCCCTTGCTACACATGACCTATCTGACCCCTACACTGACCCCTTGACACAAACTAATCCACCTGACTCCTACTTCCTGCACTACTCACATCATGCTGACCCCTACACTGACCTACCTGATAATTACCCCGACCCACCTGGCACCTACACTAACCCACCTGACACCTACACTGCCAATTACACTGACCATCACGCTGACACCTACACTGACCATCACGCTGACACCTACACTGACCATCACACTGACACCTACACTGACACCTACACTGACACCTACACTGACCATCACGCTGACACCTACACTGACACCTACCCTGAAAACACATACACTGACACATCACACTGACACATCACACTGACACATCACACTGACACATCACACTGACACTGGCACATACACGTACACTGGCATGACATACACTGACACATACCCTGACATGACACATACCCTGACATGACACATACCCTGACATGAAACATACACTGACATGACACATACACTGACATGACACATACACTGACATGACACATACACTGACACATACCCTGACATGACACATACCCTGACATGACACATACCCTGACATGACACATACCCTGACATGACACATACACTGGCACTGACACATACACTGGCACTGACAAATACACTGGCACTGACACATACACTGACCATCATACTGACGCATACACTGACGCATACACTGACCATCACACTGACGCATACACTGACCATCACACTGACACATACACTGACCATCACACTGACACATACACTGACGAATACACTGACCATCACACTGACCATCACACTGACGCATACACTGACCATCACACTGACGCATACACTGACCATCACACTGACACATACACTGACCATCACACTGACACATACACTGACCATCACACTGACCATCACACTGACGCATACACTGACCATCACACTGACGCATACACTGACCATCACACTGACCATCACACTGACCATCACACTGACCATCACACTGACACATACACTGACGAATACACTGACCATCACACTGACACATACACATACCCTGACACTGACACATACACTGACCATCACACTGACACATACACTGACCATCACACTGACACATACAATGACGAATACACTGACCATCACACTGACACATACCCTGACACTGACACATCACACTGACACATACACTGGCATGACACATACACTTACACATACACTGGCACTGACACACATCGCACTGACACACATCGCACTGACACACATCGCACTGACACACATCGCACGGACACACATCGCACGGACACACATCGCACGGACACACATCGCACTGACACACATCGCACTGACACACATCGCACTGACACACATCGCACTGACACACATCGCACTGACACACATCGCACTGACGAATACACTGACCATCACACTGACATATACACTGACCATCACACTGACCATCACACTGACCATCACACTGACCATCACACTGACCATCACACTGACGCATACACTGACCATCACACTGACCATCACACTGACGCATACACTGACGCATACACTGACCATCACACTGACCATCACACTGACACATACACTGACACATACACTGACCATCACACTGACCATCACACTGACACATACACTGACGAATACACTGACCATCACACTGACCATCACACTGACCATCACACTGACGCATACACTGACCATCACACTGACCATCACACTGACGCATACACTGACGCATACACTGACCATCACACTGACCATCACACTGACACATACACTGACACATACACTGACCATCACACTGACCATCACACTGACCATCACACTGACACATACACTGACCATCACACTGACCATCACACTGACCATCACACTGACCATCACACTGACCATCACACTGACGCATACACTGACCATCACACTGACCATCACACTGACACATACACTGACACATACACTGACCATCACACTGACCATCACACTGACACATACACTGACGAATACACTGACCATCACACTGACCATCACACTGACCATCACACTGACGCATACACTGACCATCACACTGACCATCACACTGACGCATACACTGACGCATACACTGACCATCACACTGACCATCACACTGACACATACACTGACACATACACTGACCATCACACTGACCATCACACTGACACATACACTGACGAATACACTGACCATCACACTGACCATCACACTGACACATACACTGACGAATACACTGACCATCACACTGACCATCACACTGACCATCACACTGACGCATACACTGACCATCACACTGACACATACACTGACCATCACACTGACACATACACTGACCATCACACTGACACATAGACTGACCATCACACTGACCATCACACTGACGCATACACTGACCATCACACTGACGCATACACTGACCATCACACTGACGCATACACTGACCATCACACTGACGCATACACTGACCATCACACTGACGCATACACTGACCATCACACTGACGCATACACTGACCATCACACTGACGCATACACTGACCATCACACTGACGCATACACTGACCATCACACTGACGCATACACTGACCATCACACTGACACATACACTGACGAATACACTGACCATCACACTGACACATACCCTGACACTGACACATCACACTGACACATACACTGGCATGACACATACACTTACACATACACTGGCACTGACACACATCGCACTGAGACACATCGCACTGACACACATCGCACTGACACACATCGCACTGACACACATCGCACTGACCTACCTGACTCCTACTTCCTGCATTACTCACACACAAACCCCCTCCATACAGCTCAATGTAGATCGGGGATGATCCATCCTCCTCGGCTCCTCCTTACCTCTGCTCTTTGATGCTGCCTTCAGGGACCATCATCCGGGCCTCTCCGACTCCTCCGCAGAATTTTTCAGGAGTCCACGCCAGCGCCGTCCACCCGCTCCGCCGGGGCCACGCCAGCGCCATGCACCCGCTCCGCCTCCATCATATCCCCGCCGGGACCAGGCCAGCGCCGTCCACCCTCCTCCACGATGTCCCCGCCGGGCAGGAGGTCAGCTGACCGACGTCTCAATGCTCTCACCTCCGCCGAGCCCCTCCCCTCCGCTGCACTCACACAGACACACAGCGCCGCTCCAGAGGGACAGGCTGGAGCAAAGGAGTCCCGGAGCGGCGCTGTGAGATAAACACGTGTGAGCGCTCAGCGGGAAACATGGGGGATTGGTGGCGCCAGCGGCACACCACGGGGGGCGAGAGAACACTGGACAGAGGCCCTGGTTGCGCCCTAGGTGGTAGTGCGCCCTAGGCGGCTGCCTACTTCGCCTAGTGGTTGCTCCGGCCCTGTGTGTGCCATCAATAAATTCGTTTTGTTCCATTCTGTTTCGTATTAGCCGTAATTCCGTTAGGTTTGTTAACTTTTCGTAACAATTACAAATGTTCGTTATGATGAATTTATCATTATGAGGGGCTCTCACCATCCCTGTGCTCTGTTCTGTTGTTGACTTCCTGGGTTTTTAACTTCATCATAACGAATAATCGGAATTAACGAACATTCTTATTTTGTCCGATTCTGAATTTCCCATCGACTACCAGTACCAGTCTCCCACTTCCTTATTAAAAAAGGTAATTTTCCCAACCCTCACTCAGCAGCAGAAGAAAATCTCTGATTGGTCAACAAAACACCAGTCATGTTCCCGCTGTAACAGAATTTGGATCCGAAATTCGTAAACGAAATTTCGTACAAAATATGTACGAATTTTCGATTCGTACGAAACGAATCGCACATGTCTAGATTTAACACAAAGGAAGCAATACAAAGAGAACAGGATACTTTTCCATACAGAGTACAGCAGGCACAAATCAGGAATAGGAAGTGTTGGGTTTACATATTCTTTAAGGTAGCCATTACATAAACCGTTCCTGCATACTGTAGTCTTTTTGCCCGGACATTTTAAGCCTAAATAACCTGCACACACCAAAGCTGGTTCAATTGATTTGGACCTCTCCCGGCTAAATTGCAGAAGTGCTCTTGGTGAAGTGAAGGCAATTACCACGGCGCCTGGAACTTATTTATAGATGATGCAAAAATGAAATTTAAAAGTTGTAAATTAATTAGCTTTATTAGTCTGGTAGCTGCAGGTAATTTCACTAATAGCAAAAATTAGTGCAGTGGTTCTGTAATAAAGCTACTACCCACCGCTCAGCAATGAGCAGGGACAAGTGAACTAAATGACATGGATTGAGATTCTGACTCACGCTGTTTACGTCCCACAGCCCCTGGATTTCTGAGAATAATGAGGGGATATGAAGTGCAAGCAGTTCAGTGTAGGACACCAATGGGAGGTTTTCTCCAGAGCTGGTTTTGCACTCAAAGAGATGGAAGGGTAAATGTGTTTACATCGGATCAATTAACATTTGACTATACATTAAACCAATCAATTTCCTGTCTACGTAGTCTGTAAAAATATAGATTCCATTCCTGATTTAAACAAAAAGTACAAAAAATAAATAAAAATAATCTGATGCAGTTGCATTACAGAACTAGATTTATTGTATCATTTTATAAACACCTGACCATTTCACCTATATAAGCTTGTTGGACATTCCGAAACCATAGACATACTGTATGTACAGTAGTTACCCCCATCTCCTCCCTTGTAGCTTTAACATCCTTCACTCTTCCAGGAAGGCTTTCCGCAAGATTTTGGATTGGGCCTATTGTCTGTTTGTACCCATTTAGCAAAAACAGCATTTGTAAGGTCAGGTAGTAATGTCGGATAAGAAAACCAGTGGTGTTCAATAGGGATGAGCTCTGTGAAGGACACGTGAGTATCTGCACACCAAACTCATCATACCATGTCTTTATGGAGCTGGCTTTGAGTAATGGGGCACAGCCATATGCAGTGGCGGCTGGTGTTCGATAATTCTGGGGTTGGCAAACCAATGCCACCAACCCCCACCCCCCTCGGCGGGAGATGGACATGAATGCGGGGAACACCAGGAAGACCCCCCCCCCCCCCCCCGCCGCCATGGGAGATGGACAGCCTCCTTACCTTAGGAGGCAGATGTCCTGCCCAGACTCCAATCTCCCCTCCTCCTACCTCCCTTGTCTGAGCCGAGGAGTGCTGGGTGGCTGTGCTGGATGGTGAGCCATACCTGGTATCACAGTGGTGACTGGTGGGTCGGCCGGTCTTCCCCTGCTTCTCCCCCGGCCGTGCATATCCTCAGGCCATGCGTCTCCTCCCTCCTCCTCCTCCTCCCTCTTTCAGCCAATCGGGAAACGGGTCTCATGACCCACATCCTGATTGGCTGGGTGGAGAATCAGTGTGAGAATAGTGAATAATCATTCATTCATTCATTCATTCATATTCATTCGCTATTCTCACACAACTGGACAGGATCAGAGCGCAGTGCTCTGCGCCTCAAGCCCACCCTTTTTTGAGGCCTATTAGAGCCTCTCGCTCTAATCATGAGCTTCAAACCCCCCCCCCCCCCCCGGGGGGCCAGACACATTGATTGGGGGGAGGCAACAGCTCAGCGTATAATGATGGCTCTGAGTTGTGCTGCTGCTCCTTCATTGTCTATTCAGCAGGCAGAGGGAGATATGCTTTTGACTATGCTGTGCTTCCAGTGCAGTGGAAGTTGCAGACCAGGCAGGGGTATCTGAATCACAGTATTGGCTTAACGGATTTACAAACCCTATGGTAAGTGGAACAGATTGCATAAATGTGCAGTCCTCACCCCCACAGGGGCCTCTGGTTTGCCTCAGGTTTTTTTTCCCAAATGCGGTAGCCAGGCACACAGCAACATCAATTCTTCTGGCTCAATGAATAGTCTAGGCGTTGCCTTTTTCAAATTTATTGCTGAATAACTTGGGTAGCATGCAGAGAGCTGCGGGATACACCAGGAATGCAGAACAGCAATCATAGGACACTCTCTACTTTATCACTACTGCCTAGGACAGTCCTTATAGCAATAGTCCAGAAATAATGCAAAGCACTGGGGCACCACCAGCAATTACTTTACCTAACCTAACTAGCTACCTATCTAGAAGGGTGCTACATCTGTATCTCTCTTGTCATTAAGCTGCTTGCCCAGAACTCTGCCTCATAGGTCGGGAATTATTAATGTAGGGGCTATTGGAGCTGCAGCTCCAGGTCCCTACCCTAATATAGGCCTAGTAGGGGCAGACTGACCATCTGGGCACACAAATATTGCTTGAGGGTTCAATCTCCCTCTATGGCTCTCCAAGAAGCAGCTGAAAAACACTTCTACTTCTCTCCCTCTTGCAGCTTTCAGTTGGTTCATGGAGAGCCATGGAGGAAAATAGGTGCTTGTAAGTGCCCCACCCCCTCCCCCCCACACTGTTCACCCCCTGCGCTCTGGGCCCTCTGTGTGCTCCCTCTTGTTCCCCCCCCCCCCCGCAGTGTGGCCGGCTTCCCCCCTCCCCACTCCCAACGGCTGCTGGATGGATGTGTCAGGATGGAGAGCATGGAAGGGGCTGGTAAATATGTAATTTACCGGCCCCTTCTTTGTATGAATGAACAGAGCCAGTGATTTGTACCATGCTCTGACTCTGTTCATTCATACCTGAAGCACAGTAAACAATGTTTGATATGCTTCCATTTTTAAGTAGATAAAAAATTAAGTTGTAAAAAATACAAAATAAATAATAAAACTTAAAAACCTATTGACACCAGCCACTACCCCCCCCCCCCCACCCAAAAAAGTATTGTGGAAAAAAATGAAAAAATTGTAAAAAGTAATCAAAAAATAAAATTTTAATCCCCTCCCAAAAGCATTGTGAAGAAAAAGTAAAAAGAAAAAAAAAGAAAATGGCAACAAATAATAAAACATGTAAACAATTATTAAAATAAACAATTATTAAAAATGTAAAAAAGGTTAACGATAAAATAAGGGTTTATTTACATGGGTTCTCAAAAACAGTGTGAATGAGTGGTTTATTTAAAAGATTTAATTTGTTTTAACAAAATAATTTATTTCCATAAAAAGGCCCACTAAAATCCTCAGCACTGGCCCCATCATCCCCTTAATCCAGCCCTGGCAGAGGTGATATGGAGTATGCAGCTGTAGCCAGCTACATATGATGTTGAGACTTGTAGTGTTGCAACTCTTTATGCATACCTTTGTGCAATTTAAGATTCAACATACATCCTCCCATCCTTCACATCTACCAAATACTCGGAGAATAAGTATTCACTGCATTCAGTTGAAAATTTGAAGTCACTTTTAAGCAGGGTTGCCAACCTCCTGCAGCATTTTTTACTGACAAAACATGGAACATTTACTGGCGGAGCACATTTTTTTTACTGGCAACCTGAGAAATTTCAGAACTCCTATTGAAAACTAACACAGTGAATATTTGAACACTGACAATACCTATGACAAAGTAATTTGCTTGATTTGCACTTAAAAATTTAACACGGCATGAAATGATCAGGCCCGGATATTTACTGCCAGTTGTAAAAAAAAATCACAGACTTTTACAAACTGTCAGTAAATTTACTGGCGTTTGGCAACCCTGCTTCTAAGTGTTTTTTTTTTGGAGTTAATATTCTAAACTTTTCTTTTGACTATTTTACATATCAATCACTTTTCTTTTGTGTGTGATGTTTATGATAATATAACATTATAAATCTCCAGCCACTAGAGAAGGGGTAGGGAACCTTGGCTCTCCAGCTGTTTTGAAACTACAAATCCCATCATGCCTCTGCCTCTCGGAGTCATGCCTGTGATTGTTAGGGTCTTGCAATGTCTCATGGGACTTGTAGTTTCAAAACAGCTGGAGAGCCGAGTTTCCCTACCCGTGCACTAGAGGGAGCCCTTGTGTATTGTCAGCCTATGCAATTAGCACCCTTGCTAAGCAATTATTACGACCGGATCAGTGTATGGTAAACCAGTAGAATAGTGTGTATCCTTTGCTATGAAATTCTAATTCACGTACGATTTGCTTGTGGCTTTATTATAAAAGCCAGGTTGGCTATCCTGAACTCTATAGGGGTTTTCTTTGTGGTAGTCACACCACTTTTGCTGAAAATCGTTTTTTTAGTGTTCGCAGACACAGATTACATGTGTTATGGGCAATTGCGGCGATAGTCACAGACATATTAAAAAATATATCAGTAAAACAAGACTTTATGGTAGAAGGCCAGAGGTTGGGTGACCTAGTTAAACAAGGCTGCCCTCAGCAATATAACTTTGGACACAGATTTCATCTTTTGTGAAAAAATTGATTTACAATTTTCGCAGTTTTCCAGTCAGGGTAATTGCACTTTTGACCTTAATCAGTTGAATCTGCTGTTGCTTTGTCACCAGGGACATACAGCACAGTGCAGGATATTATGGAATAGATGATATATATCTGTATTATTATGGATGAGTGATTCACCAGCCTTCTGCCTATAACCAAGCTTAGTGCAGATTGTACAGATCTGAAACTATATGCTTGTTACCGGCCTCACTAGTTTTACCCGTGTTGTGCTGCAGTCTGATGTATGAATTTAATATGGGATCCTCGTTTCTGTGGATTTTCCCATAAAGGCGCAATTGCACACAATGGCATTTGGTGGAACTGTCCGATCGTGGATAGGCATTGGATAAGGGTTTGTAATCTCACATGATACGCCATACAAACCCCTTTTGTAAGAATCCCCATAGAGGGCTGCCTAATAACCCCATCCAAGATTTGTAGTTCTGTCCATCAGGTCCTGAGATTTACACCGCTCTGCTGCACAAAGCCAACGATTATAAATCTCGCACTATAAAAATATATGTGACGGTATCCTCCCCCTATTTTAGACCTGCTGGTAATATAAACACCCCCTGGTTTTCAAAATCTATATACAGTTGTGCTCAAAAGTCTGGTGTCACATTTGGCACCTTTCAGGCGGGGAGCAAATACCTGTCTAATCCAGGTATTTGCTCCCAATTCCGGGCATAGATAGCCTCAGTATCAACAGATATCTATGCCATGTCCAGTCCCTCCTCCACCCCCCCCCCCCCCCATGTCTTCTGGGAGACACAAAGGTCCCAGAAGATAACAGGGACCTGAGGGATTGCGCAGCACGACTCACACATGCGCAGTAGGGAACCATGCTGTGAAGCCTCAAGGCTTCACTTCCTGATTCCCTTACTGAAGGTGGTTGGCACCTCCACCCGAGAGCAGAGGGACAGAACGGCTTTGGGTGCCGTTATCGCAGGCTGCTGACTTAAAAAGAAAAAAAAAATGGCGGAACTCCGCTTTAAGGAGCACAATACGATGATACTTGAACAAAAAAGAGCTGCGTGGTGAAGTTGCCAGAAAGAAACCTTTAATGTACAAGTTCCATAAAAAAAGCCTGGTTACAATATGCCCAACAACACCTTGACATGCCTCATTGGGCTTTTTTGTGGCATTGGCGTAGTAAAGGCTTCCCTCTAGCAGCTCAACCATGCAGCTCTTTTTTGTTCAAGTATCAATGAATTGTGCTCCTTAAAAACAACCACATCGTCTTTTTGGAGAGCAGCCTGTATTTCTCCTGTGGTTACCTGTGGGTTTTTCTTTGTATCCTGAGCAATTCTTCCGCCAGTTGTGGCTGCAATCTTTCTTGGTCTAAATGACCTTGACTTGGTATCAAAAGAGCCCCTCATTTTCCACTTCTTAATAAGTGATTAAACAGTACTGACTGGCATATTCAAGGCTTTGGATATCTTTTTATATCCTTTTCCATCTTTGTAGTTTCATTACCTTTGTCTATTGACTGTTCTTTTCTACCTCCTCATGGCTCAGTGTCTAGCCTGCTTAGTGCATCCGTGTGAGAGCTAACAAACTCATTGACTATTTATATACAGACACTAATTGTGATTTAGTCACAAATGTGGGAAATTAACCTTTAATTGCCATTTTAACCTGTGTGTGCCACCTTCTGTGTCTGTACCAAGGCCAAACATTCCAGGGCATGTAAACTTTTTATCAGGGCCATTTGGGTGATAATAAATGGCTTCATGTGATTTGCTATCCTTAAAAAAAGATTTTTTTTTGTCATGATTAGTCATATTTTCAATATTAACCTCCCTGTCGGTGATCCCGAGTCTGGCTCGGGTTGGGATTTTAGTTTCACGAGCGGTAACCCCGAGTCAGACTCGGGATCGCATCGCTGGATACAGGGAGGACACAGGGAGAGTTACTTACCTTGTCCCCTGGATCCAGCGATGTCCTCCGCGCTGTGTGATCGAGCTGTCCTCCGCTCGATTCACACAGTGCCCGAATGCCGCCGAGCTCCGTTCCCTGCGACGTTACAGCGCACGGGAGCGGAGATCGGCGCCAAATTCAAAAAAGTAAAAACACACAAAACACACACAAATAATTACACACCCCCTTTGTCCCTAGTGGTCTGTGCAGTGCCCTGCATGCACTTTTATATTATAAATACTGTTTTTTCTGCCTGGAATTTGGAGATTGTCCATAGCAACCAAAAAGTGTCCCTTTTTCAGTGTTTTAGGATTTGATTACATTATTGAATAATTTTTATTATTATTTATTATATTATAAACTTTATCATACCCGGGATGTCTGCTAGACTCTGGTTTGAACAGATTTAAGAGAGTTATTCCTAAGAATTACAGGACTACAATATAAAATGCCAAATTTCCATGCAAAATAATTGTACCGCTTTCAGCACCTAAAACCAGAACTAATCATACCGCCAGGGAGGTTAATGCCAAAATTTCACAATTTATGTCAGGGTATGCAAACTTTTGAGCACTACTGTTTATACACTTACCAGCCATTTTATTAGGTACATCTTGCTAGTACCGGGTTGGACCCCCTTTTGCCTTCAGAACTGCCTTCATTCTTCAAAATAAGAATAGTAGCTAATGAAGTACCAACATCCCTCAACTATGTGTATAAGGAAGAAACCCTCAAAATGGGACTTTAAGTGCCAGTTCATACAGGGGCACCTGACAACTGTTCTAATCGGAGTGACTCAAGTCGCTCCAACTTAGAAAAAGGTTCCTGTACTACTTTGGGGCAACTTCCGAGCGGCTTGCATTGACTTCTATACAGAAGATGTTTTGCAAGCCGCGCTGGAGTCACGCTGTACGGGGCAGCTTCAAAGTTGGATGACTTTGAAGCCATCCCTGTGTGAACCGGCACTAACGGTACTAGGTCAATTGTTGTATCAGGTGAATGAAAAAGGAGTAGTATACAAGTTAACGAATCTTTATTGATACAAATTGTGTAAAACATTACAATGCATCTAAAAAAATGATGGAAAATGTTTTTGATACTGTACTCAAGTTGGAATCACAAAAGAACAAGGAAGAAGGAATGGAAATTGCTGAACACCCATGTGTTCAGCAATTTCCATGCCTTGTTCTTTTGTGAGTACATTATCAAGAAAACCTTTCCATTATTTTTTAGATGTATTGTAAGGTTTTACACAATTTGTATCAATAAAGGTTTGTTAACTTTTTTATACTACTCACAAACACTTTTAATTCACCTGATACAACAGTTGACCTAGTACCGGTAAAGCCTTCGTTCTTCGTGGCATAGATTCAACGAGGTGTTGGAAAAATTTCTGGGAGATTTTAGTCCATATTGACATAATAGCATCCCACAGTTTTGTCCCTCACATGCCAAAGGTGCTCTATTGGATTGCGATCTGGTGACTGTGGAGGCCATTGGAGTACAGTGATCTCATTGTCATGTTCAAGAAAAGTGGTGAGATGATTTGAGCTTTGGGTGCATTATCATGCTGGAAGGAGCCATCAGAAGATGGGTACACTGCAGTCATAAAGGGATGGACATGGTAAGCAACAATACTCAGTTAGGTTGTGGTGTTTAAAGGTACTAAGGGGCCCAAAGTGTAGCAACAAAATTTCCCTAACACCATTACACCACCACCATCAGCCTGAACCATTGATACAAGGCGGGGTGGATCCATGCTTTCATGTTGTTTACCAAATTCTGACCCCACCATCTGAATGTCGCAGCTGGAATTGAGACTCATCAGACCAGGCAGTTTTTTTCCAATCTTCTATTTTGGTGAGCCAGTGCGAATATTAGCCTCAGTTTCTTATTCTTTGTGGACAGGAGTGGCATCCGGTGTGGTCTTCTGCTGCTGTAGTACATCTACTTCAAGGGTTGATGTGTTCTACGTTCAGAGATGGTATTCTGCATACCTTGGGTGTAACGAGTGGTTATTTGAGGTACTGTTGCCTTTCTATCATCTCGAACCAGTCTGCCCATTCTCCTCTGACCTCTGACATCAAAAAGGCATTTTCCTCCACACAACTGCTGCTCACTGGATATTTTCTCTTTTTCACACCATTCTCTGTAAACCCGAGAGATAGTTGTGCATGAAAAATCCCAGTAGATCAGCAGTTTTTGAAAAACTCAGACCAGCCCACCTGGCACCAACAACCATGCCACGTTCAAACTCACTTAAATCCCCTTTCTTTCCCATTCTGATGCACAGTTTGAACTTCAGCAAGTCGCCTTCACCACGTCTAGATGCCTAAATGCATTGTGTTGCTGCCATGTGACTGGCTGATTAGCAATTTGTTTTACAAGCAATTCAACAGGTGTACCTAATAAAGTGACTGGTGAGTGTATGTACCAGCGCTAACCACCCCTCCTTTTCCCAGTCTGAGCTGTGCTTTACAGGGACTGCAAAAAGCTGATACCAAGCCACATTCAGGAACTTACATTGCTTGCATCCAAAAAAACACATTTACTAATGTGTTAATGAATACAGAGCTGCATTAAATTGTGTTTTTTATACCTGCCTGAAGTTCCGCTTTGATTCGGTAGGAGATGATTATGAATCACTTCTCCTTAAAGCCAATTAAGAAACTTAGTGACTATGACCTAATGGTTGGCTCACAATTCACTGAAATATGCAAATCCTCCATAGCAGAAGATTTAGTTCACCCCATGTGTAACAAACAAGGGTAGATGATATTAGCTAATTTCCCTCTAAGTAAAATTAAAATGCATTTATGAAGATGAAAGTTGCAAGTCTCTTTGGATACTTAGTTTTAAAGTAGAACTCCATCCAAAACTTTTTTGTATGTTTATACAGAGTGGGAAAGGGGTGAAATCTCACATATAGGATGGTGACCATGCAGAAAAGAAGACAGGAAAGGAAATTCTTCATCAGAAACAAATGAAAAAAGTTTAGATTGAATCGCAACAAGAGAGAGAGGAGGAAAAAATTAGAGGAGAGATAGGGGGGAGAGATGGGGGGGGTTAAATAGAGAAACGGAGAGGGAGAGGAGGGATAGAGAGGGGGGCAGAGGGAGAGGAGAGATGGAGAGGGGGACAGAGAGAAAGGAGAGATGGAGAGAGGGACAGAGGGCGAGGAGAGATGGGGAAGAGGACAGAGGGAGAGGAGAGATGGAGAGTGAGAGGAGAGAAAGGGGGGGAGAGATGGAGAGGGGGACAGAGGGAGAGGAGAGATGGAGAGGAGATTGAGAGAGGTGAGGAGAGCAGGAGAGGGGGGAAGAGGAGAGACAGGGTGAGAAGACAGGATGAGGGAGAATAGGGAGCAGACAGGTAGAGAGGTAGAGGAAAGATGGAGAGGGGGAGAGAGTGAGAGGAGAGGTGGAAAGGGAGAGGAGAGATGGGGAGGGGGGAGATGGGGGACAGGGTGAGGGGGGATTGGTAGAGGATAGACAGGGAGGAGGGGAGAGGAGAGATGGAGAGGGAAAGAGAGGGAGATGAGCGGGGGAGAGGAGAGGGGAAGAAAAGGAGAGGAGAGACAGGGAGGGAAGACAGGGTGAAATGGGAATAGGGTTAGGATAGACAGGGAGGAGAGATGGAGAGAGGAAGAGGAGAGACAAAGGGGTGGAGGGAGAGATAGAATGAGGGGGAGAAACAAAGAGGAGGGGGGAGGAGAGACAGAGAGGGAGAGGTTAGACAGAGAAAGGAAGAGGTGGGAAGGGATAGAGTGTGGGGGAGATGGAAAGACAGAGAGTGGGAAAGAGGGAGCGGAGGGCAGCCTTTGCGACCAATTAGAAGACAAGGAGCAGGCACCTAGATAAAGTGGATAGTTGAATATTGGGGGGTCCAAGGGTTTGAGCCCCCCTCATGTAATCTGTATATAGTGTGATTACTAGCTCATTGGTAGAAGCAATTGTAGGGAGTCTTTTCTAGTCCCAATTGTGGTTTTATTGCTTGCCAGCCTCAGATTGTATTACCCAGCACTCCTGGCTCTCTGGGATCTCCTGGATTTCTTAGCCTTCTACTTGCAGCACCCTGTTGCATGGGCCCACTTCCTGGCTTCTCAATAGGGGATCTCCTGGGCTTGCTCACTCCGAGACCTTAAGATTCCCTCGGTCCCCCCAACTCGCCTAGCTGTCTCGGCTTTCCCAGTCCTCCAGATTTCCCTAGCCACCTTGACTACTTCAGTCCTATGGCCAAGGAATCACTCCTCCAGCATGGAGTGCTGTCTCCTGAGTGGACCCTCCTAAGCACATACCTGTCTCCTAACTGAAGCTCTGATCTATGCCCAAGTCCTCCATTATAAGGGTTGTGCAGACCTGCGCTCACATCCTGCTAAACTCCTGCAAGACCTGGACACTGGATTGGAGATGTCTTCCCTCCCAAAGCACTTTGACAATTTCAAACTGCGGAACCCATTTCAGGAATACCAAAACCTGGAGAAAGCTATAAAACTGTTTTCTCCGCTCATAATGGATTTTGTCCGCTCCAAGGTCCCACACTATGCAACTGTGCAAATTTTGTGTTACTATTTCCTACTTTTACACAGTGGCTGGGGCTCACACTGTCACAATAGAGGTCTTCTAAAAGTCCACGAATGTAACGAAACACAATCAGGTATAGGATTACTCTTTGTCCCTGTTCTCTATGCTGGCTTTTTTCATAGCTGCTGAGACCTCTGTATTATATTCTGCAATTGTATGTTTTTGTATTTCAGGAGTAGATTCCCAAGCAGGTCTGTGCATTACTTTGCTGTTTACTGGGTGCTGAATGTACCAGCAGCTCGTGTTTACAGCCTCATTTTTCATCCAGAGCTGTCTGTGTACTCCACCTGTCACAAGGCTGCTACAGGGAAGATGCATAGCTGTGTTTATTATTGCCTATGCTATACTCCCATTCAGAGAGGACTTGGCTGGATCATGCTGTGCTCTGCTGCTTGCGCTAGCAGACAGGGCCCCAGGCAATAATCAAAGGGAATTCCAGTGGGGATTTAAATGATTAGGAAGCTTTTATTATAGAAGATAGTATACACCTTTCCTGCAACTGTAAGCTGCAGAAGTCTATGAGCTGAGTTCAAAATTATTTTTAAAATTAAAGTGGTATTAAACCCAAAAGCAAACATTTATTATATTGCAGTTTACCAATCCTAAAATGTAACTGCAACATTCGTTTCTTTTTTAGGCTTTCTTTTTTTCTTTCCAGTTCACACAAATACGTTTTAAATTCAAACTGTAGCACTGACGTAAGTAATTTTTTTTTTATGAAACTTTAAGAAAAATGTAGAAAGTTAGTTAACTTTAATTATAAAATGTATCTCATATATTGACTGTCAGTCACTTTATAGTAGGCAAGTAGGCATCGCTTTAGCCAGTCACGCAGACATACCAGAGTGTTTACATTTTGTTTTGTTTTTTACAATAATGTTAAAAACGGAGGTTATCAAATTTGCCTACACAGCTCACTGAATGATCCCAGTTAACCACATCCATATTTACAATCACTGTCCAGGCTGTCCGGTGATGTCACGGACATCGACGTTACCGGGCTCCTCCCCCCTTCCCTAGCAAGTGGAGGCACTTGGGGAGGAGTCCGGTGACGTTGATGTCCGTGACGTCACCGGATCTCCGACGGAACTCCCTGAAGACCCGAAAGCCGGCGGAGAGGTGACTACCAATCAAAAGACAAAAAAATTAACGATTAATCGAGGAATTAATCTTTAATTTTCCCAGCCCTAATGTATTTGTTTATCCAAAAGAAAGATAAAAAATACATTACTTCACATTCCATCCATTACATAGATGTACATACATATACATTTAATAGTCCAACTAACTTAATGTTCACAATATGTACCTCTATCTTATCCCCACATCATAATCCTAATACTTAAAATTTTATCACCAATATCTTGCGTGTTTCTAGGTTCTCTATTGCTCTCCTTTATTTTTATCCTCAGATCCCCCCCCCCCAAAGAAAAAAAAAGGGAAACAAAACCCCACCCCTTCCCCCCTTATTCCCCGGGAGAAGAAAAGGGTTCTACTTTTATAGCATGCCTAGGAGGGTGGGCTTTACTCCTCAGACGACTTATACCATCATACTCTTTCCTTCTTCTGAGTACATAAATCTATTCCATTTTGCCCAGGTTTCGTTATACTGTTCTTTCCTATTTTGGGCCGAGAGGATTACATCCTCCATAGCCCCCATCTCTCTTACCCTATTTAGCCACCTTGCAATAGAAGGCGGCTCAGGATCTCTCCAACACAAGGTGACACGGCTTTGGCAGCATTCATCAGGTGGCACAGCACTGACTTCTTATACTTCTGCACTGGGATTTGCGAGCAAAGAAGTAAGAGAAAAGCAGGGTCATCTGGTATTGAAAAGTCAGTGAGTTTTTGGGAAATCTTCCGAACCTCTATCCAGGATTTTCTGATCTTAGGACATCACCAAAATATATGGAATAGGGTCCCTAATTACTCCCTGCATCGTCAAAAGCGGTCTGAGACCTCCGTAGAAAATTTGCAAAGCCTTGATGGAGTAAGATACCATTGTGTCAATAGTTTGTAATTAGATAACTGAACTCGTGTACGAATTGATGAATTGAATGTAAGATGAATAATGTTCTTATGCTGGGCTGAGGTAAAATTTCTATCAAGATCCCTTTCCCACTTATAGATGCTTGGCATTACAAAGTCCTCTAAAGGGGTATTTAAAAATGCATACATCTTTGAATTCACCCGGGGGAATGGTTCTTTTTCTTCAAAACATAATTTGAATGCAGTTAATTGCCATTGATAGTTTGTAGGCGCTTCCAGAGATCTCAAAAAGTGACGTAACTGCAATGCCTGCCAGAGTTTTATTTCGAAAGGCCCCCCTAGTTGTATCAGAGAGGAAATTGTAGGCCAAGACTCCGAAAGTAGAAAGTATGAGGCCTGAAAGTAACCTCTCTCCACAAGATTATCAAATACTCCTGGCTCCATCCCTGGTGGAAAACTAGGATTTCCCAAGATGGGAAACGGGAGAATGTCTCGAGGAGCATTTGGGATTACAACAAATCCTTGCACTTATTCTCAATGTAGGGCCTATAGTCGGATGTGTTTTAATGGAAGTCGGAAGAACTGCGTAGCACTAAGGTGCTCTTTGTAGAGGTACAGAACTGACCTGTTGTATCAGGTCCATCCACAGTTTGAATTCTTTTTGTCTACACCTATCAACCACCCTACCTAAATGAACTGCCTGATAATATTTAAATATGTCTGGGACTGCTACTCCACCATAGCACTTGGGCATCATCATCAGGCTTTTATTAATCCTTGGCCATTTCCTCGCCCATATAAATTCGGTAAATAGGGAACAGATTTGGCGAAAGATAAACTGCTGGAATAATAATTGGCAATGCCTGAAAAAGGTATTAACATTTTGGCAAGATACTTATTTTAATGATGTTACATCGGCCAAACCAAAAATGTAATCCCTGGTGCCACTTATCTAATAAGAACCTTACTGATTTATACAATGATGGAAAATTGACCTTGAAAGTATTTCCTACCTTTGATGGTATATGTGTGCCCAAGTTGTTTAGTGTAGTGGCCATCCATTTAAACTTAAAGTTCGGTTGAATAGTATTACACAACATCGGAGATAATACAACTCCCATCGTTTCGGATTTGGTGTCATTTATTTTCAAATTTGAAAAGGTACCATAGATTTCAAACTCCTTCATGAGGATGGGTAGTGAGACATGTGGATTAGACATGGAAAACAGGTCATCTGCATATGCTGAGACTTTGTAATTACGGTCTCCTAATCGTAGTCCCTGGATGTCTGGATTTTGTTGAATTTTATTCAATAAGGGCTCTATCGAAAGGGCGAAGAGCAAAGGGAAAAGGGGACACCCCTGTCGTGTTTCCGTTTGAGATCTTGAAGGCAACCATCCCATCTAATGATTGGTAAGATGCATTATATATTACATTTTTGGTTTTGGGTTTATTACCACTTTCATTTTTGTCACAGTTGGTCTGGGATTTGCAGTGAAAGGTTATGGATGGGGTTCTGTCTGTTTCTGTATTCAGAAGTGTTTGGTGCATTACTCCGGCCCAACTAGGATGCTTTTGGGTTCATTTATATTTAATTTAAACATTTATTTTTAAGCAGACTTTTTATATATATTTTAAAATATTATTGGATATTATTATATATTTGTTTATAACAGGTATTTTGTTTAGTGTCAACAGCTTCACATATACTATACATGAACACCAGTCCCTGCCCCCAAGGAGCTTACAATCGAAGCTTACATGCAAACATACACGCTCACACACTGTATATGAGGGCCAGTTTCGACAGCTGCCAACCTACCACCATGTCTTTGGAGTGTGGGAGAAAACCAGAGTACCCGGAGGAAACCCATGCAAGAACCCAGAGAACATGCAAATTCTATGAAGATAGTGTCTTGACCCAGTTATGAACCGAGGACACAAGTGCTACAAGACAGACAAACTAATCACTAAGTCACTGATGCCCAAATAGACTTTTGATACAGGGTACACCTTCACATAGTGGGTGCTTCCTAATTTAGGATGGTTTGAGGTCACTTTTTATAGTACGTATGTTTTATATTTATTCAGTTATTTATATACAATCTTCTGTTTGCAAATACGTGATCGATGTAGGGTGCATTGTAGTCATATTGTATTTTTGTTTTTAAAGATGGAGCTGTTTGTTTTCAGACTGTCTCTCACTACTTGAGAAGCTCTGTATGAACAGAGCAGGTAGGGATGGAGAGGAGCCTATTGGGTTTATTTACTAAAGGAAAGTAGACTGTTCATTTTGCAAGTGCAATTTGTAAGGAGATTTCCCCAGTGTTGCTGATTTCAATTACCCAGTCATGTGCAAGCAAAAGTTCTGTTTTTTTATTTTCCTTACACTTGATTGTGTATTCTTTGCAAAGTGACGTTTCACCACATTCACTAAGCTCTGGGGAAAATTCCCTTGCAGAATGCAGCTTACCTTGCAAAGTCAACAGTGTATTTGCCTTTAGTAAACCAACCCTATAGCCTGCAATTTCCAGCAAAGCAGGAGTAGCCTGGTAAAAGTATAAAAAAAAAACAGAGCTATACTTCCTTGTTGAAAATGTAGATATGAAGTTCTACACAGCTGAGTTGGAGGGGTGATTGCAGCAGGTATTGTAGCTCAGTCAACTCATGCATAAGCTGGTGGGCATGATGGTCAGTTAAAGTGTCACCCATTGGGTTTGATTTACTAAAACTGGAGAGATCTGGTGCAGTTGTACATGGCAGCCAATCTGCTTCTAACTTCTGCTTGTTCAATTAAAGTTTAGACAAAAAACCTGGAAGTTGGTTTCTATGCAGAGCTGCACCAGATTTTTCACTCTCCAGTTTTAATTAATCAAACCCAGTTGTTCCTTTTGGAAGGAAAATGATTTCTGGATCAGAAAACTGCCTTAAAATACTGTGCATAACATGGACAACACTAAGAAGGTCAAGGACTTGCTTAAAGAAGAAGTAAACCCTGGTGAGATTTACTTCCTCTATATTTCCCTGCAAAGGTAAAGCATAATGGGCTACTATTCATCGCATAGTAGCCCATTATGTATCACTTACCTGAAACTGAAGCCTGCGATGTCACTGCTGTCCCCACTAGCAACGAGTGTCCATCTTCACCCATCTTCCTTCCAGGGCTGCAAACTCTGTGACTGGTCATCACTCCCATGCATGCGTACGGGAGCTGCCAGTCATGGCATGACCTCTAAGCCCCCGTACACACGGTTGGAGATTCCGGCAACCAAATCCGTCGGAGTAATTCTGACGGATTAATTCCGGAAGATGTCCGGAAGTGATGTTGCATACACACGGTCGGACAAAGTTGTCAGAAAATCCGATTGTACATAACGTGATGACGTTATTTCATTACGACGGGACTACGTTCAGGCTAGTAGCCAATAGCTTTGGTCTAGGAATTTGATCTGAGCATGCGTGGCACTTTGTCCGTTGGAGTAGGCTACACATGATCAGAGTATGTTCGATCAGAGCATTTTGTCTGAAAATTTTACCGGCAAGTTGGAAAAGTTGGTCCGTCGGATATTCCGACAGAAACCGTCCAATGGAGACCACACACAGTCGGAATATCCGACAAAACGGTCCGATAGGACACATTCCATCGGAATCTTCGACCGTGTGTACAAGGGCTAATAGAAACTGCACAATCTGCCTTTTCTAAAGTGTGCATGCACTGTAGTCATCGCCACGTGGCTTTTTTTGTAAATATCTCCTAAACCGTGGAGGTTTACGAGATATTTCAAGCACCTACAGGTAAGCCTTAATATAGGCTTACCTGTAGGCAAAAGTGGTTGTACAGGGTGTTTTTTTTTTTTTATTAATACGAGCACCGTACCTGCACAAGCACTCATCAAGAGCTCTAACAATGCCCATCCTTTCCGCCAGACTCCTCTGTTCAAAGAAGCTGTACTATAGCTTCTTGAATGAAAAGCGATCTATGAATGGAGGATGGATGGATGAATGAAAAGTCCGCCTGTAGGTGGGGTGCAGCATGTTGCCACGACAATAATTCACACAGTCAGGTGCATTAATAAACTTGTATTGAAGCAATGCAGCACCAGTTCACAACAATCCCGATGGAAAGACTGTCCAACCAGGTGCACTCAACGTTACAGCAATGTGTGTGGAGCGGGTTCCAGCCAGAGTGACAGTGTCTGTAAAGAAGGGCAGAATGCAGCCTGGCTATCTCGTGCCCAATCAGGAAGATGTCCAGAAGAGATTCAACCCTATGCTTTCTTTCCTTGTCAGGAACCTTTTCCTACTGTTAGTACTGTCCCTAACAGACGGGGTACCTTTCACTGCACTACCCACTCGCATGAATCATTCCAAAACTCAGGAGTCAGGGCCTTAAAGCAGAGCTCCACCCAAAAGGGGAAGCTCTGTTTGTTTGCCCCCCCCATCACATTTAGCACTTTTTGAGGGGGAAGTGGCTACCTGGCTCCAGCTTAGATAGCCTCTGTGATCTAAGTGCATGTTTGGCCCATTCTTCTTCACCCTGCAGCCTTCCTTACACAGGTCCCAGATGACTTTGGGATTATTCAGAAAGCACAGCACAACTTCTGCATGCATGCGCAGTAGGAAACCGGCTGTAAGCTGAATGGCTTCACTGCTGGTTTACCTTACTAACAATGCCGCCACCTGCACCTGAAGCCAACTGAAGAATTAGCCCGGGTACCGACATTGCTGGATTCCTGGACAGGTATGTGTCCCTATATTAAAAGTCAGTAGCTACAGTATTTCTAGCTGCTGACTTTTAATTTGTTAATTTGTTGGGGGGAGACTGGAGCTCCTCTTTAAATAGACTCTGCCTGACCCAAGATGGCCCCCAGAGTCATAAGGGGTAACAGAATCCAACCAGATCGCTTCCCCTGTGGCCCAGGAAACCATAAAGGAACCAGTTCCTCCTGACTTCCTCTTCAGCTGTGGAGCTCCTGCGGTTCAGTGCCATCTGCAGTGATGAAAATAAACTGTACCTGCCTAAATAGGCTCTGCTAGGAACCGGGTTCCTCCTGACATCCTCAGCTGCACTGCCGCTGCAGTTGAGCTCCATCTTCAGTGGAGAACATAAACTGCACTTGCTTACATGCCTCCGCCATTCATAGAGTGCTTTTCATTCATGAAGCTATAGTATAGCTTTTTAGGATGGAGGAGGGTGGCTATAGTCGGCATCTTTAACAAGTGCCTGATTCTGGTCCAGTGCATGTATTAACCCCTGCAGCACCGGATATGGGGGGCAGAGAACTTTGGATTTCAACTAGGACAGCTACCACCAACACATGGGACACTTCTCATTAAATGTGAGTACCATTCCTTGAACTAATAAAAAAAAAAATGAAACTTAGGCTTTAAACTTATCGGTATACTAATATATTAGGTTTTGTGTCGTAGTAGTACAAGTACAATAACTTCTGCAATTACCTTCACAACAGGTGTGAACGACATCCTCCGATCAAAGGAGGAGGAATGCGAGAGGATGATCACTGCTTTATGTGCAAAGTGCATGGTGGCTAATGGCTACCATGTTGTCGGGAAGGTTGCTGCCCCAGTCTTGCTGTTGTCTACCACTCCAGGCGAAACCCTTAGCCCTTGTACACACGGTTGGAGATTCCGACGGAATGTTTCCTATCGGACCGTTTTGTCGGATAGTCCGACTGTGTGTGGTCTCCATCGGACTGTTTCCGTCGGAATATCTGACGGACCAACTTTTCCAACTTGCCGGTAAAATTTTCCGACAAAATGCTCCGATCGGACATACTCCGATCATGTGTAGCCTACTCCGACGGACAAAATGCCACCCATGCTCAGATCAAATTCCTAGACCAAAGCTATTGGCTACTAGCCTGAATGTAGTCCCGTCGTAATGAGTCCGACCGTGTGCAACATCACTTCCGGACCCATTAATCCGATGGATTTGGTTGCTGGAATCTCCGACCGTGTGTACGGGGGCTTACAGATTATCTTCTGAGCAGTACTGGATAGGAGCAGCCAGGCACAGGTAAAGAAACTTTCCCATATTATATGTTTATGTCTAGATTTTGTGCATTTGAGACCAAAAAAAAAAATTGTGATTGTTTGCACCGGAGTCATAAGTACACCATTCCCACTTCATCTGAACAAAACGTTCATTTCTCTTCAACTAAAAACCAAGATAATTAACGACAAAGGGGAAAAAAACAATAAACTAGCAATATAAAACCTCCTCCTCACCCACTGTTTACTATAATGCAGGGATCAGGAGAACGGGGCCCATCTGTGCTTGTGCCAGGGTCGCTTATGTTTGTTTTTTTCCCTCAATGGAGAAACGGAGGTGGCAGCAGCAGCAACCGAATGTACTTTTCAGGTCGTAAATTAAAGGGATACAATTTATCAGCTGGATCCCTTGGCTTGGTTATAATGACTTGCTTTTTAATACAGGCCATTAGGAATATAATTAAATTGTATTCCTCAGCCAACATCACTAATCTCTCCATACTCTGCTTGTGCTTATCTTATCAGCTGCTTCACGTGTTGACCTGTTGTCTGGCGAGACCAACAGCGACACCTTGCTGTGAGTGGGCAGAGTGGTGGGGCCCTGGGTACACTGGGCACCTGTGTTCAATTTACTCCAGCGGTGCTGTCTGCATTTTCTCTGGAACATACTCTACGCATTTGCTTGGATTTATGCCAAGTGCTTAGATATTCTTTAAAAGACATAACTAGATGTAAACCTTAACTGGGTGACATTTCATTTCCTAAACTTTAATTAAACTGTCATAATTATTATTTTTTTCATAAAATACTGGTTTCACCTTATTTTCCTCTTTTTATCACTGCTAACCTCTTCCAGCTTTCTTCAACCACTTTCTATCTGCACACACTTGCTCCAGCATCAGCAGGACCTCATTGCTGTGGTTGTGATTATGACAACAGTGGGCCATGCCTGAGCAATGCTTGTCAGCATGGTGGTTTGTCGTTTCAATAAGGGACACTCATGTCAGGGTGGCAATACCACCACCTATTAAAGGGAAGTGCCTGATAAAGGACCATTATGATAATATTATTTAAAGCTGAACTCCTGGCTATTATATGTCTATTTTGGTCTATTTCCGTTCTTTCCAAACATAGGAATAGCGGGACTGAAAAAATGTAAAGTGGTTCTAAAGTCTCTAAACACTTACTTGCCTCCGTGTCACCGTTCCAGTGCAGTCTCTAGGACCGGCACCGCTCCTCTCCTTCCAGAGGAGAAACTGAGGGCAGCAGAGCCATAGGCTCGTGCTTCTGTCAGTCATACTGTCAGAATCTGGGTCTGACACTGCTGTGTCTGGCGATGTCTCCTTTTGCTGAGATGCTGGACAGCACCCTGTCTGATCCATTGGACAATCCTTCCTTGTGTCTTGTTTCTGGTGAACCTTGAACTCTTTGCTCCTCCCATGAACTTCCTATTTAAGCCATGCCTTTGCACTTCCTGTTTGCCAGATTATTGTGCTTTCTTCTGCCAATATCCTACTCTTGTCACTCCTGCTGCTGTCTGTATCTCTGTTACCACTTGTTACCAACTTTTGGCTTGTTCCTTGACTACGCTTCCCCTTAATCCGAGCCTGTGACCACTTGTTACCGACCACTGACTTGTTAACTGACTATGCTTGATCCCTACCTGCTATATCTGCTTACCAGCACTGTGCACCACAAAATGTGAATGTGAGCCGCTCAGGCTGTGTAGGAACACTGACCCTGTGCTCACCACTGAGTGTCAGCGGGGAAGGGAGCCCGTCTATGCTCCAAACAATCATAGTAAACATCCAAAGTGTCCTGGAAGCTGCACATCAAGACAGACCTACTGTGTAGTAGGGATTGGCAGTCTCAGCCTGGACCTCCGCGACAGGGGTCCAGGCTGAGACGGCCATTAACCACTGCACAGCGGATCTGTCTTTATGTGCAGTTTCCAGGACATTTTGGAAGTTTTGGAAGTTTACCAGCACTGTGCATGTCTATGGACACACACAGCCCGACTCAGGGGCGCACATGCATGGGTGCCTCCTTAGCACCCAACTTGTTATAGGAAGCACCCAAAGGAGGGAGGAGCCAACAACCTTTCGCATTAACTTCTTCTCCCTAATCACAAGCATTAGTCAATCTCACAATAGATTTTGTAATATGCTGCAGGTTGCTGGTCAATATTTTTTGTGTGTGAAACTTCTAATTTTATTTCGTTCACAGCAACATTGACAGTTCCGGATGTCTAATTAAAGTGTTTGTTCCTAATCAAAGTGTATTTATCTCTTCTTAGCATAAACGTCAGGAATCCTGAGAGTCAGGAGGACACCGATCAATTATTCAGAGGGCCTGACTTTTATTAGCTTCTATTAGCCCCTAATGAAGCCAGGAAGCAGAGGGGCTGTCCACCATAAATATTAATATTGCATGACTAATTGGAATAATTAGCTTTAAAAGGACAGTTTGAGCCTCGCAGGGACTTATGTCATGTAAACACAGTAGGGTGTCAGACACAATGCAGGGAAGTGTCAGGTCTGTTTATTTTGCATCCATTTGTATTATAGCTTATTGTTATCGGTTAAGTAGACTTCAGGCTTAATTAAAGAAAACCTGTCAGTTCCCTAAATAAAAATAATTGTCAAGCCCCTGCCTCTGTGGGAGCCTTTATCTCTGACCCCCTTCTGTTCTAGTACTACAGCTTCTGCAGACGCTTTAATATTTACCGCTTTTGGGAACATCGAAAGCCTGTGCCCGACAACCCCCTCCCCGTATACCACTATTGGGTTTATTTACTAAAGCTGGAGAGTGCAAAATCAGTCTCAGTTCTGCAGAAAAACCAATTAGCTTCTAACCCCAGCTTGTTCAATTAAGCTTTGGCAATAAAACCTGGAAGCTGATTGGTTTCTATGCAGAAGTGAGCCTAATTTTGCACTCTCTAGCTTTAGTAAATAAACCCCTTTGTGACACGGCTGTGGCAAAGATGGAGCCACTGTGCACATCAGGGGACAAGGCACACTGGAGAGGTGAGTATGATACAGTTTTTATTGCAGAGAACATTTTTATGTAACTGACAAGGTCTCTTTAAATAAAAGCATGCACCTTTTTTACAATTATGTGTGGGGAAGAAACGAATGGAGTGCGATATGCAAGGCAGGCAGCAGACAAGGGAGTAGTCAGGTCAGTCTGGGGTCAGCAACAAATAGGTAAAAGGCAGGTAAATGTTATAGCTCTTTAGCTTTCAGATAGCTAGTGATAAGACACAGCACTATCCACTTCAAAAAGCTGGAGCTTAAATACCCTATTGGTCAGAAGATTTGCACAGAATCATTACTGGGAATTCTGGAAGTTCTGAATGTAGACTGTTAGTAGGAATCATGGAAATCCCAACAGGGATTCTGCAAGGAATCCTACGATTACTGTAACATCTTGCTTTTGCTCCTTTGCTGCTTTGTTCCGCTACCAGGAATGAGTACGGGAACCCTTGAGTCACTTTATTTGAAACCATAGGACTTAGGACAGTCTTTATGTACCCAAGAGCACTGGGTAATCTCTAAGCACCACCACTGTCACTGCCACTGAGCAAACTCCCAGCCGTTCAGTGGCCCATAGAAGAGCGTCCATCACATGGTGGGATTTGTAGGGCAGGCTAGAGCTAAGTTAAATGGAATTTCAAGATTTCAGAAAAAGAGAACTTTGTTTCAGGGGGCTAAGTAGACACATTTAAAGGTTTGTGCTTCTTTTGCACCTAAGTTGATAGCTTTAGGAGTGATACCAGTTCTCTTATTAAGGCCATACAAGAAAAAGTGAGGCTTTTGCATACAGCAGTAAAGTGCAGGAACCGCTTTTCAGTTTACCATAATCCAGTCAGCAAGAAATACATTTTGATTGGCTGCCCTTTATACATTGCTCTTTTTCTCTCTTCTGCCAAATATACCAGTTCATACAGCTCTAGCCATTCCAGAATCTATTGAGTTAATTAGAGAAGAAAGGAGATGCAGAACAATTTATCCACAAGTCAGACCGCATTTGTCAGGCATAATTTATTAAATGTATTCCCTGCTATTTTTTATTCTTGCATATAATTTATATCAGGATGTTTCCCACATCAAGAATAAAACCAATAGTCTTAAAAAAAAAAAGATTTTTTTAATGAGATTAAATTGCTGGAATGTTAAGCAGCTTGTTTGTCTTCCAAAAATACCTGTCTTAGAAATACAGCTTGGCCAGTCATTTTTTGTGAGCTTAAATGTATACACCTCACTTGTGTCTGTCTCAGCATAGGTGACCCATCACCTGTTTTGATTTTTGGCTACTTCAATGTGTGGTAATGTTGTGGAAATTTTATTAAGGATGCATTTAATATAATATGTATTGTTACAATGTCTCCTAGTGTTCGTTTTCCTGCAGTTCGGTCTAAAGAGCGGACTGGGGCAGACTGACGCTGGTCGAGACCCCGTTTTGGTAGTGGAAAGCTTCTTGAGAATGCAGAGAAGGGTTTGCAGAGTAGAGATATGTCTGCCAGCGAAAGGCCCCTGTGCAATGCACAGACGATTGTCTGGGGGGAATGTGTTCACTCTGCAAAAACATGATTGGTTATGGGGGATGTGCGCTCGTGTTTCTCGTGTGTCTAATCAACACGTAGGGAGGCTATGGCGTGTTCCTGCAGATAATCTCCCATCCTCAGGAATGGTAGAATAATCTGGGTATGTATTGTTCTCTGAACAATGCAGAATAAGGATTCACGCCAATTAGTGAAAATGGCAGTCTTTGAATTGATATGTTTGGGGTCAGCGTCCATGATTTCAAGGCCAGCCATGCGGCTTCCTTTGTCTAGCTGAAGATGATGACTTACAGGTACAGGGGGGGCAAGAAATCATACACACTGCCCCTGCCCAGACACGCCCATAGACTCCCCTAGTCATTGTTTATTGGTTGAGATTTGTATAACTCCTCCTGTTTGAAGGAATGCCTGTGCTTGATTGGCTGATTGTGAAACCATCAAGCTCTATTGTTAAGTACTCTAAATAAACAGAACACAGGCGTTAGAAGGACAGTCGAGCTGTGGAGCTACGGATGTTGGTCATGTCTGTTTGCTTATACAGGAAACAGGGGTTTACTAAGATGCATTATGGTAAGAAGCTAAAAGGGAGCTCTATCAGCGCAGGGGACATGGATTACGCGCAGCGAATAGTGGAATTTCCATGACAGTAACCAGAAACAACCAGAATTTATTTCTTTGGTGTTAGGATTGTTTGCAGTAGGATTACTGCCTGTTGAGTGCTGTGTTGCTGTTCACATAACCTGCTAACACAAGGGCTTCTGCCTTGCAGCACTGGGGTCCCCATCCCGGTCAGGACACTATCTGCATTGAGTTTGCATGTTTTATCAGTGCTTGTGTGGGTTTCCTCCGAGTACACCAACTTCCTCCCACACTCCAAAGATGGTGGGGTAATTATCCCCTGTACTTATTATCGCCGGTATCTGCACATTGTAATATGTGGGATATTTAGCTCTTGTGGTAGATGCGTTTGCAAAATGTGTCAGCATCAGACAGGGACTTGTATTGAATTAAAAGCAAAGTAAAATTCCAACACAGATGGATTGCCCACACAAGGTTTCTTCTCTAGCAATCACAACCAACAAAACATACTGATCCACCTGGCTCCAGCCTGAGTTGCAGTACCTCGCTGCATGGGCCTGCTTCTGACCTCCAAATAAGGTTTTTAAACCCCCTGGATTTTACTTGCTCTTTCAGAAACTTCCAGACTACCTCCTGCCCCCCTCTCGACCCACTAGCCGCCTCAGCTTTCTCAGCCTCCCAGACCCTCACGTGGTCTCCCAGGCCTGCATAGCTGTCCCGACCTTCCCAGTCCTTTGGACAGAAGTCCCCCACACAAGGCAGTCTCTGATAAGAACGACCAGTTCTCCTGGCATGGGTCTATCTCCAAACTGCAGTAACTGCCCTGAGCTATTGTCAGATCTGGCTTATAATGATCTTGTCCACCTGTGCACTCACACAAGCTGCTGGCAAATAGCAAAGCCTGGACACAGGACTGAAGGTTCCTTCCCACCCAAGGCATTGCAGAACCTTCAAACTTCTGGCCTGGAACTACTGAATATGGAGAAAACATAGAGCATAGCTTTCTCCATTCACAACAAACATTCCAGAGCTTCTCAAACTGCACCTTTGAGAATCCTGTGTCCTTTTTATACCAATTTGTTAAACTTGTACTATGGCATGGCTTTATACTGTCACAACGTGTATGTATGCATGAGATAGGGACCCTAGACTGTAAAGTGCTTGAGGGTAGAGTCTGGCGTGACTGTAAAGTATGTTAAACACTGCGTACATTTTTAGTGCTGTATAAATACCGAAAATAAATAAGTAAAATAAATCTTGCCTGGATACAAGGGCTCTTGTCCAAAGTAACCAGTCAGGTTATATTTTCTGTCAAACTACAGTGAAATCCTAGGCCTACTTCTACTATCTCAGCACTATGCAAGTATCAGGTTTCATAAAAAATAGCACTCACAGAATTGCAAAAATTACATATTTACGTTACATGCAAATTATATCAGCTGCCACTTAAATGCCATGTATAACAGTATTATTAAAATTGTAGTAACAATAGTACTAAAAGTCCAGCTCAAGTGTCTATAATCATTACAGCAGCGCTACTGTCATAATAAATTATGATCAGCTTTCATGTGTTAAGAGCACAGGAGGAAATACAGTTGATAGATGGTGAGAGAAGTCCCAGAAGACACACAAGTGTTGATCCTACTTTGATAGGTAACAGTGCACCTCACACTAGGATCCATGCATCACACCCCCCCTTTGGTGTTCACACTCACCAGAGAGATGAACACATTAAATATTGATATATTAGCTACAGCTATCCTCAATATCATGGAGGGTGTCACAGTTTGTCCTGGGGTCTCCAGCTGTACTCGGACAGAAGAAAGCAATAAGGTCACGCACTGATGCGTTTCGTCATCATAACTTCCTCTGAGGGCGTGGCCCTACTGCGCGGCATCCCGTCTTTATATATCAGCCTACTCATATACAGAAATTAACCCTGCAAGTGCGCAAAACTTAGGCACACCCACGGCTCCTATATTACAGCTTGGGCGACATTCTATTATAGGTATTGCATGACATAGATAACGCTTATATCCGCATACATTAAGCATAGTACAATATAAATGCCATCAGGCTAATATTGATATATCAAAATACATCTTTCAATAGGGCATCATCTTCATAAGAACATAACTTAAATGGACTAAACTATACCACAAAAAATATATATAAAATGAAACACTCAAATAAACACGTTATCTTTCACCTTAAGCATTATAAACATTAAATCCATACTTGTATAATAACAGTAGCAACCATATAAAGTACAAAACAGGGGGCTGGGATAATAGTCCATAATATAGTAAAATTGATACAGTATTAATACACAATTACTTTTAAAATTACTTATAAACCCCCCTATGTGGAGTCAAATACACGATGGCCTCAATAGCTACAAAAAGGCAATTTATATCCAACTCCACATTTAACCCCTTAGGGGTAACGGTAGAAATTTAAAAAATCCAGTTTCCCAAGCTTGGAAAGTTCCCTAACCTGGTTAGACACTCTCCACACTGGTTTCACATGATCGACCCCCCCAAAATCTCAAACCTGAGGAGTCCTGATTGTGGTGACGTTTAAAGTGTAGCGAGACATTATGGTCTTTAAACCCAAGTGTAATATTCTGTATGTGTTCCGCAATATGGACGAGGTAATTCGAGGGTCTTTTAGTGTGGCCCACATACATCAGATAAGGAGAAATATTCTAAAACCTGTTCCACCCATGGCCCCTAAGTTTATTTATAGAAAGGTCCCTAATGTGGGAGATAGGGTGGTAAAGAAAATCTTAAACCCTCCGTCCAGACCCTCCACTTTTTGGGACAAAGATGGCTTTTATGCTTGTCGAAAGTGTAAAGCATGCAGGGAAGTGGCTGTCCCTATGAGAGGAGTAGTTAAATTTACCTCGACTGTGAATCATAGAGAATTTGAAGTGAAAGAGTTCAATACATGTAACATTATGCACATCATGTATGTTTTGAAGTGCTCATGTGGGTTGATGTATGTGGGCCGCACTAAAAGACCCTTGAATGTCTGTATTGCGGAACACATACAGAATATTAGACTTTGGTTTAAACACCATAACGTCTCAATACACTTTAAACTTCACCACAATCAGGACCCCACAGGTTTGAGATTTTGGGGAGTTAATCATGTGACACCAGTGTGGAGAGGGTCTAACCAGGTTAGGGAACTTTCCAAGCGTGAGACGTACTGGATTTTTTAAATTGATACCCTTATCCCTAAGGGATTAAATGTAGAGTTGGCTATAAATTGCTTCATTAGCGATTATTGAGGCCATCCACATAGGGGGATTTATAAGTCATTTTAAAAGTAATTGTGTATAAATACTGTATCAATTTTACTATATTATGGACTATTAGCCTAGCCCCCTGTTTTTGCACTTTATATGGTTGCTACTTTTTAATGAGCACTTTAATACTGATGATGGATTTAATGCTTATAATGCTTAAGGTGAGAGATAACATTTATACAGTAATAAATTTAGTGTAGTCTGTTAGGAATCTTAAGTTTTTACTTGAGTGTTTAATTTTATATATATTTTTTGTGGTATAGTTTAGTCCATCTAAGGTATGTTCTTATGAAGATGATGCCCTATTGAAAGATGTGTTTTGATATATCAATATTAACCTAATGGCATTTAGATTGTGCTTAATGTATGCGGATATAAGGGTTATCTATATCATGCAATACCTATAATACCTATATACCTATAACAGAATGTTGCCCAAGCTGTAATATAGGAGCCGCAGGTGTGCCTAAGTTGTGCGCACTTGCAGGGTTAATTTAGTAGGCTGATATATAAAGCCGAGACGCCGCACCATAGGGCCATGCCCTCAGAGGAAGTCGTGATGATGAAATGCATCAGTGTGTGACCTGTGAGTTCCACGATCAAGAAGAGACAAACCAGGAAGTAAGCGGTGGACGCTACCTTCCTATAATGTGAGTCTCATCATCCCCTGTGTCATGCGGAACACACGTTTATGCCAAGATAGTCTTTTATACAGTTTGACTGATGGCATTTTATGGAATGTACTGATTTGGAATTTCAATAAAATTGTGAGAGAAAAATGGTATCACGCTATATGAGCCTTTGTTCTATCTGAATACCAGTGGAGAACCCAGGACAAACTGTGACACCCTCCATGATATTGAGGATAGCTGTGGCTAATATATCAATGTCCAATGTGTTCATCTCTCTGGTGAGTGTGAACCCCAAAGGGGAGTGTGACTCACGGATTCTGGTGTGAGGTGCACTGTTATCTATCAAAGTAGGATCATCACTTGTGTGTCTTCTGGGACTTCTCTCACCATGTATCAACTGTATTTCCTTGTGTGCTCTTAACGCATGAAAGCTAATTTATTATGACAGTAGTGCTGCTGTAATGATTATAGACACTTTTTAATAATAAGGTTATATTTTCTGCGCAGTGAGAATGACAGGGAGCTGGGAGCTATGCAGTTGTAGCCCTCCATTCACTGACTTTGGTAAATAGGGCCCCACTATACTGTATGATGTCGAATCTTTGACCTTGTAGGCATGGGCATTTGGAATCTGCATTTCAGATGCCTTTGGAAGGTATTGTATAAGCATTTGAGCACATTAGTTAAAATTTGATTTGAATCTTGCAGGGTGTAGGCCGGTAAAATTACATTAGCATGTTGTTATGCTATATCTTTCCACGTTCAGCTTGTCCTTCTCATTTGCATTTCTTCCTTGTAATGAGCGTAAAGTGTAAAAACTTGGCAAGCACACTGTATAGATTTATTTTACTGCTTGGCGTGCTTAAACCACAGGTTGTAAAAGTCAAACTTTATTTATAAGGAACAGTTACTCATCAAATGCAATACATATGCAAATTAATGTCACATACAAAGCATGTACAATTGAAACATCATCTATATATGTATTCTCATAGGTATGCTCTGCTTGCTTGTGACTCTGACCCCTGTGTACACGGCACATTCGATTTTGCACATGGTAATGTTCATTATTGTTCATTTTGACCCCAAACCTATCCCTGATATATACTATAAGCCAGTGGTGCCCAACCAGTGGCCCGGGGGCCACATGTGGCCTGCGGAGCCCTCTGATGTGGCCCGCGACCTCCTGCTCTGGGATGGCAAACCCAGATTGCAGGTTGCCTACCCGCCATGCCAGAGCATCAGTGTAAATGAAGCCAGCAGTAGAGGAAGCAAGCAGTTGCGGAGCAGAGCTGCATAAGCCAATGCTTACTGTATAGCACCAGCTCTGGTCATAGGTGGAGTGGTACCAAATGCACTCTGCCTGGGACATATCTGTTCTACAGTGGTTACTGTGCTTCTTTTAAACTGATCCACAGGTGTAGGGCAGTGTACCTGCGGCTTACCTGCACTGAGCCATAGACTTCTGGTTTTACCTTTGGGTTGGGTGCACTTTCAGAAAGTGCACCACACCTGCAGGATATTATAGAATTCTATGGCAAAGTACAGCTAACCTGCAGGAAAGCCACAGGTGCGGGTAGACCACAGACTATCAGTGTAAAAGTAGCCTTAGGCCCCTTTAACATGTTCTGTCTGACCCAATCGGACCCTCCCATTCGCCTCTATGGAACGGCAGATGTAAACAGACTTGTGTCTGTTTACACCTACCTGCTTCCAATCGAATCTTCTAAAAAAACAAAAGTGGATCCGTCCCCCTCCATTTGATCAGATGAGAGGGCCCATAGAGTAGAGTGGGCTGTATCCACTTTGCATACGCAGAGTGGACGCAGAACTGTCATCTGCTCATTTGTGGCCCGCGACTGGTTACTAAGTCTCTTAAGTGGCCCTCGTTCTTCAAAAGGTTGGGCGACCCTGCTATAAGTCTTGCAACCCCTTTTAAAATCCAGGTATGTCCAGGTATGGGGCACATGTGCGAGCTCCCCTGCCCTCCCACAATGCAATGGTCTGTGCCTCATCGGCCATCGATGGCTGTCACATGAGGAGTGTAAGTTAGGCCTAGAAGAAAGCAAATACTGTAGGAGTGAGAAGATTGATGGGTGAGTTAAGCAACCAAGGATAGCACATGTCTATCTGGTAGTGGACCACAGAGAAGAGTGTTATAATATAATGCTATGATAAGGGTATGTTTTAGCATTTTTGTGAAAAAAGGAATGGCAGTGTGATACGTTTTTAAGGCAGAGAGGACAGGAGGTCAGGAGGACCGGAGCTTTGCCAGGTACTCTGTTTTCCTCCCATGCTCCAAAGACATGCTGGTAGGAAAATTATCTAATTTCCACATTTGTTTTAGATTGTAAGCTCCTTGAGAGCGGGGAGTGATTGATGCAAATGTGCAAGCTGTAAAGCACTACATATTTTGTTGGTGCTGTTTTATATAAAAATCTGATACAAAGTTTAAAAGAAATCATACGGTGGACCAGCTAATGATCTTAGGCAAGAGCTTAGAGAACTGAGGTTATTAGAGTGTAGTCCACAATAACTATTTCCAGTAGGGGTGTTAGAGCAAGATTATGAGCAAATTATAAGCTTTTATTTGTCTATATACCAATTAAAGGATGTGAGAGAAGATGAGCATGAGGAGCATAAAAGCAGAGCCTGCAGCAGATAGTCAGGAACTTGAGACATTAGGAAGGCACCAGCAGGAGTCGAATGATAGATTTTGCTATCATCTAAATATACGTGGCATTGAAAGGCAAATAGGCTCAAAGGCTGCCCAGTACAATGGGTTTATTTGAAAAAGAGAAGGGGCCCAAGAACCTTGTGGTACATCAACAGAAAGAGGGCAAGAAGGAGGAAGCAGGGTTGAAACAAGAGAGAATTTAAATTAGTGAAGAATGGTCAGTTGTATAAAGGCAAAAGCTGATCAAGAAAGGTTACATAGTTACATAGTAGGTGAGGTTGAAAAAAGACACAAGTCCATCAAGTCCAACCTATGTGTGTGATTATATGTCAGTATTACATTGTATATCCCTGTATGTTGCGGTCGTTCGGATGCTTATCTAATAGTTTCTTGAAACTATCGATGCCCCTCGCTGAGACCACTGCCTGTGGAAGGGAATTCCACATCCTTGTCGCTCTTACAGTAAAGAACCCTCTACGTAGTTTAAGGTTAAACCTCTTTTCTTCTAATTTTAATGAGTGGCCACAAGTCTTGCTAAAGTCCCTTTTGCAAAAAAGTTTTATCCCTATTGTGGGGTCACCACAGGTGAGACTGGAGTAATGACCTTTAGATTTTTCAGTCAGCAGTCACAACTTTGATGAGGTCAGTTTTTATGCGAAGGTTTATTGTAGGCACATTACAAAAAGGCATTTGTATTACTATCTTTGTAGATGGGAAACGGCAAGCAAATGGTCAGGTAGTCAGCAATCTTGAAGAAATAATAGGTAAGAAAAAGTATAGTCACCTCTTTCTGGTAACTATATGTAGCCAGGAGCTGGATGTATATATATATTCCTGCAGTCAGGAGACACTGTGTAGCTTTGCTGCGGGGAAGCCCTCTAGTGCTGAGTTGACGCTGACCTGTTACCTTATTGATACAGAGACAAGGCAGAGCAAGGCATCTTGGCCCATGTAGTCTCAATGGATGGAATTTGTCCTCTTGGTGAATCATCAGGAACTACAATTACCAGATGGCTGATGGGGAAGAACAGACTGCTGGGAGTGGCTATAAGAGGAAATGGCTTAGGCCTAGCGCGAACTCTTAGGACCCCGGCAATGGATCTGAGTGCAAGCATTCTGTGACATTGTGTGCTGCAGTTGAGTCACGGTCTGCACCAGCAGAACCTTCCAGCAGATATTCAGGGGGACACCTGCGGGAAGCACCTCTTAGCTGTTTGGCGGCGACCTGAAGACCGCTCCTTTTCCATGTATCCTGCAGTGATATCAAATCCAGGTAAGCCGTAGTGCGGTGGGCGGAAGCCGTACACTATCCCCTGAGCACATTCCAGAGACACAGACACCATAATCATCATTATCTTCATCATCTCTTGTTCCAGTATGGTGAGCGGGTAAAAAGCTAAGTCTTATAGACACTGTATATAGACACCATTGTATCTTGCACCATCTATCATCTGTAGTGCCAAAAACCTAGGCCAAACCTTATAGACACTATATACAGACATCTCTACCTTCTACCAGCATACTTTTACTTGTAGCTCTACAGAGGACAACATTTTTAAGTAAGAGATCCCTGTGATTCCAGCTGCAGTTTGTTCAACACAGGAAGCTTTGCTTCTCTCTTTATTCACAATCAATGGATTTAGGTTGATTTGCTCTGCCATTCAGAAATTCCCTGCCTACAATTGTTTTCAAGAGCTAGCAGAAGATCAACCGGATTGCTTCACAGTTACACAGGACTACTTCTCACCTCCCTCCTCACTTCAGGGATTTATTTCTATAGAGCTCATAGAGTTATAATTCACCAAGAACTCTCTGTAAGAGCAGGTTGAATTTCAATACAGTTTCTTATTGCCAAAGATTCTAATGTTGTATTCACTATTCTGAATCTGTGTGTTGATAAGCGCAAGAGAGGGGTTTGACATCAATGAGAGTCAATCCTCTGATTTTCTGTAACCTTTTCAAATAGGCATTGCATGTGCCTTGCTGTGTACAGAGACTATAGTCCTCACCGCTGAATGTTTAATATTGATATATGGTTATTAATTTGTTATTGATAATGTTTCTATCAGTGATATTATTCTAAAATGGTAAGCTTGTGTTGATTTTCCAATTGTTTCCTTTCACTAAGTAAACAAGTTAATTGGTAATCTTATGTTGTGGACGTGAGGCCTGAATTTGAGGAAGATTACACCTATGCCTTGATAGAGTGGCGAGAGAGTGTTCCCGCTGGAGTCAGGAAAGATACCGTGAGTTTAGCTGAAGGATTAGAGGCTCAAGTGATACCTTTGTTGATGGTGGGTACTCCAGAGGAAGAGCACTCCAGACATGGTTCAGTTAGTCCTGGACCAGAGGAGGAGGTAGATGCTTCTGTGGTGGGAATGCCTCCTGCTTCCTTTTATATGGACATGAGCCGGTTGGTAGAGAGTCTGATAAGAAGCACTAATATTTTGGCAAATCAAGGGTACCGAAAGTTACAGTTCTTCTCGGGCCGTATACCAACCCCAGAAAGAGAAGAGGAGTTTAAAAATTGGATGGATCAAACCATTCAAGCAGTGGAAGAATGGAGTGTGCCAGAGGCAGTGAGGAGACAGAGGATAAGTGAGAGGCTCAGAAGCCCGGCAGCAGATGTCATTCAGAGTTTTAAAGGGGGAAAGCCAGACTGTATAGCCATGGATTATATTGAAGCTTTCTGTGCAGTTTATGGAAGAGTAGAAAAGATCCCAGATTTGATGTACAAGTTCAAGCACACTCATTGGTACAGAGGAGAAAAATTGCCTGCATTTGATTATTCTGTAGGGGATCAACCCGAAAGAGGCAGATAAATTCAGGCTGGGTAGAATTCTAAAGGGGGCCAGACCCAATCACCCAATTGTGCTTCGTCTGCTGTTAAAAGGGACACTGATAGCTCCAACATTCCCAGAGCTAATGAAGCTGGTCAGGGAGGAAGAAGCCTTGCTGGATGAGAAAAATCAAGGGTCGCGAGAAGGGAGAAAGGTTCCCTTAAAGACAGGAATTTCAACATTTGACACGTTGGTTATGGTGTGCCCCAGGCCTCCAAGAGCTGAACAGAATTTCCTGTTGATTAGAACTAACACTACCTTAGTGAGAAGGCCATTAGCATCTGAGGTTAGAGAAGATGGTTCAGTGTCCAACAGGATCCACCCACAGTTATACCAAGCATGACAACGAGTAATTAAGGAGCAGAATGCCCCAGTCAAAGGAGTGGGATGCTTATCAAAGTTAGATACCCGAGAGAGAGTGCTACAGGCTGGAGAGTGATGCTGCTTTCCTGAAGGCCACTGTCAAAATCACTTGGGAACATCCAGGACCCTTTGTTGTGCTAGAAACTGATGCACAAGTAGAAGCTTCTGGGATAGTGATGGTTACTGAGTTGGTTTCTACTAAGGCCCTGTTCCGAAGTGGGAAGAAGGTGTCAATTAGTCTCCGGAATGTTACCAATTACCCAATGATATTAGGGGCTCGCATGCTGGTGGGACAAGTGAGTACAGCTATCCAAGTACCTCCAGCAGAAGTTGTTATAGGAGAAAAATACCAGGGGCTGCAGAAGGAAATGGGGGAGTGTGCTGAGGTGGTACCCCCTGTCTGGTGAAAAAGAATGAAGTTACAGTTGTCTCGATGGGAGAAGATCTTTTCTGACAACGATTTTAAAGTAGGTTGTGCTAAAAATGCACAGCATTGAATCGGGTACAAGAAGACAAACACTTTTGGGAGAGAGCTTAGAGGATATGCCTCAGGATCTAAGGGAGCAATTGGCTGAGTTGAAGAATTCAGGAGTGATTCAAGAGTCCAGAAGTGCCTACACTTTGCCTATTGTGGTGGTACGGAAGATAAATGGAACATTGTGCATGTGCATAGACTATCAAACCTTGAATCTATGGACTGTCCCCGATCAGTATACAACTCCCCATATTAAGGAGTGCTGGATTCGAAAAGTGGGTATTACCAAATATCGATGCACCCTGAAGATAGAGAGAAGAGGCACAAGCAACACCAGCAACATTTCAATGATTGATGGGGAAAACTGTGGGGGACATGAATTTGATCGAGGTTCTGGTATACCTGGACGACATCATCGTGTTTGGAAAGACCTTAGAAGGACATGAGGCGCGGTTGGAGAAAGTCTTTGAAAGTTTACACGAGGAAGGGCTCAAACTATCACTGGAAAAGTGTCAGTTTTACAGAACTTCAGGCACCTATTTAGGCCATGTTGTCTCTGCCAGGGGAGTAGCTACAGATCCAAAGAAGCTGGAAGCAGTCACTGCATGGCGTAGACCCCAGACTTTAATGGAATTAAAGTGATACTAAAGGATCGGTTTTAATTTTTTTTAAATAACAAACATGTCATACTTACCTCCACTGTGCAGCTGGTTTTGCACAGAGTGGCCCCAAACATCCATTTCTAGGGTCCCTTTGTGGCTTTTGCGGCTCCTCCCTGCATTAGATAACCCCTTTGGAGAAGCACTTTCCCAAAGGGGTTACCTTGCGGATGCGCTCCCGACTCCAGCATTTGGCGTCCATAGAGGCCGAATGCAGGACTTGGCCCCGCCCCTGGCGCCAGTGTCATTGGACTTGATTGACAGCAGTGGGAGCCAATGGCTGCAATGCTATCAATCTATCCAATCAAGAGGCAGCAAACTGTGGAGAGAGGGATGGCGGGGACACGCCAACGGAAATTCAGGGCTCAGGTAAGTAAAACAGGGAGGCTAGGGGGCGCTCCCGACTCCAGCACCAATGACTGCAAGGTGTTTTTTCACCTTAATGCATAGGATGCATTAAGGTGAAAAAAGATGAGCGTTTACAACCCCTTTAAGATCCTTTCTGGGGGTTTTGCTCCTATTATCGAAGGTTTGTAGACAACTTCGCAAAGATTGCCAGACCCCGAAATTAATTACTACAAGTTGTTTTGAGATGAAGACATGATGAACAATGGACTCGGCCACGTGAGGAGGCTTATCAACGTTTAAAGAGGAGTCTTACTGAAGCCCCAATCTTGGCCTATGCAGACCGAACAAAGCCCTATGAGCTTCATGTGAATGCTAGTCAAGATGAGTTGGGAGGAGTCTTTTACCAAGAACAAGATGGTGGGCTCAGGCTGGGGGCATATGTGAGCTGCAGCCTTATCCCCTCTGAGAAAAATTACCTGGTTCAGAAATTGGCGTTCTTGGCCTTGAAATGGGCGGTAGTTGACAAGCTGAAGGATTATTTGTATGGAGCCAAGTTTGTAGTGAAGACAGACAATAATCCCTTGACTTACCTCTTGATCTCTGCTAAGTTGGATGCCACTGGACATTGCTGGTAAGCTGCACTGGCTGGATTTCAGTTCAGTTTCAAGTATCGGCCTGGAGCTGGCAACAGGGATGCTGATGCCCTGTCCCGGTGGCCTCGTCGGCCCATGAAAGAATCCAGACAATAAACATTGTGTCCATTGCTGGTTGGGGCCTTCAACTACTGAAGTTGACATAGGAAGATTCAATAATTGGAGCAGAGAGAGAAGACCATCAAAAAGGGTGGAAAGGTCGCCCAATCGAGGAAGTGAATACCTCGCCACCACCTAGGAGCATATATGCCGTTGAAACTGGGAGTACTGGTCCAATGTTGAATCAGGCAGAGGGAAATTTGATTAGCTTTACAGAAGGGGATTTACTTGTGTTGGAGCCAGTAAGCCAAATGGAGAAGGAATTGCCGTTGTTAGATGAAGAAGAAGGTGAGAATGTGCTAAACTCCGATCCTGTTGATGAGGCTAGTCTTACCAATCCTAAATTGGGTCCCACAACTCCATATACTGACCTACTGTCAATGACTCATGATCTTACCAATATGAAAAGCCCTGAAAGGAACTCCACATCAGTGAAAAGTCCTAAAAGGAACCTTATGCCAGGGCCAGAAGTTCATTCAACTGTCAGATTGAGGAGAAATATACATCCTCCAAGACGACTCATGCCAAACACGACCGGTTTTCCCATCGGAATAAACTCTGAAGGTTTTTCAAACGGAATTCCGCTCAAACTGTCTTGCATACACAAGGTCACACCAAATTCCGACCGTCCAGAACGCGGTGACGTACAACACATACGACGGGACTAGAAAAAGGAAGTTCAATAGCCAGTGCACCATCCTTTGGGCTCCTTCTCCTAATCTTGTGTTTATCTCGTGTTAGTAGAAGTTTGGTGAGAGACGATTCATGCTTTTCAGACTCGGGCTTATTCCTTTAGTTTTACTGCTGTTCAGTTAGTGCTTGTGGGTTTGTATCTGTATTTCAGTGCGTGTAGTCAGTTCGTATCTGTTTTTCAGTGCCTTCTTGTCCGCCCGTTACTGATTTTCAGATCGCTCTTCACAGGCCTTGCTGTTCTTCAGTGCGTTCGGTTAGTTTGTTCTGAGCAGCCAACCACTTTGAAGCCATGGTGCGGGTATGTACTCGTCGTAGAGTTCATGCTGTGTGGGGGCTTGGTGTTTGGGTTGTTACTTGGACCCATGCCCAGTCCATGAACAGGGTGGGGAGGAGTTCATGAACCAAGAATTGGTTACTCCAGCGTGACCAATTCTCTCATATGCCTTTGCTTTGTGAGATCCAGGAGAATAACCCTGATGATTTCAGGAACTTTCTCCACATGACAGACCCCGTTTTTCACCATCTGTTGGCTTTGCTGTCCCCTTATATTACAAAGCAGGACACCTGCATGTGGCAAGCTAGAGGCTAGTCACCACGTTGCGGTACTTGGCGACAGGGAGAAGTCTACAGGATCTCAAGTTCTCTACAGGCTTCTCCCCCCAGGCTCTGGGGATCATTATTTCAGAGACCTGTTCTGCTATTATTCAGGTCCTGCAAAAGAACTATATTAGGGTAAGTTTTATCCTTTAATATCACATTCTATGTATTTAATGTATGCTAATGTATTGTATTTCTTTCATCATTCCCTAATTACCATGATTGTAATATGCTGTTAATGTCCCCTTTGTCCTCATGCATGCTTTAAGCTTTTAATGTTCCTTTTTTGTCCTTCATGCATATTTGCCTTCACTAACCTCCCCAGCATGCTATCCTGGGGCCATATACACCTAGACTAGTCACTTAACAATGTATTTTTTACCCTAAACACCCCCTAAAATGTGTTCAAGTGTTATTGTTGTCCTTAAATTCTGGCAGAGTGTTAAATACTCCTTAAAATGTTATACTGATGTTGGCCAAGAATATTTTTGTGTAATCTGTCCCAACTGTGGAGGAGCTTTAGATGGAAAGCACGTCCACATCGTGCCACCACCCCATTCGTGGGTCTTACTATTATAACTATAAGGAGTTTAATAGCATAGTGTTGATGGCGGTGGTGTCGGCACAATATGAGTTCCTCTATGTGGATGTGGGGAAGAATGGCCGGATGTCAGATGGTGGAGTCTTCACCCAGACGGAGTTTTCCTGATGTCTCCAGACTGGTAGCCTGGCATTGCCACCTGCTGCGGACAACGTTGAAGGACTCCCGTTTGTCTTTATTGCCGATGGTGCATTCGGTCTGGGAGAGCACCTGATGAGGCCATTCCCCCAGAGAACCCTTACCCCGGAGAGGAGGGTTTTTAACTACTGGCTGGCCAGAGTCCGAAGAGTCGTTGAGAATGCCTTCGGAATAATGGCCAGCCGGCTGCGCCTGTTTCTGACAGCAATACATATGGCGAACTACAAAATTAACCACATCATCTTATCCTGCTGCATATTGCACAATATTTTAAGGAAAAATTATCAAAATTATCTTGCCTTAGTTGGGCCTGAGGCGGGATTTCCTGTGAATCCCCTGACGGGCCTGTATACTTGAATTTTCTTTATTGCTTGTGTTTTTTTTTTAGCTGTGTCCTAGGTTCTCCTAGTGCACTTGTAGTGCCAAGTGGATTTTCCTTTAGTAAAAAAGCCCCATTGTCACTGTAAACACAAAATTACTTCTAAAACTGGTATTGAGCATTGAAAGCCACACATTGATGATTATCAAAATTTTTACCCTGTGCACATTCACATGTGCGTTATAAAACTTTTTAGGAAAATACTTTTTTTTTCCCAAGTTTAAAAAAAATAAAACATTTTTGGTATAAATAGGCATGTTTATAAACATAACCTACACAACTCTTAAACTTACAAAGTTCAACATATAAAAACTGAAGGCAATATCAGACATTATAGTGTCAAAAATGTCTTGATATTGCCTTAAACAGATGGGGTGATGTCAGCCCTGTAAAAGCTAAATTTTGAAGATGCACACAATTTGGGAGTCAAAATGGGTATTTCCCTCTTGATCCCATGCCTAATGTCAACATGTGCTATCTCCCATCATGGGGGATCAATGGACGTGTTTTGAGGGTGCAACCCCTTCTTCTCTCCTACTAAAGTTAAGAGGAAGGGGTTGCACCCACAAAACCCGTACATTAATATCCCCTGATGGCAGATAGCACATGTTGACACACCGTGTGCATCTTTAAAATTTGGCTTTTAAAATGTAAAATATAAATTTTTGTTTAGTGCAACAAATGTTACAATGGTGGCATTTGGAAGATATTTAGATTCTCCCCAACACATCAATCATATTCTTCATTTGTTGTTCCATAACATTGAGTTTATTCCTTGTGATGTCAATTTCACGATTCCACACCATGATGTCCTGTATTAGCCTTTGTGCACTGTCACTTGTGAAATGTTACCAACGGTATACTTAGCATACAGAGTCTAGAAATAGGAATATGAAACTTTGCTGGAAAGTGGGGTACAATTGTCTGTTTTGGGCAGAGTTCCAAGCTGAAGACATGATTTTTTACCTTACCAAAGCTGTAATACTTACCTTTTTGTGACAATTTACACACATGGAGACACCCCAAGTATCCACTGGAGCCCTGTGTGGAACACCTTTAAAAAGTTTGTTCTTGTGCTCCACACTAGTGGTCCAGATGTGTAAACAGCTGCTGAGTGTCCTCTCCTTACATTACACTGAATCAAGCTTGCATTTCATTCTAGTTACAAACACATCTAGACAGCAATGTCCAAAACGTATTTTTAGACATATAGGCATGACCAAATGTATTTAACCTTTATCTGCCTAAAACATCGTATTTACTGAGCGAACAATGTTTCCTATGACCGATTAATGTGCCCATGAACATGAAAGTCGCCATTTTAAACTGTACAACAGTAAAGAAAAGCACATGGAGCAGCATGCAAGTAATAATAATAATCGGAACACACGACAAATACTTACTTTTTAGAAGCACTTTCTTGATCCTTCTATACTGATCCTGCTCCCTCAGTTTCAGGTCTGACCAGCATTTCCTCAATTGCTCCTTTGACCGTCATATACCAAAAGTTGTGTGCAGACTCTTCACAACATTTGTCATGATTTTGGCCTTTCTCAGATTAGGGTTTGTGAATGGTCCATGCTTCCCATCATAGTCGTTTCTCCTCAAGATGTCCACCATCTCCACCATATCTACAAAGGCCATATTTGAGGCCTTAAATCTTCTCCTCTGGGATCGGGACATTTTGGCATCCGTGCTTTCCTCCTCCTTGTTGCTGGAATTCACCTGCTGTATCTCCGCCATGTCGCTACTGTGTGCCGAAAGAGAAAGGGTGGGGAATAGACTAGAAAGTACGTCAGGGGTGGGTGACGCACATGCACAGTGTATATCAAGCTAACACACGTGTCGTACCTACGTTCTGTGTGCGGAAGAATGGAAGTGGTGAGCATCCTAAATAAAGGTAAAATTTTAACTTGGGCCATCAGTGGCCTATACTGATTCAAGATTGAGGCCTATATTGGGATAAGATTATGAGAGTTTAGGCTGACATTAGTGTTTTTATCTTGTGTATTCTCTTACAGCAAATATGAATCACTTTAAGGACCCAGAATTCATGGCCAGTTTCATAGACCGGTACAGGGAAATGAGGAATTTGTGGGAGGTGAAACATAGCTTATATTATAATAAACAAGCTAGGAGGTCAACGCTGGAGAAACTTCTGGATTTTGTGAAGACTTGGGTCCCTGATGCAACCATCTGTTCTAAGAAAAGAAAATTGGGATCTTGAGGAACATTAGAAGGAACATAATACTTTTTAGAAATCACTCAGATCAGGAGCAGCAGCAGCGCAAGTGTATGTACCCAGGCTGTGGTACTTCAACAAACTGCGTTTTCTGGACCAGACTGAAGGCAGGGAATCACTTTCTACCCTTTCCTGCAGCCTTTACTCCACCCTTGCCTCAACCCCAGCAGAGGCTGACGAGGAACAACCTGGGCCTTCCATCCTGGAAGAAGTAGATGTGCCCAGCCTGAGTCAGTTATATTATTTTTATACATATTTATTGTCCTAATATTAATGATGTTAACTAGATGTTATACTGTATTTTTCTGACCTCTTTTCCCCCAGAAATATGGGGGGAAATGTGCCCACGTCTTATTGTGCGAATATACGCTTGGCACCGCCCCCCCCGCCATGCTCCGGAGCGCTCCACGGCCTCAGCCTTAGGAAAGGCCGCGGCTTCAGTCTAGCTCTGGATCGGTGGCCATCTTTGTGCAGCCGCCGTTTGCAATTTGATCGCTCCGTCAAATGACGGAGCGATCACTTGTAAACAAACCTTGATGACGCCGGTTCCTCTCTCCCCTCTGTGTACAGATCTGTACAGTGCAGGGGAGAGATCGGATGGCAGCAGCGCTGTGGGCTGCATCTGTAGTGCCCACAGCGCTGCTTTGTGACAAGTGCAGTCACAGCCATCCCGCAATACCCTGCCAATACTCTGCAATACCCTGCCAATACCCTGCCAATACTCTGCCATACCCTGCTAATACTCTGCAATACCCTGCCAATACTCTGCAATACCCTGCCAAAACTCTGCAATACCCTGCAATACCCTGCCAATACTCTGGAATACCCTGCCAATACTCTGCCATACTCTGCCAATACTCTGCAATACCCTGCCAATATCCTGCCAATACTTTCTATGGTAATGGTTACTCTGCATTTTCTATGGTAATGGTCACTCTGCATTTCATGGGCACTGGAAAATATGTTAGTACACCATTTGGTTCAGAATATTATTTTTTCTTGTTTTCAGCCTCTAAAACCTAGGTGCGTCTTATGGTCAGGTGCGTCTTATGGAGCGAAAAATACGTTAATTGATAACAAATTAATGATTTCAAAAAAGTGATTTACATATCAATAGTAGTGGCCAAAAATGTTTGGGACAAGAATAAAAATGCTGGGGTCAGAATGATACCCTTTTTTATTTATTAACATTCAATTTGCAAGTCATGAGCTGAAAATTGTGTGTGATTGATGAAGAAAAGACTAAAACTATGTCCCTTTTTATACACAGGATGAGCTCAGCTAGGAGGAGGGTCTGGAATGCGGCAGCCAGGAGGAGGCCGTGCCCAGTGTCAGCCAGGAGGAGGCTGTGCCCAGTGTCAGCCAGGAGGAGGCTGGGCCCAGTGGCAGCCAGTAGGAGCCTCACCCAATCCCAGGTGCCTCCCCTCCGCCTTGCAACAAAAAGGCCCAGGAAGGGGACAATGACAGTAAAGGCACCACTGTGCCTCATTAGGGAGCAAGTGATGTCCTCAGAAGCCCCCCCAATGCTGAAGAGGCCTATGGCTGCACTAGCCACAAGATTGCTGAAATTAGAGAAGGGCCAACGCCTCCTCTTTGAGGGAATTATTGGTGAGGCCCTTTAGAAGGGGTTGAGGGGCCAGCTGACTGAGAACAGCCACATATATGAGCTCGCCCATCCTCCTCCTCCTGCCACAAGTCCAAGGAAGGCTGCAGGAAAGGGTGCAGGGAAGCGTGGAGGGAAGGCTGCAATGGAGAGAAGAAAGTGATGACCTGGCTTCACTCTTGTCTGACAGAAGACGCAGGCTGGTGTAGTACCACAGCCAGGGGATAGCATACAGACGAGCGTTTTTTTTTTCCTGATAGGAATTCGTTCCATCAGAAATATTTAGAATATGTTCTATTTCTAGGTCCATCAGAATTTTCGACATAAAAAGTCAGATGGGGCATACACACGATCGGAATATATGATGAAAAGCTCCCGTCTGACTTTTTCTGTCGGACATTCCACTCGTGTGTACACGGCATATAGAGTGTGACAGATTTTTACTATGATCAAGTCCACTGGTTCTAATGTATGCAGTGCAATAGAATTGTGGTATAATGATGTTCAGAACTCAGATTGTGCTGGGGATCTCCCATTCCACACTGCTAAGAAAACATCAAATCTAGTTGCCATGTTCAGGTTAATGTAACTGCTTGTTAGCTGTGCTCAAGGAGTTAACATCTGAACAAGCTATTTCAGTACTGCACAATATAACCTTAATGAATACTTGGATAGTATTTCTGTACTTGAAAACTCTGATTTATGATTTCCGTTTTGGTGTATCATTTCTGTAATTGTCATTATATAAAAAATAACAAGCTTATTATATCCAGGATTGGAGAAATCGTTCAACGTTCAGGCTCATTTCACTCATGAATTATGTATTATATATGTAGGATTAACTTGTATTTTTTTAGTGTTTTTTTTTTAATTGTACCAATGAAATATGTTGTATTTTAGCATAAAATGCATTTATTGGTTATATGCTAATGGCTGGATGAGGGACTTTGGACAAGGTCCCATGAACATGGGGTGTCGGAAAGTGTACATGCTACTCACATTTGTGTATGTGTGGGGGGGGTCAGCCCTGTGCGTTTGCGGTGGTCTCCCTCAGAGCTTGGCCCTCCACTGAGTATATAAAAGTGATCCACAACTGCCATGTGTTGGAAAATGTTTCCTGTCTCTGTTGCGCCGTGAGGACAAGGTCCTCCATGCGTCTTATGTCCTCTACCCTAGAAATCCATGAGGCTATAGTCGGTGGGGTAGTAGACTTCCAGTGAAGTGGTATGCAGGCTTTGGCTGCGTCCAGCAAGTGTCTAATTACAGATTTTTTGTATACCTTCTGTGGGGTGTTGGATGCGTGTAGGAGGAAGTACGCAGGGTCCTCAGGTATCGGGCGGTCTGTGAATTTCTGGGTCACTTCGCGGACCTTTTTCCAGAAGTGGCTCAGAACCGGGCAGGACCAGAAAATGTGTAGTAATGTCCCCTCATCTGCTTGGCATCGCCAGCAGAGGTCGGACGTCGCTGGAAAAAATTTGTGTAGTAGTGCTGGGGTCCTGTACCATCTCGACAAAAGTTTATAGTTGGTCTCCTGGGTTTTCGCACACACCGAGGATTTGTGGGTAAATGTAAGTATACGTTGCTTTTGGGCTGTGGTGAAGTGGCATTATATTCTATATGGGTGAGAAAGTTTGGCTTTTATGGGATTCTGTGAGAATTGTGCTGACCTTGGGAAGATTATTTGCTTGTGTTAGATTTTGCACCCCAAGGCCCTAGGAGCGTGTTTGAATTACAAGCTGTTTCGGTTTTGCACCATTCTGTGTCCAGACAGACCATAAAATTGTTCTATAATCGGGTCCAATGGCCAATTCATGTTGGAAGAAAAGTGTTATAAATAAAAGTGTATAGATCCCTAGTGCCCTTTGAAACTTTTTTTCCCCCAGAGTACCCTCTATTTATTTCACTTTTTTCTGTGCTGCCCATCCCTTTTCTCTTTTTAAACGCTTTATTTAACAATTTTTAACATTACATGGCAAAGAGCATGGGAACAGTAACATCGTACAAAGGATTGGGGCATAGAGTATGGACAACTGCGTTATTCATCATTAAGGGCTACAAAGCATAGAAGAATCACATAAAGTCAAGGAAACAAGCACATCTTAGAGATATACCGTAGAAACACGGACAATACAAATAACAAGTATGCATTGGCTGAACACCCAACTGTTCAGTTCACAGCCGAACAGGGGAAATGTTCTAATACGAATGGCGAACCCCATTGAAGTCTATGGGAGCTGAACAGGAAAAATCTAAAGTGCCCATTTTGATGGCTTATATGTAAGTAATTGGCCAAAAAATGGGTATGGGGGTCTGGGTACTGCCCTGGGGCACATGTATCAATACAATGTTTTTAAAACAATTGTTTTTTTCAGGAGACTTTAAATTATACTTAAAGTGCAACAATAAAAATGAAAACTTCCTTTAAATATAGTGCCTGGGGGTCCCCTTAATGTGCCTGCATAGTGGAGCATCTGTAGCATGAATAAAACATGCTGCACCTTGTCCCCATGTTGATGGAGAGAAGGGCCTCACCCCCACAACCGTGGCCGGTGGTGGTAGGGGTCTGTGGGCGGGGGGCTTATTGGAATCTGGAAACCCCCTTTAACAAGGGGGCCCCTAGATCCTGCTCCCCCAATGTGAATGAGTATTGGGTACATAGTACCCCTACCCATTCACCAAAAAAGTGTCAAAAGTAATTAAGAGACAAGTTTTTAACTATTCCTTTATTAAAAAAATAAATAAATAGTGTCCCAATGTAAATCCATCGTCAATCACGCCACCTACCTGAACAAAAAAAAAATTCTCCTGCCGAATGTGTGCTCTGTGCTTTGACATTTCTTATATAGGTAAGAGCGGGGCCACCTTGCCACATCACCCAGTGGCCCCACTCCCATGTGATGTCACATGCCCAGCATGCACCAATCCGTAACATCAGAAGGGGGCGGTGCCACCGGGTGACGTAGCCAGGTGGCCCCGCCCCTTACCTATATAAGAAAAAGGAGAACAGTTGGGACTTTATATGAGGCGGTGACCTGGTAAGGTCAATTACCTCTATCCCTGGTATCTATATGTCAAAAAAAGAGGGGAAAGGGGTTTGGGACTTTGAATGAAGCACGTACTGTAGGTAGAAAGAATTCAGTTTATTTTATAAATTAACATACAAACGCATAGTCATGAGTAAGTGTATATCCAATACAATTATAATAACTGGTACAATTCAGAAAAATGTATATCTATATACAATGTAGAGGGGTTGCCACATGATTATAAATGATTAATATCAAAAAATGTAATCATAGGGACATGGCATATAATAGCTCTATGCACTTTGTGGATTGATCCACTCTTCAGGAGCATGCACGTCAGTTCAAAAAAATATAATAGGAGTTGCTGTATGGTTTGATACTACACAAGGAAAAAAGATAAATCATAAAGAATAAAATAAAATAAAACCAAGTATAAAAACCCACTCTCTACCATACTTACAAGGTTGACTATATAATAAAAGTGCGGCAATGTAGATCAGGGATGCCCAAAGGAGGGCATCTCCAACTGGAACTGAGGTGGTGTGAGTGGCCTGCTGTCCAGCAAGAAAATCATCCAGGGGAGACAGATTTCAAGAAGTTGAAGTAGTCAGAGTGACCATAAGTACTGAGACCATCAATGAAGGACTTCTGAAAAAATATATATGTATATAGTTTTTATATGGTTATAGTATGACACATGCAAGGTGTCCTGTGCTCGGTAAAAAACAGGGGGATTGAAGTACTAAAAAGTATTGGTGGTAGCCAAGGTGTAAAAATACACTTACTCATGATTACGTGTTTGTATGTTAATTTATACTATAAAATTAATTTTTTATACCTACGTGCTTCATTCAAAGTCCCAAACCCCTTTCCCCTCTTTTTTTGACCTTACCTATATAAGAAATGTCTAAACGCAGAGCAGGCATTCGGCGGCCTCCCAGGAAGCGGGAACATTTTTAATTTTTTTTTATATTTTGGGTTTGGCGGGAGGTGTGATTGACAATGGACGTCAGGACACTATTTTTAATTTTTAATAAAGGATTGTCACAAAATTGTCTCTTGTATTTATTACTTTTTGACACTTTTTGGTACCCGATACTTATTAGCAATGGTGGGGGGTGGAATCTGGCAGCTTCCAAATTCTGATAAGCCCCCCACCCGCAATCCCCTCCGCCCCAAAGCACCCACCCCCTATGTTGTGGGCATGTGGCCTGGTATCGTTCGGGGGGCACTCGCCCGCCCCCCCCCTTTCCTGACCTGCCAGACTGCATGCCCAGATAAGGGTCTGGTACGGATTTTGGGGGGGACCCCACGCCATATTTATTTTGGCACCCAAAGGGCCTGATATGGACTGGGGTAACCCCACGCCGTTTTAAATTTTTTTTTTTAACCGGCACTTTTTTTTCTTTTATTGTTCAGCTGTCAGTGGGGAAACCCATTGACAGCTGATGACTCACCGGTTATTAAGGACGCAGTGGCTGGCTTTACAACCAGCTTACACTGTGCCCTGATTGGGCAAAGCTTTTCCCAATGGGGGCACAGAATGCACTGTGCAGAGCTCAAATTCAGATGTTCAGCGAAAGGCCGAACGGGCAAATGTTCGGACTGAACTGATGCCCATTCCTAATAACAAGTATTTTGCAGGGTTTACACTTACAAAAGTCAACACAGCATGACAAATTATCAGCCCCTGATATTTACAGACAGGTATAAAAGTCACAGATTTTTACAAGCTGTAAGTAAATTTACTGACGGTTGGCAGCCCTGGACAGACAGCAATTATAACCTGATAGTGGTTTCAATGATGCTCCACTCCATCCAACATTTTTTAAAAAGTTTTCTCCCTAGATATACTTTTTTGGGCACAGAGGGAATTATTGAGTGTTATTATAAAAGCATCTGTATTTCCTGGACAACCATGGAACTATATGGCTAGAACATGCCTCATTTTATCATCATCTGTTCCCGAAATCAGCTCATTAGCGGCTCAAGATAAAGCGTTCTGGATATATGGATTAATCCCCTAGACGTCCGCAGCCTCCTCCGTACCTGCATCTATGTTTCGCAATCTTTGCCAATTGATATAATTAGCGAAGAAGCAGAACGCGGGGAAGCAGATTGATTCACCCAAAGGAGATGTCTTTCTGTTGTCAGCTCTCAGATTAACGCTGACCTGCTGCTGAGAATGATTTTATTCTGCTTTATTAGTGTGAATTCTGCCACATCACATCAGCCTGTGGCTTCCTGTACCCGGGCGGATGTCCAATTCTCACTCTGGGCCAATGTAACACAATCGTCCGGCATTCCGTTTGCTCAGGGTCAGAGGACGCTCTGACAGTAGATGAATGTGAGGAGTCACAGTCATCAGCGGCTCAGTTGCTGCTTGCTGGATGTTTTCAGCGCTCAGAGGGGGTTGTACGGCAAACGCAAACATCCGCCGTGCAAACGGAGAGCTTGAAATGAGTTTTGTAAACATGGCACGGATATCTGATGACGGACCTGCTGGGCAATCAGATTGCCATTGTTTTTGAGTTAAAGTGACTTTTTACATACAAGTTTTTTTTTCTGTTTTTTTTTTTTTTTTTTAATCTTTATTGCAGAGAAGATTGTTTTCTTTGGAATGGATGGAAATATTGTGTAGACTGTCAACCACAGAAGCCATAATTGACAGGATACCAAATGTCCATTGGTATAGATAGCTTGGTTCTAAACTGTCCTCATTAGTGGAAAGGGCAATTCTTCAATGGTGAGTGCTACAAAGGCTCAACTCAAACTGAACATATGGTGGATAATATAATAAGTGAAGGTGACCTGCAGTGAAAAACATGTTTCAAAACAAGCAGTTGGTCTTGATATACAGTATCTCACAAAAGTAAGTACACCCCTCACATTTTTGTAAATTTTTCATTATATCTTTTCATGTGACAACACTGAAGAAATTACACTTTGCTACAAAGTAAAGTAGAGAGTGTACAGCTTGTATAACAGTGTAAATTTGCTGCCCCTTCAAAACTCAACACACAGCCATTCCATTAATGTCTAAACCGCTGGCAACAAAAGTGACTACACCCCTAAGTGAAAATGTCCAAATTGGGCCCATGTCACTCGTTAGTGTTACAAGGTATCAGGTGTGAATAGGGAGCGAGGGAGCAGGTGTGTTCAATTTGGTGTTATCACTCTCACTCTCTCATACTGGTCATTGAGACCATGCCATGGCAGCTCATGGCAAAGAACTCTCTGAAGGATCTGAAAAAAAAGATTGTTGCTCTACATAAAGATGGCCTAGGCTATAAGAAAATTGGCAAGACCCTGAAACTGAGCTTCAGCATGGTGGCCAAGACCATACAGCGGTTTAACAGGACAGGTTCCACTCAGAACAGGCCTCGCCATGGTCGACCAAAGAAGTTGAGTACATGTGCACAGCGTCATAGCCAGAGGTTTTCTTTGTAAAATAGATGTATGAGTGCTGCCAGCATTGCTGCAGAGGTTGAAGGGGATGGGGGCCAGCCTGTCAGTGTTTAGACCATACGCCACACACTGCATTAGATTGGTCTGCATGGCTGTCATCCCAGAAGCAAGCCTCTTCTAAAGATGATGCACAAGAAAGCCCGTAAACAGTTTGAAGACAAGCAGACTAAGGACATGGATTACTGGAACTATGTCCTTTGGTCTGATAAGACCAAGATAAACTAATTTGGTTTAGATGGTGTCAAGTGTGTGTGGCAGCAGCCAGGTGAGGAGTACAAAGACAAGTGTGTCCTGCCTACAGTCAAGCGTGATGGTGGGATTGTCATGGTCTGGGGTTGCATGTATGCCGCCGGTGTTCTGCCGAGAAAGGTCCCCCTGGCGCATAATGTCCCCCCTGTGCTGCGCAGGCACTGTGCTTGTGCAGTACGACCCACAAAGCAGTCACCGAAAATAGCCAAAGCTGAACACCTGTGAGTCATCTGTACAAGGCGCCTGTAACAGGGCTGCTCGCCACACTTCGTGCACGGCCTCGCTGCGATCGGCATATTTATATACTAACTCTATGTCCACTTGGATGGTGGGGCTTGAACTTGGACTTAGGGTAGAATTAGTGCGCAGGCGCCATGTAGAGCTGACGATCAGCTGTTCATCTTCGGAGACTTTTGGCGGCTTTGCAATCGTTCATACTGCACAAGCGATTTGCTTTTGCAGTACAGTGGGGACATTATCCGCCAGGGGACCTTTTTTCGGCAAGACATTGGCACTGAGGAGATACAGTTCATTGAGGGAACCATGAATGCCAACATGTACTGTGACATACTGAAGCAGAGCATGATCCCCTCCCTTCGGAGACTGGGCCGCAGAGCAGTAATCCAACATGATAACGACCCCAAACACACCTCCAATATGACCACTGCCTTGCTAAAGAAGCTGAGGGTAAAGATAATGGACTGGCCAAGCATGTCTCCAGACCTAAACCCTATTGAGCATCTGGTGGGCATCCTCAAACGGAAGGTGGAGGAGCGCAAGGTCTCTAACATCCACCCTCTCTGTGATGTCATCATGGAGGAGTGGAAGAGGCAACCTGTGAAGTTCTGGTGAACTCCATGCCCAAGAGGGTTAAGGCAATGCTGGAAAATGTTGGTGGCCACACAAAATATTAACACTGTAGGCCCAATTTGCACATCTTCATTTAAGGGTGTACTCACTTTAATTGCCAGCGGTTTAAACATCAATGGCTGTGTGTTGAGTAATTTTGAGGGGACAGCAAATTTCACTGTTATACAAGCTGTACACTCACTACCAAAAATCTGAGGGGTGTACTCACTTTTTTGAGATACTGTGTAAGCAATTACATTGATCTGCAAGTCTAACTGTTCAATGTCATTGCCTATAAGCTCCCTGCAGCTGACCTTTTCCCCGGTACTAACTTACCATGCCTTGTTGTACACCATGTCTCTGTGGAAGGGAGCCATATTGGTAGAGGCAGGCCTTTGCTTCTGCATGTCGGAGCTGCTTACCTGATTGGTGCAGCATATTTATGAAGCAGCATAAAAAGAGGAAGTATACAGCCCAAACGAGGGGATCCTTGCACTGCAGGTCCACAGATATAGCTTCCTCTCCAGCAAAGAGAACAGCAAGCAGCAATATAGTGACATCGCCAAATGTCACTCACAATCTCGTAATGCAAGAAGTCAGAAGCAGCAGTGCCTTAGATTATCTCATACAGCCGATATACAGCTATGAGGTTACAGAACAAGAGTGCCTAAGCATATGTAAGGGTTGCCTTCTAGCTTATTTCCATGCAGCCAACATGCCTTTGTCTATACATACAAGGTTATAGGGTGTCGCGCTGATGTTCAGCCCAAACCACATGCTGTCACATGCATGGATGTTGCACCTAGTCCTCCACATCCTCCTTGTCACTTCATATATTAACCCTTCACACCTGAAGTATTCACATGTAGGCCCATGCTTGGCACGTGGTTCAGATGAAAGCTGTAGAAGCCCAACAATCCACCATGTGACATGGGAGCCTGGGGCGTCTGATGCTTGCCACATGAGGGGGTTCACTCTCAGCGTTAGGAGGGGGACTGCTTTTCCTCCATCACCACTCATTACAGAGCCAACCAGGCTTGCATCAGTGAAGCACACAACTCTTTTCCCTGGGCATTGGCTGTACTTAACACATCATTCCCTGTAAAAAAAATACTCAGTCTCTTTGTTGTAGTTCTTTACTTTTAGCCATAGAGACTTAGCATTCCAAATTCTGAGGACAAATATGCCATATTATGACTAATAAATGTGTTCTTCAACATGAAGACATTGTCCAGCTTAATCAGAGAAAGAGCACAGTGGTGCTTGTACCCTTACGTTCATCTCCATTCAATCCCTCAATTGGTACTTGATTTGATGTAAGCCAGTTAACCCTCCTCTAAAGGGGAGAGCACATATGACCCTCTCTAGAGACCCCTCCCATTGGCCAGACCCAATCCAGAACACCATGAGCCCAGGGCCCTCTCCTCCCACTTTATAAAGGCGCAACCCACATCACTGCTGCATCACTAGGAGGAGCAACCTTAAAGGGGAACCTTCCACCTGCCTACATATATGCACAGTCACATTCATTTTAATTTACATTATATACATTTTTGTAAGGTTTTTAGTGCTACCTGTGTTCCTTGCTGGAGAAATCCTTATATTTTCCTGTGTGTAGTCGCTGAAACAGGAAGTGTGTGTGTGTGTGTGTGTGTGTGTGTGTGTGTGTGTGTGGGGGGGGGGGGGTAATCTTCCCAACTGGGAAACTGACAACAATAAATATCTGCCTTAAAACATAACCCTTTCACAATCTGTTGAAAAGAAGAGCTTTGGCTGGATTTTAGCTAACCTTTATTTTTCATTTTAGACACATACACAGATTATATATGCGAAAAGAGGCAGAGAATGCATGAACATTGCACTTCCTATCCAGAATTAATTTTAAAGTGACCCACATACATTAAAGCCTACTTAACAATGGGGGTATGGATGGTCAGTAGCCATAGCAACCAATCAGAATGACACAAGCAAGGTCCTGATCACTAGCTGCCCAATTTGGAACACTAATGAACATGTGTGGATTTCAAGCTCCTTATTTTAGTAACATGTCTAGAATCATTGAGCCAGGTCTTATTTTTAAAAAAGGACTTTGAAAATATTTAACAAAAGAGAACCTAGGACAATTAGAGAGGAATGGAATGGACACATTTCCAAGTGACGATTTAAGGGTGAACATTCATTTATTTTCTCTGCATCTGGAAATTGTGAAGGATTAGAATGGAATCATAGTGCCAGCTTCAGGTAAAGTGTACAACATGAATGTTGGGCACTTAGAAAAATGTAAGACCAGCCAGTCATGCCAGTATATACTGCCAAATTCCAGTGTTTAACCACTTCAGCCCCGGAAGGATTTGCCCCCTTCCTGACCAGACTATTTTTTGCGATACGGCACTGCGTCGCTTTAACTGACAATTGCGTGGGAGTGCGAAGTTGTACCCAAACAAAATTGATGTCCTTTTTTTCACACAAATAGAGATTTCTTTTGGTGGTATTTGTTTGCCTCTGAGATTTTTATTTTTTGTGCTATAAACAAAAAAAGAGCGTCACTTTTTAAAAAAAAGCAATATTTTTTACTTTTTGCTATAATAAATATCCCCCAAAAAATATAAAATAACAAATTTATTCCTCAGTTTAGGCCGATATGTATTCTTCTACATATTTTTGGTAAAAAAAACGCAATAAGCGTATACTGATTGGTTTGCGCAAAAGTTATAGCGTTTACAAAATAGGGGATAGATTTATGGCATTTTTATTATTCTTTTCTTTCTTTTTTTTTTACTAGTAATGGGGACGATCTGCGATTTTTATTGGGACTGTGACAATGTCGGCAGACAGATCGGACACCTTTGACACTCTTTTGGGACCACTGACATTAATACAGAAATCAGAGGTAAAAATAGCCACTGATTACTGTATACAGTGCCTTGTGAAAGTATTCGGCCCCCTTGAACTTTTCAACCTTTTGCCACATTTCAGGCTTCAAACATAAAGATAAAAAATTTAAATTTTCTGTGAAGAATCACCAACAAGTGGGACACAATTGTGAAGTGGATCGGATAATTTAAACTTTTTTAGCAAATAAAAAACTAAAAAGTTGTGTGTGCAAAATTATCCGGCCCCTTTACTTTCAGTGCAGTAAACTCACTCCAGAAGTTCAGCGAGGATCTCTGAATGATCCAATGTTGTCCTAAACGACTCATGGTGATAAATAGAATCCACCTGTGTGTAATCAAGTCTCTGTATAAATGCACCTGCTCTGTGATAGTCTCAGGGTTCTGTTGAAAGCGCAGAGAGCATCATGAAGACCAAGGAACACACCAGGCAGGTCCGTAATACTGTTGTGGAGAAGTTTAAAGCCGGATTTGGATACTAAAAGATTCCCCAAGCTTTAAACATCCCAAGGAGCACTGTGCAAGAGATCATTTTGAAATGGAAGGAGTATCAGACCACTGCAAATCTACCAAGACCTGGCCGTCCCTCTAAACTTTCAGCTCAGACAAGGAGAAGACTGTTTAGAGATGCAGCCAAGAGGCCCATGATCACTCTGGATGAACTGCAGAGAACTACAGCTGAGGTGGGAGAGTCTGTCCATAGGACAACAATCAGTCGTACACTGCACAAAACTGGCCTTTATGGAAGAGTGGCAAGAAGAAAGCCATTTCTCAAAGATATCCATAAAAAGTCTCGTCTAAAGTTTGCCACAAGCCACCTGGGAGACACACCAAACATGTGGAAGAAGGTGCTCTGGTCAGATTAAACCAAAATCGAACTTTTTGCCCACAATGCAAAACGATATGTTTGGTGTAAAAGCAACACAGCTCATCACCCTCAACACACCATCCCCACTGTCAAACATGAAGGTGGCAGCATCATGGTTTGGGCCTGCTTTTCTTCAGCAGGGACAGGGAAGATGGTTAAAATTGAGGGGAAGATGGATGCAGCCAAATACAGGACCATTCTGGATGAAAACCTGTTGGAGTCTGCAAAAGACCTGAAACTGGGACGGAGATTTATCTTCCAACAAGACAATGATCCCAAACATACAGCAAAATCTACAAAGGAATGGTTCACAAATAAACGTATCCAGGTGTTAGAATGGCCAAATCAAAGTCCAGACCTGAATCCAATCGAGAATCTGTGGAAAGAGATGAAAACTGCTGTTCACAAACGCTCTCCATCCAACCTCACTGAGCTCGAGCTGTTTTGCAAGGAAGAATGGGCAAGAATTTCAGTCTCTTGATGTGCAAAACTGATAGCGACATACCCCAAGCGACTTGCAGCTGTAATCGCAGCAAAAGGTGGCTCTACAAAGTATTAACGCAAAGGGGCCGAATAATTTTGCACGCCCCACTTTTCATTTTTTTATTAGTTAAAAAAGTTTCAAAAATCCAATAGATTTCGTTCCACTTCACAATTGTGTCCCACTTGTTGGTGATTCTTCACAAAAAATAAAAATTTTATATCTTTATGTTTGAAGCCTGAAATGTGGCAAAAGGTTGAAAAGTTCAAGGGGGCCGAATACTTTCGCCAAGGCACTGTACATGTCACTGGTAGGGAAGGGGTTAACACTAGGGGGCAATCAAGGGGTTAAATGTGTGTCATAAGGAGTGGTTCTAACTGCGGGGGGATGGGACCGCCTGAAGGAGGAGACAGATCGTTGTTCATACTTAGTATGAGCAACAGATGTGTCTCCTCACCCCTGACAGAACGGAGCAATATATAAGCAACACAGAGCAATAAGTAACCAATCAGCTGAAATTAGAAGCTGATTGGTTACCATGCACTGCTGCTCTGGATTCTGTCTGCTCCAGTTTTACCCACGTGTGTTAACTAAATAAATAAGATAAATACAATAAAAAAAAAAAGTTTTCAATATTTTTTTTCTACTTGTCAACCTATAACAAGAAATATGAGTATGCCTTTTGTGTACCAAATAAAAGCCTTATATGTCCTTAAAAATAAGTTTTTTTTATTTGCAGAGTTATAGTCAGCTTAAAAGAAGCATACTGACACAGCTAAATTTAGTCAAGCCACCAATGACCTCTTACAAAAAGGTTGTCTTTTCATTTGAGATGGAACATTCCATTAAATGGTCTCCACCAAAATTTGCCCTAATAATAAATGCTTGACTTTTGTATGGACATTAGACTGTAGGGAACCTGGGGAGTGATGTTAAATCCACTGTGGATACATTGCAACTGCCTTTTAAACAAGTAAAATGTAAAGTTTTTTTACTTTCAGAATAAAATAAAAAAATGTTGGTTCCGGAATCTGCAGCTGGCAATGTCATTGCCCAGACTTTTTCATCCCCACATATTTCAGCCACCATTTAAACAAGCCCTGTGTAGTAATTCTTTCAGATCTTTTGTAAACCACACTGGTTGGCAATCAATATAATTCCCATCCGGCCGTTGCAGTGAGTCTTAGCTGGGGACGTGGGAGTGCCAAAAACTACCTTAAGCAAAAATAGAAGCAGCAAGAAAATAACTGACATCTACACAGAATAGCGTCTATTTATACAACCCCAGGGGAAGAGACGAGTCATCCGGGACCCCCGCAATCAGGTTATTTTTAACCCTTTGTGACGGTCTAATAATAGTATGAGTGTGCTTATAATTTCCACGTCCGACTTTAAATGTACCCATTTTTACTGAGTCATAATTGACTGTTCTTAAAGCTCCAGATATAAAAAAAAAAAATACAATACAGCTATATAGTCATTAAAATGAACTGAACGTATTTTTAGATGCACCCAGTAAAAGTGTATGTACAGTAAACCTTACCAGTTTCATTTATTGGCTCACTATTGATTTGGTAAATACATGAATCAAAAGACAGGAAGGAAAATTAGGGATTTTAGCGGTGCTAATTAACAAATATAATTAATTAAGGTACAAAATTTGTAATACAAAATTTTTTATTAAGTTTAAAGTTAAAATCAGTAGCAAATTCTGCTTAAAAAGTACAGGATAATACAATACAGTGGTTGTTTTTGTTAAACACACATAGTCCCGACATGTTTCGCATTAGGTTGCTTCTTCAGGGGATGTGTGAATGTTTAAACAGAATCTAAACCAAAAATACAAAATAATATAGTAATGAAATATATCACAAAATTCATAAGTGCAGACATGAGAGAAAAAAAAAAAAAAAAACACATATCACACCCACCTTCAACCACTACGTAGATGGTAAAGTAGGGGAATTGTCCACCTCAGGGGTTAGCCGCAGCAGCGCTGAATCGCAGGGGGCTAAAAAAACAGCCCAGGATAGCTAATAACAAAAAAGTGTACAGTAAAAGTAGATTTTTCGGATTTTGGGGTAATTAAAAGTTCTTTGGTAAATAACTCAGTATAGAGGTTGCTAAAATAAATCAACCTAAAGGGGTAAAAACCCTCTGAAGTACAAAAATTGAGAAAAATAATACAAAGGTATTTTAATTTCAGATGTATTACTTACATGAGTTAGATAGTTGTAAAAATAAGGGCGCACGTATTGAAAATTGAGCACTAAAGGAGACACACCTGCACGAAAGTACCAACTGGGCGACCAATTGAAAGGAAAACAGAAACGAACGTTAGAATAAATGGGTAGATAAGGTACAGATATATCTACATGGGGGTGCATGCATAGACATCTAAGTGTTATAGAAACACAGACATTCAGGCATATGAACACACACTGGGAGTTAAACAGTGACATCCCAGAGCATAGAGTTCTAAGCTAGAGAGTTAATGCGGAAATGATAAAAAAACAACATGGCAATAGCCCAAGTATGGAAGGTCAAAAATCAATAAGAAGAAAGAACAAGTTCAAAAAATGGGAAAGATCGGCTATAGTAAGTGTAGAGAAGTATAGCAGTCAACTTACTAAGAAATACGAAGAATGAGAGATCAGGCGTCACCCTTAGCTGCAGCTAGCAAAGAATGACGGTGTCACGCTGGCTTTTTATAAGCCCCGCCATCAGGCCGGCGTCTTACGTAGTCGGCCTGATGCGGACAAAAGGAGCGTTATTGCGCATGCTCACCAGTGGGACGAGACTGAATAAGCCTACAAGTCCCATAATGCCTCAAGCCGGTGGGCGGAGGAAAGAGGGGAACGAATGATGCCTTGATCGCCGCCCTCCTTAAGGGGCAACGGCATACACGAACGTGACCACCAATCCAGCCGCCCAATCGGGCATAGAGAGGCAGAAACGATGGAAAGAGCAGGTCGGAAGGGAGTGACCAAAGAATGGCCAGTCCTTCCGACCGATTGGGGTGCCAAGGTTCGCCATCCCTGCCATACGTCATTGGATCCCCTGAGCTCGTTCATAGCAAACCCGCTGTAAACTTCTCAAACTTCACCCATGCTAAACTGCTGGGTCCCTGGCTTGGCACTCTGCTGAAGCTTTCCCACTTCTTCACCGTCCCCAGTTGGTGAAAAGGCTGCTCTGGTACTACTTCAGACTTCCATACACTGGCGTCTGATAATAGGAATGGTTGTCCCTAGCTGGCGACTATTCCTCCCTTTACCTCTGGCCTTGATCATTATTTGCGACAGAAGTGGTCATCCCTTGTGAAAACTCCTTCTCCTTCACTGCTGGCAACAAGCCATCCAGGTGGCACAGAACCCCAATCACTTGACTCCTGCCGAATAAATAGGCTCTCCCAGCAGGCCAAGGAAGTAAAGAAACCCCTGCCAATTGGTTTAGACAACCCATCCACACCTAATCTGAATTCATTATGCTCTGTTCATTCTAATGTCACAGGCAACAATGCCATCTAGTGACAGAAGAGAGAGGTGCATCAAATCCAGAGTTAGCGAAAAGCCAGTGAATCTCCTATCAGCCAGGCTAGCAAGTTAAATTTGTTGGCAACCCTGCCTACTACCAGGGTGCTACATACATAATTCAAAGCACTTATTACAGGTACTTATATAGCGCCGTCAATTTACGCATCACTTTACATATATATTATACATTCACATCAGTACCTGCCCTCAAGGAGCTTACAACCTGAGGTCCCTAACTCACATTCATAGAACCTAGGGGCAATTTATACAGGAGCCAATTAACCTACCAGCATGTCTTTGGAGTGTGGGAGGAAACCGGAGAACTTGAAGGCTTTTTTTTGCGTGATAGCGCCTTAAATAAAGAGGACCTGTCATGCTTATTTCTATTACAAGGGATGTTTATATTCCTTGTAATAGGAATAAAAGTGATCAAAAAAGTTTTTGTTAAAGGGACAGTGTAAAATTAAAAAATAAAAAGTAAAATAAATTAGAAAAAACAAATGTAAAGCGCCCCGTCCTTCTGAGCTCACACACAGAAGCGAACATATGTCATGCCCACATATGTAAACGGTGTTCAAACCACACATGCGAGGTAGCACTGCGATCATTAGCGAGAGCTATAATTCTAGCGCAAGACCTCCTCTGTAAATCTAAGTTTGAAAGCGTCACCTATGAAGATTTTTAAGTACCGTAATTTGACACTATTCCACGAGCATGCACAATTATGAAGCATGACATGTTGGGTATCTATTTACTCGGCGTAACATCATCTTTCACATTATACAAAAATATTGGGCTAACACTACTGTTTTTTTTTTTTTTTTTAACTCATGTATTAATTCCAAATAAATTGTGTTAATATAAAAAAATATATATATATATTATGTTTGGGGGGTTCTAAGTAGTTTTCTAGAAAAAAATATGAATTTTAACTTGTAAATAGTGCTGTCCCAATATCGATACTAGTTTCAGAATCGGTTCTGATACCGGGCATTTGCAGGAGTACTTGTACTCCTGCAAATGCTCCCGATGCCTAGTCCAATACCTGGACACTCAGGGATGATCGGTGCCACAGCAGGGGAAGTTATAATCTCACTATGTGGCTTTCAATAAAGCAGCTGACAGCCGCTTCTCCTCTTCTCCCTTCCGTGGCTGTCAGCTGCTTTATTGAAAGCCACACAGGGAGATTGGTGATCATCCTGTATCCTCCTTCCTCCTTGGGCTCCCCTCTGTGTCCTCCTCTGTGCTCCTCCGTGTGCTCCTCCAGTCCCCCTCTGTTCTACTCTGTTCTCTTTCTGTGTGCTCCTCCAGTTCCCACTCCTCCTCTGTTCCCCCTCTGTGTGCTCCTCCGGTCCCCCCCTCCCCCATCCCCCCTCCATCCCCCCTCCACGTACTCCTCCTAATTTTAGGTTTCAGGGCCCAAACACAGTCCCTACATACCAGGCTATTGTTCAGCCATCCATGATAACACCGCCACATGAGGGGGGAGAATAGCAGATGGGGGGGTCTGTTAGCTGAGTAGTAGCCAGGACAGGTAAACAGAACAGATTCCCGCTTAGGCATAGGCATATACTCCCTATGTAAACATGGATATGAACCTTCTAGGCATGGAGAAGCAATGAGCTCTGAATATAAATTGTTTCCATTGATCTTTCATGTAGTCTCTGTCGGGTAATGATTGACTCAGTTAAACCATAAGGGAGGTTATTGATCGGGATGCCATGTATGTGTGGCTGTGTACTGTTATTAATTGGAACGCTCAGGAATATGCACCAAAGTCATCAATTACCAGGGCTCCATCAAGGAGGGGGAGTTCTGGGGCCTTTTAAGGACAGCCAGTCACAAGGAGTTTCACTTTGAAATATGTCTTACAACCCAGTGGAAATTTAGCATTTTAGCTTCATACCTACTTGTTGCATTTACTCCAATTTTTCACTGGCTTTGATTCATATTCACTATTTGAATTCTGGAATGTTTTACCCCCTTCTTAATCAGGCCATTTTTTTCTATTCAGAACTGCGCTACTTTAACCGGCAATTGTACAGTCATGCAACACTGTACACAAATTAATTTATATAATTTCTTTCACACAAATAACTTTTTCTTTTGGTGGTATTTGATCATCACTTGTTTTTTTTTTTTTGATATATATATATATATATATATATTGTAATATTTGGGGGTTATTTTAGCTTAAAGGTAGAGCTTACCAGTGAGCTGAGTCCACGCCAGATATGCCGTTTTAAAGGCTTGTAGGCCCACTTTTATTAAAGAAAGAAAAGTCTGATAACAAAATAGTTGCCCACACAGGGGTTTCAGCTTTCCACAGCAATAATGTACGTAGAACCAAAAATACCAAGCCACCTGGCTCTCTTTAGCAGCACTGCTGCTCAGACTTCGGCTGCAGCCCTCTTGGCTCTTTAACAGAGTTCCTGTACACCCAGTACCTCAGCACTCTTTACTAGCTTCTTTTTTTCAGCCCACAAGCTTTGACCCTCTGTCTGCTCTGACAGACCGACCTGTGCAGACATGCACACTTCTTCTCCCTTACTCGCCTGGACTCCTCGGGAGGGTGGAGCCCAGAACCATGGTGTTGGCTTTGTTTTAAGCCCAAGACCCACCTGTGCAATCATCCAGCCAGACTTCTGGCTGTTCCCAAAACCCAGTCCCAGGATTGGAGATTCCGTACTACCACAATATATATATATATATATATATATATATATATATATATATATATATATATATATATACAAAAAAGGACTGAAAATTTGGAAAAAAAAACAATATTTTCTACTTTATGTTGTAAAACATATTCAATAAAATAAAATTTCTTCATACATTTTGTCCAAAATGTATTCTGCTACACGTTTTTGGTAAAAGACAAAAACAAAATAATAAGTGTATATTATTTGGTTTGTGGGAAATTATAGAGTCCACAAACTACTGTATAATTGAAAATAAATCAATCCTGATGTACTGACAGCCGATCTCATTTTATGAAGCCCTTAAAATGCCAGGACAGTACAAATACCCACCAAACACCTTTTTGAAAAGTAGACAGTCCAAGTTATTTAGTAAGAGCCATGGCCAGTTTTTTGAAGTTGTAATTTTTTGGTCACAATTTTGGGGAAAAATTAAGAAATTAAATAAAATTTGGGGGTTTTTTTCACAATTTTTTTACATACTGTTACCAATGCAATAAAAAGTCATCATATGACCGGTGTGACGGTGATCAGGGATACTGGGCACAATTTACTAAGCAATATTTTACCGCATCCGAGTATGCGATAAAATAACGCACAACGTTTAAAAAAAAAAATGCGTAATTCACCAAAAAACTCTCCTTAAAATCTGGTATGCAGAATATTTCCAAATGATGCCTCAAATACCGCATGAAACCATGTGGTAAGTTATCGCAAGCATCTCGCTAGTTTAACCTCCTTAGCGGTATTCCCGAGTGTGGCTCAGAGTGAATTTTCAGTACCAAAAGCGGTAACCCCGGGCCACACTTGGGATCACAGTGCTGAGCTCCGTTCCCTACCAGTGTTGCGATGCATGGTGCCAAATTCATAAAAAGTTAAAAACACACAATACATACAGTACACTGTAATCTTACAGATTACATTAATGTATCAAATTATTTCACATCCCTTTTGTCCCTATTGTTTGTCCAATGCCCTGCATGCAGTTTTATATTATAAACACTGTTTTTTCTGCCTGGAAACTGGAGATTGTCCATAGCAACCAAAAAACTGTCCCTTTACGTCAAAATTGGTTTTAGACCAGCTAAAAAACAGTGATAATAAATTAGAATCACTTGCAGAGTTGAGCAATAGTGATTTGTGGGGAAATCCGTCATCAAACACTGAAAATAATGACAGCTATAATTCTGCAACTGAGCAAATTTATTTGTTTTTGATTTGATTACATTATTGAATAATTTTTATTATTTGTTATAATTATTTATACTTATTTATTATATTATAATTTTGTGTTTCAACCTGGGATGTCAACTACTGACTCTTGTTTGGACAGATTTAAGTGTGTTATTCTTAAAGAGGAAGTAAACCCTGATGGGTTTACTTCCTCTTTGATTACCTGCAAAGGTAAAGCATAATGGACTACTATGCATCGCATAGTAGTCCATTATGTGTCATTTACTTGACACAGAAGCCAGCGAAGTCACCACTGTCCCCTGTAGTTCCGAGCGTCCATCTTCTTGGTGGGTCTCCGTGGGTCTCGCTGCTCCGGCGCTGTGATTCGCCAGAGCAGCGATGACATCACTCCTGTGCATGCGCATGGGAGCCGACACTCGCGGCATATCGCCACGATCTGTCTTCAGGTAAATATCTCCTAAACCTATACGGTTTAGGAGATATTTCTTGGACCTACAGGTAAGCCTTAATCTAGGCCTACCTTTAGGTCAAAGTGGTTTGTAAGGGTTTACAACTACTTTAAGAATTACAGGCCCACAATATAAAATGCCAAATTTTCATGGAAAACATTGTAGCGCTTTGAGCTACGAAAATCTGACATAATTGTACCGCCAGGGAAGTTAAGTGTAAGGCCGCGTACACACGGGCGGACTGTCTGACGGACTTAGTCCGCTGAAACGTGTTTCAGCGGACAATCCGCTTGTGTGTGGGCTTCAGCGGACTTTTTCAGCGGACAGTCTGGCGGACTAAGTCTTTCGGAATTTCCGTAATATTGTCCGTCCAAACTTGGTTTCAGCGGACAGTCCGCTCGTGAGTAGGCTAGTTGGACGGACTAAGTATGGCGCATGCTCAGAAAGGATTTACACGGCCGAAGGTTGCATTGCAGTGTATTGGACGTCGTATTTCTAGTCCCGTCGTACGTGCCGTACACGTCATCGCGCAAGCTTTCAGCGGACTGTCTGTTCGTCGTGTGTGGTCAAGTCCGTTCATTCAAAAGTAGGACGGACTGTCTGTCGGATTGTCTGACGGACTTAGTTGGCCAGACAATCCGCCCGTGTGTACATATATATATAATATATTATTGATATATAATATTGAGCGCTGCTATATATATATATATATTTAATTAGTGGACTTTTTGAAGTTTTATCTGTTTTTTATATATATACTATTTTATAAAACAATATAATTGTGGCTGGCATGGCTGTTCTGGGTTAGAGGGCTCAAGGTACCCTATGATTTGGGTACACAGCGCAATGATTAGTATGGATAGGCGGAACTTCTTCAGGGTATCAGCATCCATGAATATATCCAGAAATTCCCTTTAAAAGGACCACTCATGATCTCCTCCTCCTCTTCTGCATTACTTTAAATTCCAGAAGACTGGATTCAAAGGGCTCCATCCTTTGTGCTATGCTGTCTGCCTCCAAAGACAATTCCTGAGTAGAATCTAGCTAACACCTGCTCCAGCTTTTACTTTCCTGCCTATTTTTTTTACACCAATCACTTACCTCAAACCCAGGATCTGACCATTATCATAGTTATCGCAAGCTTGGACCAGTACTTATTTACCGCATGCATTTATTTACTTCTGTTAATTTGCTTTTAATGCCTTTTTATGCAGTATTTATCGAGCTATTTAACAAGTGTTTTTAGTGTTTGCTCTAAATACGGCATAAGAGCAATAATGAATTGACATTTTCATTATCGCATGCTTTAAGTGGCCACGCGACCGTCGTAACGCATGCGACATGTTTTGGTGATTTGTGCCCACTGACCGGTGACAGTATGTAAAAAAAAAGAATAATAATAATACATTTTTTTCAATTTTCTAAACATTTTTTTTTTGTAACATCTTTAAAATATTTTTATTTTGTTTTTGTACATCCTAGCATCAGAGTAGATTGGTGTCAACATAGTGACACTGTAATACTCTGGGGGGATGATCAGGGATTTTTTTTTTTACATTGTAATTGCTTATAAAGTGATGATCACTGTATCAGCAATAGATGTGTTACCATTCATGAACAGCTTTCTTATAATTGTGATCTGTGATTGGCTACAGCTTCTAAGTTCAGCTTGTTCAATTAAGCTTTGACAATAAAAACCTGAAAGCTGATTGGTTGCACCAGATTTTGCAGTCTCCAGTTTTTAGTAAATCAATCTCATCGATTTCTCTTGTTCAGCCCTTGGACTGAATGAAAGAAATCGAATAGATTCATCCATCCACATGAAACAGCATGGATGGAGGGATCTCCCCTGACAGCTATTGTATTCAGGTAGCCGGCAGCCACAGTCACTGTTTAGCCAAATGTTTTCCACTCATCCCCTTTACATTTTTCAACCAAACCCAGGGCGTGTAGCCATGGCCACCCACAGCTCTCATTTTGGCTGCCTTTAGCAGGAATTGGCTGAAATTCGAGTTGTGTATGGCCAGTTTAAAGCTGTCAAGAAGAGTAGATTTACCTTGGTATTAAGCCCTTGTACACACGGTCGGAAATTCCGACCACAAATCCGTTGGATTATTTCCGATGGATTTTGTCTGAAACTTGTCTTGCATACACATGGTCGGACAAAATTGTCGGAAAATCCGATCGTTCAGGAACGTTCAGGCTAGTAGCCAATAGCTTTTGTCTCCTAATTTGATCTGAGCATGCGTGGCACTTTGTCCGATCGGAATTCTCTACAAACGATCGGGCAAAGTCGGATCAGATGATGTTGTCGGAAAATTTTATATCCAGCTCTCAAACTTTGTTGGTTGGATATTCCGACGGAAAAAGTCAGATGGAGCCCACACACGGACCGTGTTTACAAGGGCTTAATGGGTTGCAACGTTTTATTTTATAATGTTATTCTGACTTCCTGCATATCAGAATTCTTCTTGACTCAAAAAAGTACTAAATCCAACAAGTCAGCACAACACCCAGATAACTTAAATATGTAGAAGGTCAGGGTGTCTCCTGGATTTTGGTCATGACAGGTTCACAGGTTTCTGCAATCCATCAGAGATCTTATCACTCTACAAATGCATCTTAAGAGAACAGATCTTTTGACATATATCACATTTACAGGTTGGACCTTTCCCATCACAGACTGGTCCCGGTCATTATGTCCTCATTACACCCTTCACTGCTCTGCTGCATTATTCACTTATAGTGAAGCAAAAAAAAAAAAAAAAACCCCTTTAAAGCGTGATCTAATTTGCTATAAAAATTAAAACAATGTCTTTCTTATCCCCATTCTCTAGATCAGATTTTTTGCTATTACTTGTTAGCATATCAGCTACAGTATTTTTATTTTGTACATCCAGAAACACATCCAACCCTTTTTTGAAGCAATTTACTGGGTTGGCTAGGATTAATATATGTTTTCACAGCTCTTAGGGCTTGTGTGCACCACAATGTACATTATAACCCACACCATAACATGCATTAAGATTTCCTAAAACTAGTGCACACAAAATGTGATGCAGCCATGCATAGTGGCCAATCAGCTTTCAGGTTTTTATGGTCAAAGCTTAATTGAACAAGCTGATGTTAACCACTTAAGCCCCGGACTATTTAGCTGGCCAAAGACCAGAGCACTTTTTGCGATTAGGCACTGCGTCGCTTTAACTGACGTGCGACGTGGCTCCCAAACAAAATTGACGTTCTTTTTTCCCCACAAATAGAGCTTTCTTTTGGGGGTATTTGATTACCTCAGCAGTTTTTATTTTTTGCTCTATAAACAAAAAAAATCAACAATTTTGAAAAAAAAATTTTTACTTTTTGCTATAATTAATATCCCCAAAAAATATATAAAAAAACATTATTTTTTTCCTCAGTTTAGGCTGATACGTATTCTTCTATATATTTTTGGTAAAAAAATTGCAATAAGCATTTGATTGGTTTGCGCAAAAGTCAATATCTGATCAGCTTAATGACGCCGATCAGAGATTTTTATTGGGACTGCGACATTATGGCGGACACATCGGACACTTTTGTTGGGATTTTGGGACCATTCACATTTATACAGCCATCAGTGCAATTAAAAATGCATTGATTACTGTGTAAATGTGACTGGCAGTGAAGGGGTTAACCACTAGGTGGTAGGGGTTAAGTGTGTCCTAGGGAGTGATTCTAACTGTGTGGGGGAGGGGCTGTGTGTGACATGACACTGATCACCGCTCCCAATCACAGGGAGCTGTGATCAGTGTCATTAGGCAGAATGGGGAAATGCTTGTTTACATTAGCATTTCCCCGTTCTTCCTCTCCGTGAGACGATTGCGGGTATCCCTGCGGACATCAAGTCCGCGGGACCCACAATCACGCTCACGAAGCTCCAAGCGGGTGCATGCCCGCCAGCCACCTCTTAAAGGGCAAAGTACAGGTACGTGATTCTGCCTGTACATGCCCTTCTGCCGCAGTATATCTGCGTGAGGCGGTCAGGAAGCAGTTAAAGGTGATTGGTCACTATGCACAGCTGCACCAAATTCTGTGAGCATCAGTTTTAGTAAATCACACCCACTGTGTGTGGCAATTTATCAACAGCTGCACACTAACGCACATCTACTGTACACTTCAATACACCTGCACTATAGAGCACCACAACATACAAATGAAAGTGCTCTGTGCATTGTGGTGCTCTGCATTTTCAGACAACAATGGAGAACTTATTTTTTCTATGCATTCAAATGCATTAACACCGCATTCATGATGAGCTGCCTAATGCATGATGCTGGGCCTTTACTGTAAATAACCTATTCTGTATGTGGAGGTTGAACCTTTCTCCTATGCCATTATTTGGTCTTTTGACTGTGTAGTATTTCTACCACATTGCCCTAATTTTTCATAGTAATATTTAATGGGCTAGTCCTTTTGTGGCCTACAAAATTTTGCACATGACACTTAACACCAGTCTCAGAAATCAGCAGCAGAGATGGCCTGATCTGCATGGCTACCAAGACCAAACCATTGATATACAGTATATTAAAGTTAATTAATTAATAGTATAACAAAAGCTATCCAAACACTAGCAAACAGCTAACATAAATATATAAGTGAATACCAAATTACAAAATACCTAACCCTGTAACTATAATACAATATATACAAGGAACACAGGTCACAGGAAATACCGGAGATGCAAAGAAGTTGATTGGGGAACGAGGGTTGGGATCAGGTGCAATGGAAGCAGAAATAAGGTAGCAGGGTACAGGATGCAGGGCAAGATCAGGGGCAGTGGCAGGATAAATGGCAAGCAGCATCTGACTTAAAACACTGGCTCAAAGAGTACAAGCAGAGGAGAGACTAAATACCCTCCCAGCAGCCAGCATCAAGTGGAGATTGATTACTAATAAATACTAGCTACAGGGATACATCCCGTTGGTGAACACTGGACTACAATTTGCCGCTCATGGAAGCCCAGTGCCACCATCAGGTGACCTAGGTTATGACAACCTGATGCTCACATTGGCACAGCTGCCTCATTTTTAGATATTATGCTCCAGTAGCCTTGTTGTAAAAATAGTATTTTTACATACAATAGAATGTGCCAAATTTACTAAGAATACATGTGCAGTTTTTTTTTGTACACAAACGAATCAATTTTTACCATGCTGTAGAAATGTGGTTTACATTACTGCTTGTCCATATGGGGTGGGTCTATAGGCTGTTGAGTTTCCTACATGCGGCTCTTCACTTTAAACCCCCAGTTGTGTTGTTGAAGTCCGCCAGCCATATTCATGCTCTTACAACCTCTGCTGGTGCTAATTAAAGGGGAGTTCCACTCAAAAGTGCAAACTTTGCTTAGCTGTCTCCTCCCCTCCTCCGCTGCCACATTTGGCACCTTCGGGGGGAAGCGGGTATCTGATTTTGACAGGTACCTGTCCCTACTTCCGTCGGCCCTCCCTGTGGCAAGGTACATCCGAAGTTCCACCCCTCCTTCTCCCCTGCCAGGCCATTTAGAAAGGGCAGCGCACTTCGCGCATGTGCAGTAGGGAATCGGCTTCGAAGCCGCAAGGCTTTACTGCTGGTCTCCCTTACAGGCAATGGTGGCGGCAGCGGCGGGAGACTTGAGAGAGGAGGTCCGTGCCAGCTCTGTGCAATTCCATTGCACAGAGCACGTGAGTATAGACAATCACTTTGAGTACTGCATATGGGGTCCACTGCAACTTGCCTGCAAATGTGTGTTTGCAGTGCATTGGTGGTGCAGGGTTTTGTTTTTTTCAGAACGGTGGCAAGAAATTTCTTTTCAGAGGGGTTGCAAGGGCTGCTGCACTATTAAACGAGCTCTTAAAGTGGTTGTAAACCTCAGACTTGAAATATAAACAAAGCATATCTTTCTATAGTGTGTACTTGTCTCAATCCAAAGACACCAAGAGCAAAAAAGGTGGCAGGGGAGGGAGCTCCAGGACACAACCTATGATTGACAGCCTCAGCTCTGTCTCTGTGTGCTGTGTGAAGGAGTGCGTGTCCCTTCCCTTCAATCAGCTCTCAGAGTGTAACTTCAGCTCTCTGCCCTATTTTCTGACAACTAGGACGAGCTTTATAAATTCTTGACTTTGAACGGACATAGAGAAGAAAAGTTATCAGAGTAAAAGGTACAACTTATGTAGGATGATTTGTTTCATCTCTGTGTATTACCTGTGGCCAGTCACTTCACTGGGTAAGAGTAAAGAGTTTACAACAACATCTACAGCTACAGCAACTGTTTTTTTCTTTAAACCGTATAAATATATTCTAACCCTTGTAAGTACCCCCACAAGTGTTTTATGGGTTTTCCAAACCCATATAACTGTCACTTTTTCTGGACTGCTTGATTTATTAATTTAACTTAATTTACATTTTTAATTCTAGCTGGTGTTAAGTCTGAATAATCAACAGTTTTTGATTTTGATTTTTACAAAACATAACAAGACAGTACTGCACATCTCTAGGGAATTCATTCCTTTTTTTTATTTTCTTATCGTCGTTCCTAATTTATCTCTTTTTCTAATTTTCCCTCTTTCTCCCTCCCTCCCTTGCCCCAAATTTGTCCTTCTCCCTCTCTGTGTCCCCATCCTTCTCTCCTGAATCCCCCCCCCCCCCCCCCGTGTTTTCTCACTTTCTTTGTATTCCCTCTCTCTTCTTTTCTTGCTTTCTTTAAATGATCTTGCCTTTTTGACTTTCATGATCTCTCTCTTCTCTTTTTGCCCCATCACTGTCCGCCTTGTTCAGTGTCTTTTTCTCTGTTCTCCTCTCATGAACTGCTCCCCTGTTCTTTCTCTTTCTTGCTATCTTTCTTTTTTGTTTCCCTCTTTCTCTTTCCCCCCATCTGTCTTTTGACTCAGATAAAAAAAAAAAACTGTTTCGTATTGCGCATGTGTAAGCCAGGCAGCACCTTGTGAATGGTCCCATAGTCTTCCGGGACCTCTGATGTGTCCCAGAAGACTGCTTGGAAAGTGGGAGGGGGCCAAACTTCTGCCTCAGATTGATGCGGTTCATCAGACTGGAAGTGAGAGCAAGTACCTGTCATAACAAGGTGCCCACTCCCCCCAAAAAGTGCCAAATGTGGCAGTGGGAGGATACAAACGAGCAGAACTTCCCTTTTTGGAAGAAGATCCACTTTAACTTGACCTTTCTGACTTTCATGCTCTCTCACATCTCTCTTTGTCCCATTCTTGTCCTTCTCTTTCAGTTTCTTTGTCTGTTCTCTTCTAATCTATCCCTCCCCTGTTGTCTCTCTTTCTTCATATGTTTATTTTTTTATTTTTCTCTTTCTCTTTTCTCCTCTCCCTGTCTCTCTGTGTTCTTCAAATATTATCTGGTCCTCTTTGGCTTTCATGCTCTCTTTCTTTTTTCTTTCTTTCTCTCTTTTCTCATCATACATCACGGGACACAGAGCCATAGTAGTTACTATGTGGGTTATAGGCCACCTTCAGGTGATGGACACTGGCACGCCCTGAATTAAAAAGTGCACTCCCTATATAACCCCTCCCACTACTGGAAGTATTTCAGTTTTTTTGCCAGTGTCTAAGGTGTTGGTCACGAGTAAAGATGTGGTGTGCTGAGCTCCACTTGAGCAATCCTTGATGGGAATAGCCATGCAGACTGGATCCATTCAAAGTGTCTTTTTGACCGAATTGAATGGTACCCGGGCCTTGTATCCGAAGACGCAAGGTTTTCCTTTTAGAGAGAGTACTTTTTGGTAGTAAGGCCATAAAGTTTTACTGGCGGAGGTGCTATTACAGGTCCAGGATTGTGGGTTTCCTCGAGGATCCCCAGCTCCTGAAGGTTTAACGGAACCCACCGTGAAGGGTGAAAATTGGGTCTGTTGGTTTACCACAGAAAACCCTGCGGCGGAAAAGGTAAGTGGAGTTTTCTAAGAAATTGTTAACATTTTCTTATGAATGTCTCCTTTAAATTAGTAATGTTGTCATGCCTATGTGTCACCACTGGGGGCTATATTGAGCACTTACGTCTCATGCTTCTCAGAGAGCTCACGTTTGTCTCCAGGAAACAGCAAGTTTCTCTCCTCCAGTGCAGCAAGACCTCCGGTAAGTCTGGGGGGGTTCCCTCTCCCCTCTGGACATCCCCATGCCATTTTTTCTTCCCTTCTCTGGGAAAGAGCGCGAAAAGTTTAAAAAAAAATGGCACGTCTCTCGATTGCTTCCAGGCCCCCCTCCACCATTCCTCCTTCCTCCCGGTGGATCCTATAGGATCAGGAGCCCACGCTCACACAGGAAAAAGGATTTTTTTTAAAAGGGGGGAAGGGCCATAGACGGCGGAGGGGAGGGTCTTTGTGCGGAGTTGGCATCCTCCAACATCCAGCGTGGGAAGGTCTGGGTTTTAAAGCGCCACTGTGTTTTTATGCTGCAGGAGGGGCACAAGAGCAATGAGGTTGGTGACACAGGCATTCCTTTGACAAATTTTACTGCTGCATCAAGCTGAGCATTAATAGCATTGACAGAGCTGAACTATTTCTCAAGCAGTGGATGCATTCCTTCTGGTAGTACCTCTGCTTTTTGCATCTGGCTATGGTCAGAAGGGGGGGAGGTAAAAACACCTCAATAAAGGGCTCTAGAAAGACTTATTTAGTCGCACGGAAGCCTAGATCCATCCCAGTAAGATGGCATCCTCCCCTGAGAGTAATATGGCTGGTCATGGTGAGCCATCAGGAGGGGCAAGTGTTGCAGCTGCTATTAAACACTACAGGCCCTGTGTATATTACTAAGGAGTTTTTTTCTTCAACCATTTTAAGCTTGAAGTAAAAGTTTGATGCGTTAATCGTATCCCAGAGTGGGACTAAGCGTAACAGGTCCCCGTCCAGTGCTCAGGACCCTCATACTGAGGAACAAGGAGCAAGAGATGATGAATTTCTCTCTAGGACCAGGAAAAGGCTGATGTCTCCTCTTCCAAAGAACCTGATGTCATTCACTGAATTGGTCCACTCCACATTTTTACTACCAGTAACGCAGTCAGTCGATGAGCCCACTTCTGTTTTGGGTTCACTAAAACCCCCCCCCCAATCTGTTAATGCTTTTTCTATCCATTCATGGCTAAGAAAGCTTATGTATTCTGAGTAAGAGCACCCAGATAAACAGTTTTTTCCTCTGAAAAAGTTCTCAATACTTTATTCTATGGAGGAAGGGTTGTATGGGGAGCAATTAACGCTGCTATATCCTCTGTAAACAAAAACCTGACTTTGGAGTTCCTTTTTTTAAAAAAACAACTTTATTTCGCTCGCAGGTTCAGTCATTCAAACCTACGCTGGCGTTCAGAGTATCTCAGTCCTTAAAGGACCAGTTTATAGAGGTACTCAAAGTTATTCCTGATAAGCAGGCCCAGGGTTTGGCCGGCATATTCGAAGCGTTCTGTTTTACAGTTGACGTTATGAAATATTCTATTCTCCAGGCCTTATGGCTCATGCTAAGGCTGATACATGTACATAGAATCCTATGGTTGAAAGATTGGTCAGCTGAAGCGCCATGCAAAAAGCTCTTGGCCAGTTTCCCTTTTTATGGTGAATGGTTATTTGAAGACAATCTGGATAAGTATATCCAAAGACTTCTTAATGGAAAAAGTTCCCTTTTTTCCAGTTAAGAAGTTTTTTTTTTCTTTTAACTGTGCTCCTTCTCCAGTGCCAGGGGCATCAGCCTCTAGGCCAGTGATTCTCAACCAGGGTCTCGTGGAACCCTAAGGTTCCTCCAGAGGTTGCTAGGGGTTCCTTCAGCATTGGGCAATTCCTGCCTCTCAGATAAGTTCCCAATGTTCCCAAGATCCCATTGATCTTTTTAGCTATTTGTAAGGAGGTAATTCTTCCCAATGACCACAAGTGTAAGGACCATTCTTCCCAATGACCAGCACACTAATGTATCATGAATTGTAGATTTCTAATTTTTAGCAGGGATTCCCCGGACCAGAGAACTATTTCAAGGGTTCCTCTGTGTTGAAAAAGTTGAGAAAGGCTGCTCTAGGCAGTCACAACGGCCTCCACCGTCAGGATTCAAGAGGTAAACCTCAGGCTCAGTCCCAGGGTCAAAAGAGGACCTGTGGGAGGTAACCCACAAGACAAAATACTAAAGCCTTATGAAAGGGCGCCCCTGCTCGCTCGAGTGGGGGGAAGGCTTCTCCAGTTTTCAAGGGTCTGGCAGTAACAATGCCATAGTTCCCGTCTCCTCATTTTCTCAGGTCAATACGTTCGCCCAGAGATCCAGTGAAAAGAAGTCTCTCTTTCTAGCTTTGGATCATCACTTGTCTCAGAGTGATATCGGTGGTCCCCTTGGTAGAGCAAGGATTAGGGTTTTATTTAAACCTTTTTATGGTTCCAAAACCGTATGGAGATGTCGGACCCATTTTAGATCTCAAAGATCTAAGCCGGTTTTGAATATCTGTTCTTTTCGCATGGAGTCAATCCGATCAGTAGTCTCCATCCTACAAGGGGGAGAACTTCTGGCGTCAATCGACATCAAGGATGGTTTTTCCATGTGCTGTGTTTCCCTGCTCACCAGAAATGTATACGCTTCAAGGTAGAAAATCGTCATTTTCAGTTTGTACCTCTGCCTTTCGGTCTAGCTACTCCACATTGAGTGTTTACAGGGGTCCTGGCTCCTCCTTCAGCCAGGGTAAGGGCACAAGGTATAACAATACTAGTCTACTTAGATCTTCTCTTGATAGATCAATTCGGTAGCCCGCTTAATCCAAACTTTGGTCACAGCAGTTCGCTACCTGGAATACCTAGGTTGGATTCTCAACCTAGAGAAATCCTCCTTAAAACCATCAAGGAGATTGCAATACTTGGGGCTGATCATTGATATAGCTCAGAAGAGGATGTTTTTTCCCTAGCAAAGGGTCAGTTCCATAAGGGAATCCTTCTATTTGGCTCTGCATGAATGTGTTGGGAAAGATGGTGGCTTCTTCGAGGCCATTCCTTATGCACAGTTTTCATTTAAGACTGTTGCAAAACAGTATCCTGTCAACTGGAAACAAGAAGGCCCAAGCTCTGGGCTTCCCAATGCGTTTATCCCCCAATGTGCATCAAAGCCCCAATTGGTGGTTGATATCCAAGAATCTTCAAAAAGAAAAATCCTTTCTACCAGTTACCTGGAAGGTGGTAACAACAGACGCCAGCCTTCTGGGCTGAGGAGCAGTCCTGGAAAAAGCATCTGTCCAAAGGAAATGGTCCAAATCAGAGATAACCTTTTCCATCAATATTATAGAGATTCAGGCAGTACGCCTGGTCCTCAAGGCCTGGATGCTCAAACTACATAATTGTCCTGTTAGGATCCAATCCAACAGTGCCACAGCTGTTGCTTTTATCATTCATCAAGAGGGCACGAGAAGTCACGTGGCCCAGAAAGAGGTGAATCATATTCTATCTTGGGCAGAAAACAACATTCCTTGCCTATTAGCAATTTTCATTCCAGGAATAGTGAATTGGCAGGCGGACTACTTGAGTCGCCAACAATTGTTCCCAGGAGAATGGATCAGATGGCATATGAAACAGATGCCTTGTTTTTTTTCCGTGGGATCAGTTTTTTACTGAATTATGCGTTCCCTCCTGTTCTGCTGCTTCCACGCCCCAGCGTGGCCCAGGAGATCCTGGTTTGCCGAGATCGTAAAGATGGTGGTGGGGGGCCCTTGGCTAGACCACTATGGCCAGACCTTCTCTCGAGAGGTCCAGTATTCCATCCTACCTTACAAACGCTAAATTTAGCGGTCTGACTATTTAGACCCACATTCTGAAAGATTGTGGGCGGTTAGCCTCAGTAGTTCTACTGTAGTTCTACTGGTTAAATGATGGGAAGCTGGCCTCCAGAGTCAGGAATCTGGAAGGCATATGTCTCCTGGTGTAAATCCAGGGGTTGGCACCCCAGGAAATATGTCATAGGTAGGATCCTTGAATTCCTACAGATAGGATTAGAAATGAAGCTTGACTTGAGTACTATCAATGGCCAGATGTCGGCCTTATCTGTCTTAATTTTCAACAACCACTTGCTTCCCTCTCTCTGGTTCGTAACTTTATTCAGGGGGTAACGTGGAATAATCCTCCAGTTTGGTTACCCCTGAACCCTTGGGACTTAGTTTTAGTCCAGTCGGCTTACAGAAGCAGCCTTTTTTTGGAGCTAGTGTGAGATATTACCTTGGTCCTCTTGATGGGGGTAAAATAATTTTCTTGGTTGCCATATCTTCCGCAAGAAGAGTATCAGAGTTGGCTGCTCTTTCTTGTAAGGAGCTGTATTGGTTGTTCATAAGGATGAGGCTGTATTGCGGCCTCATCCTGAATTCTTACTGAAGGTAATATCGGGTTTTCTTTTAAACGAGAATATTTTTCTGCCTTAATTTTTTTCCAGAACTTAGTTTGTGTGGAAGAAAGGCTACTACATTTCCTTAATGTGGTGAGAGTGGTCAAGGTCTATTGAAAGTAACCACTCAGATTCATAAACAAATGTTTTGTTTGTGTTGCCAGAGAGGACAGACAACATTGAAATCTACTATTCCTCCTTTTCATATTAAAGTGCACTCCACCAGGGCTGTTAGTGCAGTGGATCTTGGGCAAATCCACTGCACTAACTTGGGCAGTGGATCACCAAGCCTTCATGGCTTAAATATGCAAGGCCGCAACTTGGTTTTCAGTCCATACATTTACCAGATTCTATCAAGTAGATGTGAAAGGCATGAGGATATCGCCTTTGGGCACAGTGTACTGCAGGTTGCAGTATGAGTCCTCTAGTCTCTTGGTGCCCTACTTTGTATTGTCTCCCTCCCTTCAGTTGGCATTTCTATGGTACATCCCACATAGTAACTGCTATGGCTCTGTGTCCCATGATGTATGATAAGAAAATAGGATTTTTATAACAACTTACCTGTAAAATCATTTTCTTTGAGGTACATCATGGGACACAGAGGTCCCTCCCTTCCTTGATATACACGTGTTTTGCTTTGCTACAAAACTGAGGTACTCCCACCAGTGGGAGGGGAAATATAGGGAGTGCACTTTTTAATTTAGGGCGTACCAGTGCCCATCACCTGAAGGTAGCCTATAACCCACATAGTAACTATTATGGCTCTGTGTCCCGTGATGTACCTCAAAGAAAAGGATTTTACAGGTAAGCTGTTATAAAAATCATCTTTCTTTCTCTTTCTTTCTCTCTCTTTCTTTCTTTTCTCCTCTCCTTGTCTCTCTGTGTTCTTCAAATATCATGTCCTCTTTGACTTGCACGCTCTTTCTCTTCTCTCTTTGCCCCATCATTGTTCTTCTCTTCTCTTCTCTTCTCTTCTCTTCTCTTCTATCTCTCTTTCTTTTTTCCTCTCCCTGTCTCTCTGTGTTCTTCAAATATTATCCTCTTTGACTTTCATGCTCTCTCTCTTCTCTTTTTGCCCCATCGTGCTTCTCTTTCAATGTCTCTTTTTCTGTCCCGCCCTTATTAATTCCTCTTCTTCTCTCTCTCTTTCTTTCTCTTGTACTTCTCTTTCCATGTCTCTTTCTCTGTTCTTTTTCTATTTATCCCTCTTCTTTTCTCTTTCATTCTTCCTACCTATCTCTTTTTATTTACATCTTTCTCTTTTCCCCTCTCCCTGTCTCTGTCTCTCTGTTTTCTTCTAATCTTATCTTGTCATCTTTAACCTTCATGCTCTCTTTTATATCATTGTCCCGTACTTGACCTTCTCTTTCCATGCCTCTCTCTGTTCTATTTTTTTATTACTCTCTCTCTCTTTATTTCTTTCTCTCGCGCTCTCTCTCTCTCTCTTTCTTTCTCTCATTTTTTCTTTCTGTCCTTTCTTTCTTTTTTTCTCTTGTACTTCTCTTTCCATGTCTCTTTCTCTTTTCTTCCATTTACCCCTCCTCTTTTCTCTCTCATTCTTCCTGTCTATCTCTTTTTATTTACATCTTTCTCTTTTCTCCTCTCCCTGTCTCACTGTTTTCTTGCCATCTTATCTTTTCCTTTTTAACTTTCATGCGCTCTCTTTTATACCTTGTCCCATGCTTGTTCTTCTCTTTCCATGCCATTCTCTGTTCTGTTCTCTTTTTAATCCCTCTTTCTTTATTTCTTTCTTTTTCTCTTTTCTGTTATCTTCAAATTTTATATTGTCCTCTTTGATTTTCATGCTCTCTCTCTCTCTTCTTTTGTTGCCCCATCCTTGTCATTCTCTGTCTGTGTCTCTCTGTTCTTCTCAAATTTTAACTTCCCATCCCCTTTAGATTTCTCTCCTTATTGCTTTTTCTTTATCCCTCTACCCCTTCCTCCAGATTTATCTGTTTCTGTCACTCCTCTCTTTTTCTTTTCTCTCCATCCAGGACTTTGTCTCTCTTTCCACCCCCCTGCCTCTAATTCCACAACATCCATTAAACATACCAGCTGAATTCTTTGCTGGCATTTTCCCCTTACATCTGTCTTACATCCAGCCAATATATGAGGCTTAGACAGTCAAGTGATTTGCAATTTGGGTTATTTATGAGAACAGCAAATTAATTTCTCTTTGTATGTTTAATGCAAAGTAAAGGAGATTAATTCATGTCTGAATTCAGTCAGATGATCCACACGTGTTTTCTGTCTCCCGTTGGTAATTATTTGCCATTGATAATAATAATAAAATAATAATAATAATAATGAGAGAATTATACTAGAAAGAGCAAAGAAAAATGTGTGAATGGCTTTCATCATGGTAAATACTTTTGATTATATGGACCATGTACATCCAGATAACAGTGATGAATTGTGCTTATTGCACTTGAATACACACAGTCTATTCAATAAACATGTAATGAGAATTTGCAGACAATAGTGGCAATTACATCATTTTAAATGAATGCGTGCTGCAAGGATAAACTGACACGAGAATCTGATTAGTTTTACGGAATCTAATTACTATACAGTCATAATACAATGGTCACTATAGCGACATCTGCAGGTTAACAATCGGTAGTGCAGACAACAAGAGCATTGCATTTTCAGCAGCTATATATTCAATTTAATGCTTTGAGATAATTAGGCCATAGGCAGTATGGGAGCTGAGCTGCATTGTCTGGGGTTTGCAAAGTCAAACTCAAGTTGTACAAGATAGAAAGTTTCAGAAAAACGAACTTCTTCTTCTTTCATATTTGCATTTATATATATATTCTTTATTTTAATGTTACTTCAGGTTACTATTATTTCAACTACTTATAGGATTCTGTGTATACAGTTAGCTGACAATATTTTAATATTTTACCATTTCTAGATAAGCTTTGCTACCATGATGATGAACTTAACCTTGTCCGACACAATTCCCACATGGAGGACATAGTATTATATACTCAATAATATATATATTTTAAATTATAGTTTTTGTTGTTCTTTTGTATGCTAAGTGTCTTTCTTCAATAAATATAAATGCTGAATAGTTTTATATAACAAGTAGAAGTCAGAGAGTAATAAAAATATTACATTTGTCACTGCAGTGCTGATAAAGAATCTATTGTGCGCTTGTCACTCTACCTTTTCAATCTTTTTAAAGTTGGGGAACCCTTGAAATAACTTTCCAATTTCATGGAACTCCTGCTAGGAATTACCCATACCTTCCAACTTTGTGAGACAGGAAAGAGGGACACATTATAGCATGAAGTATGTGGACAAAGGATACATCGCTGACACCCCTCCAGTAACAAGACGTTATTGGTTTAACCCAAAATTGAATTACTTTTTATTTTGGCTTGTCAGAATAACAAATGGAACCATATGAAGGTTAAATAAAAATTATTTCTTTAATAAAAAAGGACGGATCTAAAAATTTAGAGCGAGGACTACAGATACTGGTGTGCCCCAAGTGGCTCTGCAGCTTACACATGAACAGCGGATATAAAAATTCTACACGCCCCTCATAAAATGTCAGGTTTGTGTGATGTAAAAAAAATGAGACAAAGATATATAATTTCACTTTTTCCACCTTTAATGTGATCTATAAACTGTGCAACAAACTGAACAACAAACTGAAATCTTTTAGGTGGAGGGAAGTAAAAATAAAGAAGGAAAATAATATGGCTTCATAAGTGTGCACACCCTTAAACTAATACTTTGTTGAAGCACCTTTTGATTTTATTACAGCACTCAGTCTTTTGGAGTATGAGTCTATCAGCATGGCACATTTTGATTTGGCAATATTGTGACTAAGAAAATGTCAGGGTTAATCAGAAGCATTTTAAGGCCCCTTTCACACTTGTGTGACTTTTCCTGTGCCTTTGACATCAGACAACTCGTACTCCATGATTCCCAATGATAACCATTCATATATGTGTGACTTGAATTCTCGCCGACTTCAAATTAGTCCCTGAACTACTTGGGTCTGATAAGGGGCGTCGGCAGGGAGTGGCTGGGGGGGGCTGAAGCCCCGAATGTGTCCTCCTATAGCCCCGAGTGTCAACTCTGCAGGGTAGGCGAGAGCGCCGGGACCAATCTGATCCCGAGCGCCGCCGAGCGTGGCCGAGTGCAGCCGAGCGCGGCCGAGTGCAGCCGAGTGCCAGAGCAGGTCCCGCCTTCTGGAGCCTGCACGTCTATGATGGACGTCCCACTGGTCCAATGCCGGGACAGCGGGACGTGTGACTTCCATCATAGGCGCTGTTGGCTCCAGAAGGCGGTAATTACAAAGAGGCTGCCGCGCCACATCCCCGCTTGGCGCTCGGGCGAGCCACTCTCCTCTCCTTCTCCTCTGAGGACTGGCTGCTGTGACACCATGGCTCAGACAGGTCAGTGTATGATGTTAATGTCAGTGTAGGTAGATCAGTGTATGTAAATGTCAGTGTAGGTAGATCAGTGTATGTAAATGTCAGTGTAGGTAGGTCAGTGTATGTAAATGTCAGTGTGTGTTAATGCCAGTGTAGGTATGTCAGTGTAGGTAGGTCGGTCGGTGTAGGTAGGTCACTACCGTTAGTGTATGTATATGTCCAGTGTATGTAGGTCAGGTAGGTGAGTGTAGGTAGGTCACTATTGTCAGTGTAGGTAGGCCAGGTAGGTAGGTCACTGCCGTCAGTGTAGGTAGGTTAGTGTATGTAAGTCACTACCGTCAGTGTCACGGCCCAGCCAAAAAAAACCTGCGTCGCGTACAACACCCGACCCCCCCCCCCCCTCACTTGCCCCCTATCTATCCATTATAATGCATGCACTTCTTCTATAGAGGCTCTCAAAATTTAGAGTTAGGACTGCAGATAATACTGGGGTGCTGTGAATTGGCTCTGCAGCTTACACATGTATTTGTAAATGTGTGGAAAAATAAACCCCTGTTTTTAACACAAGCTGTTACATGGGATAATTTGGTTGGTTGCATGCTGGTCGGTAGGTTTAGCTGTGAATTTTCTTTGGTTTTGTTTGACACGCGTTGCCATTCCATGTGTTCCTTGCTGTAAAGGCCAGTTATAGGTGGGGGCAGTGACCATTTGTTTGGATTCAGAATGGTCAGTGCCTTCCATGTGAAGGTGCTGACCAATTAGAATCTGTCTGGTCCATTCTGGCAGTGCTGGAGAGAGAGGAGAGAAATAAATGGGGATTTTAAATTCCCAGGCCAGTGGATTGGCTTGCAGGAGCCCTGACAGCTCAGGATCCTAGGAGGTAGGTACTGCAAAGAATGGGGGGATTCTGGGGTTAGTTCACCTTTACATATTTTATGTAAGGGTGAACACTTTATATAAAAAAAAATTATAGAGATCTATACCGCATGCCAAAAGGGGACAGAGGGATTCGGTTCCAAAGTAGGACAATCCCTCCAAATGGAGGACAGTTGGGAGCTATGGAATTACTATATGGAATTACTATATCTACCAGGTGCTTAAGGAATGAAACATGTAAGCTTTTAGGTTGGACTGACACCCCGGAGGTCTTCAATTCACCTCCCCCCTATCAAGACCAAATATTACAACCTTGCGAAAGAATAATGTGCAATAAATGAGTTTACTGGGTTGAACAGCATTAAATGACCCTGGAGAGACATTTGTTGAAATACTAAATACAGGCACTTCAGCTGGCGGTGTACTTGTGGTAAGTATTTATATCATTTATGCGGACTGACAACTTGTTGATCAAGGATCTAATGCCATGTGACACAGATGGGCAATATAAATCCCTCTTTTTGGACTGGGAAAATCTGCGAGGTCAACATCCAGTAAGTAACCAAGAATAATTTGTCTGTTTGAATATTGCTTAGAGGATATACCTACAAATTGTGGAAACCTTGGCATATGGTTACCAGGATGAGAGCAGCAGTCATTGTCCCTACTATGGCAAAAATCGTGATGAGTCAGTATGTGCAGTGCCTGTTTTTCTTTTTTATTCAGTCTGATTGCACTAAAAGAAATTTATGTTGGTAATACATACAAGAAGTCTTTCATCTTACAACAGAGGACTATCAAGAGAAAAAGAACATTCTATATAGCATTTTATGCCTGTTCTCCTATAGAAGGAACTGTCTCTTTTCCAGCTGGAGATATCTCTTGACGGACGACTGACTGTTTGACTTTATATTACTGTTTCCCGGGTCATTTTGGAAGGCAATAGCGTTGATTGATATCCATGGTTTGGAGCTACGCTGCTGCCTTCTGAAATTGTACAGATTCACCTCGCATTATAGTTAGATTGTGGGGGTTTATATAGGTGTTAGACTGGGGGTGTCAAATATTAGGAGAGGGTGGTAATCATCCACTGTATCATGTATTCCTCCCCTCTTTTGTGAGGGTGGTTTATTTCTAACATTTTATACAGATATGGTTTATTGGGGAATGGGTTACATCTTTGTATAGGGGTGGTGGTAGAGGGATTTTTATGTATGGAGTCAGTATTGGGGATTTAGGGATTTTTATATGCTTGTTATTTATCTTTGCTATTGATAGCTTAATAAATGTTGGTAATTTAACTCTTTTGTGTGTATTAGTATCAATTTCTTTTTTCTTTTTTTCTTTTGGAGTATATATGGTTTTGATTATACCCCCCACTATATAGTCGGTGAGAATTACCTTATTAAATAAAGACAAGACTGCCTAGGTGCTTTTGTTTGGGGTAGCAAACCAGTTGAAGATTGCCAAGAATTGAAACCTGGAGGGAAGTGTCATGTACCTTACAGTGGAGTCCGAAATGCTGAGGGTGGCCTCTTGCACGGTTCCGGTCCCAACACCTCGGGTAGTGAGGACAGGGAGTGCTGGGGCAACGAAAGGGTGAAGGTGCCAGACGGCTGGAGCTTGGAGATACAGAATCCTCTCGGAGGAAGGCATGAAGACTGATCACCAGAACTGTTCAGCTGAAGCCAGGCAGGTCAGGTAAGTATGGATTCAGGACCAACTGCAACGTCAGGAACAGGCAAAAGTTGGCAACTGGCTGGTAACAAGGTACATAAACGGAAGGCAAGTTCGTAGCCAAGGCCAGGCAGAGGTTGGCAATGGGCTGGCAGCAAGGTACAGAATCAGGAAGCGGAGCCATAGTAGCAAATCCAAGCCGTGGTCTGTATAATCAGTAGAGGTAGAGAACAGGCAGGGGTGATCCAGGAAAATGGTCAAGGAAGCCGGGTTTCTCAGAAGCAAGGTAACAGGTCAAATAGAAATCAGGAACTCAGGAACAAGCTGAAGACGATCCAGCACTGGTATCAGGCAGAGACTCTGTTTATATAGGGCGCCATGCGCCAGGATTGGTGGACGTGAATGTGCGCGTGTGCGCACACGTTCATATGGGTGCGCACGTTCGTTCCGGAAAACGTTTGCCACTGTGAGGGACACCGCACATTGGCATTAGCGGAATGGGAATTAGCCGCTGCTGAACGGAGACGGGCATTAGCACTGTGAGTTCTCTGACAGGAAGGAAGACTGTGGAACAATGAACTAATGTTATATTATTTCTAGAAATTAGCAATATATTCTTTATTTGCTGGGGTGAGGGTTGAGTTTAGTTTTTCTTTATAGTTTAGAGTTTCTCTATTACCCTAATAACTAAAAATCTACCTTTTGGAAATAACATTGGGAAAATACCCTATAAAAACTTTTGAGGCTCATCTCAATCAGCCTTCCCTTGTTTTGACTTTGCCAAACTACTGATAAAAGGTGGTTTGGTTGGTAGAAATTTTTGCCCTTAGCATATTATTATCATCATCATCATTGCTTTTTGCTGTTTTCCTAATTTTTGCCAAATACATCAGCTTGTTGTGTTTAAAGATACAGTGATGAATAGTCTGAAATGTTTTTAGATAAGGCAGCACATTGAGTACAACCATGAAATTGATCTTGTTGTCTTGCCTAATGTCGCATGAATGATGTTTGTTCTGTGCTGGGTAAACTCAGAGGCAATTTCTTATGTCGCCTCTGGGAAACAATAATCACAAGTGAGGAAATGTTTTGTAACATTAAGATTTTGGATTGTGAGCTCTGAATCAGAATGCCAAACAATGAATGGAAGCCGGCAACTCTGAATCCGTATCATGACTTTATTGAAGGCTGCATGGACATAGCATAAGAAAGCGAACACGTGTCGGCGAGAACCTTAATCATAGCTGATACATTTATTGTGATCCTGTGGATTGTTAAGCAAGCATACAGGATTTGTTATATATGAAACCTTTCCTGGAAGAAACATGGAGGCTGTCAATGCAGACTTCTTGTTCTACAAATGCTAGTTGCATGGCTGTCATGCCAGCCCACTGGCTTCAAGTTATTCATAGTGCAGCCTGTCTTTTCATTGGATTTGTACAATTATGTAGCCAAGAACGTCTGTACATTCAGACTAATTGCCTTTAGTAAGTCAACCCCATTGTGTCAACTCTTTACAGTTCTTTGGGATCACAGTAATGGTTGCCTTAAAGTAGTTGTAAACCCTTACAAACCACTTTGACCTACAGGTAAGCCTAGATTAAGGCTTACCTGTAGGTCCAAGAAATATCTCCTAAACCTATACGGTCAAGGAGATATTTACAAAAAGACAGCCACTGCTGTCTAGGGCGCATGCGCTGTAGACAGCGGCATGCAGGCGCACTGGGCTGGCCGCAGATCGAGGCGATATGCCGCTCGTGTCGGCTCCCGTGCACATGCGCGGGAGTGACGTCATCGCTGCTCCGGCGAGTCACAGCGCCGGAGCAGCGAGACCCGGAAGTCACTCCAGGATCCATGGCAGCGGCAGACATGAAGACGGAGGACCGCTTCGGGGGCTTCGTTCTCAGATAAGTTATTCATAATGAGCTAGTATGCTATGCATACTAGCTCATTATGCCTTTGCCTTTGCAGTTTGCTTTTTTTTTTCCCCCATGGGTTTACAACCACTTTAAGGGGCACCATTTTGGTTGGAGTTGTATGCCTGTAAGGGAAGGCTTAAAATTGTATGCCATTTTTAATAGTACAGGAGGGAGAATCCACCAAGCCCATGAGGCCTTAAGTGCTCAGTCCAATTCTTTCACTTAGACAAGGGCTTCAGTTGCTGAACTTTCCTCTTGAGCGAGGCACGGGATCATGGAATTACTGCAGTAGTTAATAATTTAATGTATCCTTTGTCGCTGTTGCTCTCTCTGGTCATATTAGCCAAACTGTTATATAAAATTGATAGAATATCTTCAAATACTGAGCTATGTCTTTGGATTTAAATTTCATTATCCACTCACACCCTTTAATATGAGGAATACAATAGTTTTACTATATTTTTTCCCTCAATATCAGGAAACCAGCCCGATTAAATTTTAATTTACGTTTAACTCTCAATTGAGGTTGAATTTTTTCATATATACATTTTTTATGTTAAACCGATGTTTTATATGGATTTTCCTGCATTTTTCTGGGGTTTATTTGCGACTTTTTTTGTGTTTTTTCCGTTTTTTTCTGTGTTTTTTTTCTGCTTTCCTGCTATTTTGCTGGTTTCTGATAGTCTTCCAGCTGTTTTCCTGCTTTTTTTTTCTGTCACTTTTCCACCCTATTTTCATTTGTGTTTTCTAGTGATTATATATCCCAATTAGTTCTCGGGTCTCCTGAGATTTAGATATCTGTAGGGGTTCTGCTAAATATTATTTTTGCATGTTCATGTGGTTAAATAGCGGTGTTCTTTGATCTAGTCATCACTATTTAATAGAGTTTTTCTAACTATTTACTAGACATCATCACACCGCTAGTTTGCATTTGTATTTGTGCCCTTATTCTTTAGTGGCGCCCTGTGAACTGAAGTTCCTACATATAAACATGGTACGTTCCAACATGTTTTGGTAGATTTTCAGACATTATTTATAAACACGCTTTTGCTATTAAAGGTTGCTTCGCAACAATTTGCACATGTACTTTTATTTGTATGTATCTAGTTTTTATTGTTGCGATTTCATGTTTTCATGTGTTTCCCCCGTATTATTGTTTACTATGTTTTTATTATCATGTTTTTACTTTTTTTTTACTATTTCGAGATATTGAATTTTCTTACATATGCGTATCTTCTAGCAATCCCTTTTTCAAATTTTTTTGTTTATGTTAACCATCTCATTTTGTGGTCTATTTCCATGTATTCCACTTTTCCCATGTTTTCTCAGGGGCCTGTATGTATTTATCTCTCTCCCCCCCCCCCCCCTGTTTTTTTTGCCCATATGTGTTTGCAATTTTAAATCATTGAATGCATCATGTGACATGTTTGAATCTGGTATATATTTGTCAAACAATATGTGGTTATTTAGCTATGACTAAGCAACAATGGTGTTGTGAAACGCGTCAACTGTTTGTCCTGCTTTTGTTGTCACATGAACGTTGACTTATCATTACAATAAAGGCCTTTATCGGAGTACGGCTGTCCAGAATCCATTTCTTCAATATGAGGAATACAATAGTTCTATCTTTTTTTTTCTCTGAGAACTTTTGCCAGAAACCTGTCAGGCTTACTGTCAAATTCGTACCAAGATCCTCTGACCTTGAGTAGTGGAACCTTTACTTTAATTTCTCATGCACACGAGTGTATTAAAATACTTCTATGTATGCTGGATCCTCCCACCAGGAACTGACAGAATAAGCAAGTGTAAAAAAATGCTTGTCTTGGCATGTATTTATACATGTTTACAGGCATATAGCGCTCAGAAGCATAGGAATTTATGCATATGAATTTATTCTACTGGCGAGAATATCAATTTGTTCTAATCAATGGAATAAAAAAAATAACGGACTAAATTCCCCCATCCACACACTCGATGATGGCTGGAGGAATGTGCCCCACTGAGCTATTGTATTCTGACAGCAGGGAGACTTCCAGATCATGCGAATACACTGATCAGCGCTGCCGGCTCTAGCCGGCAGTTCTGATTGAGCAGGGAAAATCCAACAGGCTGGTTGTATAGAAGTCAATCGTAGATAGACTTCTGTACAAACAGCCTGCCTAATTATGGATTGAAATTCATCCGGTCATGCTGAACTTTGCTGACAAAGTCCCATAGGACATAACATGTATGGGGGGGAGCTACCTTGCGGATGTCACCCACTGCCATCCTGTGCACAGTGTGTGCATAAACAAAGCTACAACAACCCGCCATTACTGGTGCTTTACATGACTACATTTCATGCCTGTTTAATGCGGCAATACATGTGACTGCACATTTTATTCAATAAAAAGCTTTTGAAGTGTGATAATGAAGAGCACTTCGATTCTTTATTATATTTTATGTCATCCAGTTTGACTTTCCCTATCTTATTGGAGTGCTGGCGATCCCTGATTTCTCTCCTGTAGAAAAAAAAAGCGTATTTGACTTCTTGGTAATTCAGGGGTCCATCCGATCTGGTAAGCGCAGATTTCACAGCCGGTGGAGGGATTGTCACTCATCACTCATTAGTGGATTGGATTCACCCTCTCCATGTGGTCTTTCCTATCACCATAGACTTGTTGTTCCATAGAAGGTTTTTTTTTGGAACTGAAGGACATTATAGACATTGTGCTGCATTTATTTTTATTATGCTATGGTCGTACTGAACTAGCCAAATTACGGTCAACATATGGCTGATTTAAGATTGGCAAGCTGCAGAGAAAAAGGTATAATCTCTTTTTTTTTTTAAATGTATGTTTATTGAAAATATTTTCAAGACAGAAAAAATATACATCTGGTACAAACAATCAATATTGTCATCTCGAATATAACATAGAAATCAGCCTCGGGCGAGTTGCAAATTATTGAGGCACATATAGATAACAATTAGGGGGGAAGGGGAAGGTACACCACAGATTTGGATACAGAAGTTGCACGGAATAATCTCATCCTTATGGATGATGCCCCAAACATTTATTTCTGCATAATAGTTTTTCTTAATGTAATGGAGAACAGAATAAGAGACAGGTATAAGGTATTCTTATAGATTGGGGTCTAGGTCCACATTAAAGATTTCCCCAATGAGAATCATACCCTCTCCAAATTCTATTAGCCCTTGTACACACGGTCGGAGATTCCGACGGAATGTGTTTTCCGATCGTACCGTTTTGTCGGATAATCCGACTGTGTGTGGTCTCCATCGGACTGTTTCCGTCGGAGTATCTGACGGACCAAGTTTTTCAACTTGTTGGTAAAATTTTCCGACAAAATGCTCCGATTGGACATACTCCGATCATGCGTAGAGAATTCCGATCGGACAAAGTGCCATGCATGCTCAGATCAAATTCCTACATCAAAGCGATTGGCTACTAACCTGAACGTAGTCCCATCGTAACGAAATAACGTGTCACGTACCTGGTTAGAGAGCCCCAACGTGCAGGGAGCGGCGCCTCGTAAACCTCCGGCTCTCGAGCCCCTGGTGATGGAGACAGGGGTTCAGGAGCCCGGAGGACACAAGTGCCTAGCCGGATAGCAGATAGCGGATACAGCTGGAACAGATGGTAACTGGAACGGCAGGTGCACCCCGCGCTGGATGTCGGTCAAGGACTGCTGGACGGCTGGCACAAGTGGACCGGCAAGGTGGCAGAGACAACGGGTGCCGGACTTCGGGCAGACAGGCGTAGTCAATCAGGCTGGGTCGGTAACTATCTGGCAGCGGAGGTACAGAAGCGGGAGGCAGAGGCGTGGTCAGTCAGGCTGGGTCGGCAACTATCTGGCAGCGGAGGTACAAAAGCGGAAGGCAGAGGCGTAGTCGATCAGGCAAAAGGTCAAGGGCAGGCGGAATACAGGCAGAGTCCAGGAACAGGTCGGGTATAATATCAGGAACACGATCACAAACAAACAGCAGAAGTCTCAGGAACGCTGTAGACCGAACAGCGCCGAGGAGCAGGAGCTGTGGCCTTAAATAGTCTATTGGGCACCAGGATTGGTCGTACGGCCCGTTTGCGTACCCCCGCAGGTGGCCGTGGTTACGCTCGTGACCCCGCGCACGTCCGTACGGTGCGAACGCCCGCTTGTGTCGGCGCGCACCTGCGAACGTCTGTTGGAACCTGCGTGCACCCGCGCGTGTTTGTTCGCGTCAACCCGCGTCCGAGGGCGTCGGAGATCCCGTCGTACAGGAACCCTGCAGGTAAGTCTCTTCTGTACGATCGGGGTAGCGGAACGACCGTGACATTGCCCCCCCCCAAAGGGCAACCTCCGGATGCCCAACTGCGTCATCCTATCAGGATGGGACCTCTTAAAGGCTTGGACTAGTTTTGCAGCATGCAGGTTGGACTCTGGTTCCCACGAGTTCTCCTCAGGGCCGTAGCCCTTCCACTTAACCAAGAACTGGATCTGGTTCTGTCTCTTCCTGCAGTCCAGGATGGACTCGACCTCGTACTCCAGTTCCCCATCAATTGTCACGGGCTCAGGAGGATTGGTATTCCGGTCAACAAAGGGATCAGGAACCGCAGGCTTCAGTAGCGAGACATGAAAGACCGGGTGTATCCTAAATGACTCCGGGAGTTTCAGCTCAACGGCCACGTCATTTAGTTTCCTTATGATGGGAAATGGACCCACAAACCTCGGGCCCAGCTTCTTGGATGGGCAGGCTAGCTTCAAATTTAGTGTAGACAACCAGACCTGGTCCCCGACCTGGAGGTCAAGTTCCCCTCTTCTCCTCTTGTCAAAGGCCTCTTTATAGCATTTCTGGGTCTTCGCCAGGGTCTCTTGAAGAAGCTTGTTATTGTTCAAAAAAAAATTAAGGTCCTCCAGGACTGCAGGTACTGAACATTCGGGGAGACTACCGGACAAAAAGGACGGATGGAAACCAAAATTTGCAAAAAATGGTGACTGTTTAGTGGCAGAATGAGTAGAATTATTATAAGCAAACTCTGCAAGCGGTAAAAGTGATGCCCAATCATCCTGAGAGAAGGAGGAGAAACAACGCAGATATTGCTCTAACGTCTGGTTGGTTCGCTCGGTCTGGCCATTGGTTTGAGGGTGATAGGCCGAGGAGAGACGAAGCTCAATCTTCAGAGCTTCACAGAGAGCTTTCCAGAACCTGGACGTAAATTGTACTCCTCTGTCAGAGGTAATGTCAGCAGGAACACCGTGGAGCCTTACTACTTCCTTAATAAAGGCCCTGGCCGTTTCTGTGGCCGACGGGGTCCCCCTCATCGGTATGAAGTGGGCCATCTTGGTAAACCTGTCTACCACTACCAGGATAGAGGAGAAGCCTTCAGAGAGGGGCAGATCCACTATAAAGTCCATAGATATCATCTTCCATGGTCTGTCCGGGATGGGTAAAGGTCTCAACAAGCCCCAAGCCCCTAATTTGCTACCTTTATTCCTGATGCAGGTGGTGCATGCCTCCACATATTCCCTGCAATGCTTCCTCATCTGGGGCCACCAGAACGTGCGCTGGAGCAAGTCCGTGGTCTTGAACACCCCAAAATGACCGGCCAGTGGATGGTCGTGACAGGAACTGAGGACCGCCGTACGTATCTCTTGGGGGACGAAGATTCGGTCCAGATGCCAGAGAAGTCCGTCCTTGGAGGTTAAGGAGATGTCCGGTGGGATGGCTGGATCGCTGGAAGCCTGTTTAATTTGGGATAGGAGGCCTTCCTGGAGCAGAAGGAAGTTTCCTGGAGGCAGGATGGTGTCGGGGGTAGGAGGTTCCACAGCTTCGTTGTACATCCGGGAAAGAGCATCAGGCTTCACATTCTTTGACCCGGGCCGGTATGTGATGTGGAACACAAATCTGGAAAAGAAAAGTGCCCACCGGGCTTGCCGAGGTTTCAGTCGCTTGGCTGCTTTCAAATACTCGAGATTTTTATGGTCGGTATAGACCAGGATTGGATGAGAGGCGCCTTCAAGGAGATAGCGCCATTCCTCCAATGCTGCCTTGATTGCTAGGAGCTCCCGGTCACCGACATCATAGTTGCGCTCGGCTTCTGAGAGTTTGCGGGAGAAGAAAGCCACCGGGTACAGAAGTGACTTAGGTCCCTGTCTCTGGGAAAGTACTGCCCCGACGGCCACTTCCGAAGCATCCACCTCCAGGATATAAGGCAGCGAAGCGTCGGGGTGTTTGAGAATTGAGGCAGAGATAAACAGGTTCTTTAGAGTTTCGAAATTTTCGAAATTTTCGAAATTTCTGGTTCTGTTTGGTCAGTTCAGTGATGGGGGAAATAATGGAAGAAAATCCCCTGATGAACTTCCTGTAAAAGTTTGCGAATCCCACGAAGCGTTGGACCCCTTTCTTGTCCGAGGGAGCGGGCCAGTCTACGATAGCTGAAATCTTCTGTGGGTCCATTTCTATGCCGTTTACAGAGATGATCAAGCCCAGGAATTGGATACTTTGCTGTTCAAAAACGCACTTCTCCGGTTTGGCGTAAAGGCCATGGAGGCGGAGACGGGCTAGGACACTCTTCACATGCTCCCGGTGTTCAGCTAAAGTGGAAGAGAAGATTAAGATGTCATCGAGATATATAACAACAAACAAATCAAGGTACTCTCTAAAGACATCGTTAACAAAGTGTTGAAATGTAGCGGGAGCGTTACAAAGTCCAAAGGGCATAACTCGGTACTCATAATGTCCGAAGCGGGTACGGAAGGCGGTCTTCCATTCGTCGCCTTTGCGAATGCGAATGAGGTTGTAAGCGCCCCGTAAGTCCAACTTGGAGAACACCTTGGCCGACCCCAGTCTCTGAAATAATTCGGGCACTAACGGTAGAGGATAACGGTTCTTAATTGTGACTTTGTTGAGTGCTCGGTAGTCCACACAGGGCCGTAAGGAATGGTCTTTCTTCTGAACAAAGAAAATCCCTGCGCCTGCTGGGGAAGTGGATGGTCGTATGAAACCCTTCTTCAGGTTGTCGTCCAGGTAGGTTTTCAAAGCACCCAGCTCGGTTTCAGATAAGGGGAAGATCCTCCCGAACGGAATCTCTGCTCCAGGGAGTAGGTCAATAGGGCAATCGTATTGCCTGTGGGGAGGTAAAGTCTCTGCGCCCTTTTTACTGAACACATCTAGAAACTGGTGATAAGCTTCGGGCACAACCTGTCGGAGCTCGGTGTCTGTCTCCATGCAGAGCAGAGAAGAAGAGGCAGGGTCCGTGTTGGTGGCTGGGAAGCAGTTTTGATGACAATACGCAGATGGGAATTCTACTTCTCCAGTGAACCAGTTAATCAGAGGGTTGTGGGCCTTCAACCAGGGCATGCCCAGGATCACGGGAAACAGGGGGGATTTGATGATGTCCAGACTCAGGAATTCCTGATGAGTTCCGGCTATGGTGACAAAAAGCGGGGACGTCTCCTGGGTAACGGGTCCGGATTTAAGGGAGGAGCCGTCGGCCAGAAAGATTGAAAGTCCCTTTACCCTAGGCCGAAGAGGGATGTTGTTTCTCAGGGCAAAAGACAGGTCCATGAAGCCGCTGCAAGCTCCAGAGTCTATGATGGCGTCAACGCTGAGAGTCTCTCCGGAAAACTGTAGGAGAAGAGGTACAACCAGGTGAGAGGTGGTATTGGTGCTGGGCAGAATGGCAGGAGAAGCAGAGGGTGCAAGAAGGCGCTTACGTGACTTGGCGGGGCAGGTGCGAACGTAATGTCCAGATTCCCCACAATAAAGGCAAAGGTTGCCAGTTCTCCGGCGTTGGCGCTCCTCGGGCGTCAAGGAAGGGCGAAGTAGACCCAGTTGCATAGGCTCCGAAGGATCCAGAGCAGGTGGAGCAGGAAGGACCGGAGGGTTGGGACTTGGAACCCGCGGCATCATCCAGACTGGGCGAGAAGTGGAAGTTGAGCGCTCTAAACGACGCTCCCTCAAACGCCTGTCAATCTGAATCGAGAGATCGATGAGGGCTTCGAGGGTCTCAGGGATTCCCACGCGAGCCAATTCATCCTTCAGTGCCTCCGAAAGTCCCATGCGGAACTGGTAGCGAAGGGCTGAGTTATTCCACTCTGTGTCGGCACTCCAACGCCTGAACTCAGACACATAGTCCTCTACTGGCCTGCGACCCTGTTGGAGTACATGCAAAGCTGCTTCTGCAGTGGCGGCAAGTTGCGGGTCCTCATACAGTCGGGACATGGCTTGGAAGAAATCGTTCAAAGAGTCCAAAGAGGGGTCCTTTCGTTCGAGGAGACGATGTGCCCAGGCCTGAGGTTCGTCGGTTAATAGAGAAATGACGAACCCCACTTTTGTTGCCTCGAGAGAAAAAGTCCGGGGTTGGAGGGCAAAAAAGAGCTCGCAGGAGTTCCGGAAGGCCCTGAACTTATTCCGGTTACCGGAGAAGCGGTCTGGTGTAGGTACCCTTGGTTCTGGCGGCATCATGACCACTGACGGTGGGCCTGGAGACCCAGAGGCAGCCGGGGCTGCGGCAGATAGGGCCTGGACCCGTTCCTCCAAACGTCCGTAGCCTTCTTGTAGGCTCTTCACGGCCTGGGTGAGGCCGGCTAGATGATGGCAGAGTTCATCCATGGGAGATGCTCCCTGCGAGGGCTCAGACATCCTGGCTGTTCGGTACTGTCACGTACCTGGTTAGAGAGCCCCAACGTGCAGGGAGCGGCGCCTCGTAAACCTCCGGCTCTCGAGCCCCTGGTGATGGAGACAGGGGTTCAGGAGCCCGGAGGACACAAGTGCCTAGCCGGATAGCAGATAGCGGATACAGCTGGAACAGATGGTAACTGGAACGGCAGGTGCACCCGGCGCTGGATGTCGGTCAAGGACTGCTGGACGGCTGGCACAAGTGGACCGGCAAGGTGGCAGAGACAACGGGTGCCGGACTTCGGGCAGACAGGCGTAGTCAATCAGGCTGGGTCGGTAACTATCTGGCAGCGGAGGTACAGAAGCGGGAGGCAGAGGCGTGGTCAGTCAGGCTGGGTCGGCAACTATCTGGCAGCGGAGGTACAAAAGCGGAAGGCAGAGGCGTAGTCGATCAGGCAAAAGGTCAAGGGCAGGCGGAATACAGGCAGAGTCCAGGAACAGGTCGGGTATAATATCAGGAACACGATCACAAACAAACAGCAGAAGTCTCAGGAACGCTGTAGACCGAACAGCGCCGAGGAGCAGGAGCTGTGGCCTTAAATAGTCTATTGGGCACCAGGATTGGTCGTACGGCCCGTTTGCGTACCCCCGCAGGTGGCCGTGGTTACGCTCGTGACCCCGCGCACGTCCGTACGGTGCGAACGCCCGCTTGTGTCGGCGCGCACCTGCGAACGTCTGTTGGAACCTGCGTGCACCCGCGTCAACCCGCGTCCGAGGGCGTCGGAGATCCCGTCGTACAGGAACCCTGCAGGTAAGTCTCTTCTGTACGATCGGGGTAGCGGAACGACCGTGACATAACGTCATCACGTTCTGAAAGATCGGATTTTCCGACAACTTTGTCCGACCGTGTGTATGCAACAGTTTTGGACAAAATCCGACGGATTTGGTTGTCGGAATGTCCGACTGTGTGTACAAGGGCTTAGAGTGTCAAAGTAGGATTCCAGGAAAGAAATTTCATTCAATTTGGGGCATACAAGTTTGCTAACTTTGCCTCAAGTTCTCCCTTGAGGATCAGAAAATGGCCCCGTTTATTAGATAACTGTTTATAAAATATCAATTTGACATGTCTGGCCAGGACAATGCACATCCCTCTGAAGCTGGAGTGAGGGAGTGGACTGTGGAAGGAATGTGGAAACTATGATTAGACAATTTGGGGGATTTCAAGGCACTTCTTGTATAAAAGAATCTGATCTCTTCTCCTCTACATGACCCTCAGAACCCTTGATCTTTTTTCAGGAATGTTAAGGTATCTAGACTGCTCAAGGGGCTGGGAATTATTTTGTTCCTCCCTCTCCTATGCTTCTCCTTCTTTAACCTATCTTACTTGGTCCTTTTCTTTACTATTTCCCATTCTTTCTGATTTTTTCCTAATCTGATAGTCTCAACTTTCTTTTTACCTTTCTTTGCTTATTGTACTTATTGTGTATTTCTTACTTCTCCAGAAACAATGTTTTAGATGCTTATTTTATGTCTCCTGAACTCTTACCTTCCTTTTAGTTCTACTCACTGTAAGGGATTTTGCAGATATCAATTTCTTGATATCACAATTACTATATAGTCCAGAGATTGGAATACTTCTTGATCTTTAAAAATGCATATGGAGCTACGAGTTGATCTATGGTCTAATGGCGCGTGTATGAACCTTGTATTTATGATCATCCGGATGTACCTTTTTTGTCTTTTGTATTGAAAACTCTTAATAAATACATTTAAACAAGAAAAGATAGATGAGACTGAAAAGGGGGAAGTTGGGAGGTAGGTAAGGGATGGACAATTCTGAGCTACGCCCCGTGGGAAAAAACGTAGGAAAGAGGGGAATGTAGTGGCGTTAGGGGTATAATGAAGACACAACAATTAAAATACATCATATAAAACAGGTACTCCTTTTAGGTATCCCCTTTCCCGTAAAGAAAGAGAAAACAGGAAAAGGAATTGTTAGACAATAGGGTATTATGAGGTAAGTTACTAAATGGCAAAATGTTAGCAAGTTTAGGTGGAAGAAGATAGTCTGATCCGAGTTATTTTTTCCCAAATCAATCAGCTGAAAAGAGACACAGTGTCCCAGTGGGAGCCCCTTCAATGGACCCCATACAGTATACGAAGAATGCTGCTTGTGGCCTAGGACAAAAGTGCAGCATGCTCCCTTGACCCTATATATCAAATTACAATCAACTACTATACAATCTACAAACATAGATAATCCAAACAATTGCATAATATTTTATCTATAGAGAAGACTAAATAGGTGCATAAGGTTTAAACATTGACATCTGCAAACATAGAAAACAAACAATCCAAAAAATTACATAATACTTATCTATAGACAGGGATAAAAAAAAAAGGTACACAATGTTTTAACTGCTTCAGCCCCAGACCATTTGGGTGAAAGACCAGAGCGCTTTTTGCGATTTGGCACTGCATCGCTTTAACTGACAATTGCACGGTCGTGCGACGTGGCTCCCAAACAAAATCAACGTCCTTTTTTCCCCACAAATAGCGCTTTCTTTTGGTGGTATTTAATCACCTCTGCTGTGTTTTTTTTTTGCGCTATAAACAAAAAAAGAGCAACAATTTTGAAAAAAAACACATAATTTTTTACTTTTTGCTATAATAAATATCCCCCAAAAATATATTTAAAAAAAAACATTTTTTTTCCTCAGTTTAGTCCAATATGTATTTTTCTACATATTAAAAAAAAATTGCAATAAGCGTATATTGATTTGTTTGCGCAAAAGTTATAGCATCTACTCTTTTTTTTTTTTTTATACTAGTAATGGCGGCAATCAGCGATTTTTATTGTAACTGCGACATTATGGTGGACACGTCAGACAATTTTGACACATTTTTGGGACCATTGGCATTAATACAGCGATCAGTGCGATTAAAAATGCATTGATTACTGTAAAAATGTCACTGGCAGTGAAGGGGTTAATGTATGTCCTAGAGAGTGTTCTAACTGAAGGGGGATGTGTACTGTGCAGGGAAACTAACAGATCGTCTGTTCATACTCTGTATACACACACAGATCCCAGTTTTCCATGTGCCCTGAGGGATCGCAGGAGCCCGGCGGTGATCGAGACCACTCGCATCGGCTCAGGGGGCAAGCAGGGGGCATCATTACATAACATTGTTTCATCCAGCTGTGCCATTCTGCCGGCTGGTCGGCATGTAGTTAAAAGAGGAATACAGAAAGCCTCTACCAGACAAATCTCATGGCCCACATGGAAGAAACTCACCCATGCCCAATTCTGGTAACTTTCAGATCAATGAGCAGAATGGGAAGATGGAGACAAGCTCAGCTGAAGAATAGATGACTATGAGATGTCTGTGTTCTATGGTTAAAACCATAAAAATACAGAGAGGAGTGCCAGGCCAAAACCAGATGAAAGAGTCTAAGATAAGTTTAATTTAATTAAGAAAATCATATAAAAAAATATCCAATGAGTTTTGGAAGCAGCACTACTTCATCAGGACCCAGGATAAAACTTGGATGGGCTCAGTGACGTAAAACCAGTATGGAATTCTCCTCATGAAGTACCAACTTGACAGCAGTTGCTACACATCAAGGGAAGCCTTACTCTGTGGAAGCCACCTCCCCAGAGCTATTGAGATATTGAATATACTTGAAGTTTTCCTTCCTCTGACTGCACATGCAGGTGTAGCCCCCTTATCATAACCAGGGGCTACTATGTCAATTTCGTTTTTGGCTGGGCTTTAGTTAGCTCAGACTGTATAGTTTTTCACCAGTTTTTTTCCCTAAGCTTAGGTTGGGTTGTGATTTCTCACTGTTGCCAGTACATGTCACTGGCATCACTGGTCATAGTATGAGATTTCACAAACAGAACTAAGTTATGAATATTTATATTTCCTTCAGCCAATCCAGTAGGAGGTTCGGGCCACTGGTGCATGCTGGCGGGGGGGAGGGGCAATAAATATTTGGGACAGGACATGTGCACTTTCATTTTCCCTGGGCTGGAGGCCTATGAAGGTGCTCTTGGATGGATGGAGCTCAGCTATTAGGCCCAATAGCTTTTTTTTTCTTAGGCCTACCATGTACTGAATTGATCCTGAAGCTGTCCTGCCTGGTATGGAGGAAACTGTGCCAAGAATGAGAGACCCAGGGGAGGCCCCCTGCTGGAGAGAGCTAGGTGACTCACTTGAAGGATGCACTGAAACTTGGGAACGTGTTGTTTCTGGGTTGGCCTAAAGGATCTGATGCTGTGAAGCTGAACATTGATCTGGGGAGAATGTAAGTGATCTGCTATTGGTACCCCCATTTTAGCCATGGAGCCATGGGGTAAAATGCTGTCCTGCCCCCTGCCTCTTGTTCTATTTTGTTTTTAGGGTGTCAGAGGGGTGTTACACAAGTCTAAAAGTTCCCAGTGCCTCTTTGAGTTTGTTCTGTATTCCATATGGAGTATAGTATGGAGTATAGTTTACTATAAATTGTTTGTTGTGTTGTTTTTCATTATGGCCAGATCACTGGATAAATCAAATCGGTATAAGTAAAAAAAAATTAAAATCTCGACGCACTGAAAACTTTTTTTTTTTTTGCCAAAGCTTCTTTTTTTAACAAGCTGAAGCTGGAAGCTGATTGGCCGCCATGCACAGCTGCACCAGACTTTGCACTCTCCAATTTTAGTAAATCAAACCCATAGAGTCAAAAGTATTGTCCAAAGTACTGAGGCTAAGAAGTAACTTCCCGGAGTCACATTTTTGTTGGATGAATAGGCTATCAGTGAGTATCAAGAGAGTCACAAAGGCAAATTTACTAAGATTGGAATAGACAGAATCTAGTGCATCTGTGAATGGCAACCAATCAGGTTCTAGCTTTAATTTTCAAAGCCTAATTGAGCAAGCTGAAGCTAGAAGATGATTGGTTACTATGTACAACAATCCATAATGGCTTCTGTAATTTTACCCTTTTTAGTCATCCACAGTGAAGCTCACAGAATCCTCAAGAGGAGAAAGAGGATGCATGCATTGTAAATAAAAAATCAGTTTTTGATGTTAAGCTCCTCCCCATATAACACCAGATTCAGGAAAAATTCTAGACACAGAATTATATATTGTATGAAATAATAAAATAAAGTAACTATCTAAATTAAAAATATGAAGAAAGGGGCTTTGCTGTGGAGGCGATGATTTTAAACTTGAGCCTCTCGCCTTCCCGTTAATGTCACATTTATCTCATCTGCACTCCTAGTATTAGTGCCCAGCGGGAAGTCTGTTGTCTATGCATTTCATACCCAAAGAAGTCATAAAAATTCTGTTCTGGAGCAAAGTGTTGTGTACATAGGAAAATTTCTTAACAGAGACAGGGAGATTCTGTACTTGTCTCTAGCCTGGCGCAAAGTCCTGCAGTATTGGGAACACTGAATGACATTACACTTAGCCATAAATTTTAATTGGAGTTTATTTTACAGCACACAATCTTTGCAGATAGTAGAATTTATCTAAAGCCAGTTATTGTTATCAGTGGGACACTGACAGCTGAAGGCCAGCTCCTGAATAATAAATAAAGAAAAGTACCTGTAGAGAAATACAGGAGAATGAAGAGGATAAAGAAAATCCAATACTTACTTTAAAGCCCAACTGAACTTTCAGTTTAAATCAGCAAAATACAAGGGCGTCAAAACAAACAATGTGTGCAGTCCTATACTTCATTTACTTTACAAAACAGCAACAACCTGAGTCGAATGGCTTTTCCCTGCCAGCATGTTGTAGAGAAGGACCCATGCTATCTTTGTGGAAGCAGTGGTCTCTCCCCCTGGTTCCGTTCGCAGCAGAACAGGCAAAAAATTTGTTTGAACACACAAACACTGTTAAAGTCTATGGGACATGAATGTGAAAATCAAAAGTGCTAAATTTAAAGGCTTATATGCAAGTGATTGCCATAAAAAATGTTTGGGGACCCCGGTACTGCCCCAGGGGACATAAATCAATGCAAAAAAAGTTTAAAAAACTGCAGTTTTTTTGGGAGCAGTGATTTTTATAATGCTTAAAATGAAAATATAAAAATGAAATATTCCTTTAAATATCACGCCTGGGGGTGTCCTTAGTATGCCTGTAAAGTAGCCCATTTTACCAGTGTTTAGAAAAATATCACAGCAAAATTACATGTTTTAAATGATATGTTACCAGAACACTGTAAGCACAGATACTCTTGTTGGGCACAGAAACGGGCCCTCCGTTGAAATATTATATCAAAAATTGTACTTACATGCCCCTGTTAAACAGGGGCAGAAAAATTGGGCCTTGAGTGGTGGTGCTACAACACTGTAACCCCTCATAGGTACTCTTGTTGCGCGCATGAAGGGGCCCTGCACTGAAATATTATATCAAAAATTGTAATTACATGCCCCTGTTAAACAGGGGCAGAAGAAATGGGCATTGGGTGGAGGTGGTTCCACAACACTGTAACCCTTCACAGATACTCTTGTTGGGCACAGGAACAGGCCCTGCTTTGAAATATTAGATAAAAAATTGTAATTACATGCCCCTGTTAAACAGGGGCAGAAAAATTGGGCCTTGGGTGGTGGTGGTGGTGCCCTAAACCAAAAATATTATTGGAAGACTGACGAGGAATAGGATAGATCAACATAGGCAGTCTTCAATGGATCCCACATCCATAGCAAATTCAATCAGTTACATCAACACCAGGTGCTTGATAGCTGCTGATCCAAGGATGATTAATTTTTATGAATGTGAGCCTATCAACGGAGTCTGTGGACAGGCGCACTCTTTGATCTGATACAAACCCTCCAGCAGCACTGAATGTGCTTTCAGAAAGCACACTGGATGCAGGACAGGCCAGTAGCTCAATTGCATATTGAGCAAGTTCTGGCCAGTGGTCCATCCTCAAGACCCAGTGGATGCTCTGTTGGAAAGGTCTCCAAGTCTGCTCTTGCCCCTAGATATTCCTGCACCATGTAATGCAGATGCTGGCGATGGTTATTTGAACCAATCAGACCTTGGCGCTGAGGACTGAAAAATAGTTTAAAAGCATCGGTCAGCAGGCCACCTTCTCCTCCGATCTTTCTCTGACTGATCAAAGCCTCAGCAACACATTGTCCAGCACCAGGAAATTGTAACCTCCCAGGGTCTGGAAATGCATTGCACAAACCTTTCTTCAAGGCCTACTGAAGATGTTTCATCCTCTGCTCGCTGTGAAGGCAGGATGAGTTCTGCAACCTTACCCTTGTAACGTGGATCAAGAAGGATTGCCAGCCATTAATGATCCCTCTCCTTGATACCACAAATCCTAGGGTCCTTTCGCAGGCTTTGCAGAATCAGAGAGGACATGCAGCATAAGTTTGCAGAGGCATTCGATTCTGAGTCCTCTGGGTCACTAAGGATCACATGATCTGTAACTACCTGCCACGTAAAAACTCCTTAAAAACTCCTTGGGTTTCTGGGGACTGAAAACCATCCCTTGAAGACTACTTCTGAGTGTTATCCTCTACATCCATGCTGACAAAATTCTCCTCCTGTGTGTTTGGCTGGCCCCCAGGAATGCTATCTGGATAAAGGGGACCATGAGAGGTCCTCCTCTTCCTCCCGCTGTTCTGCCTCAAGTGTCCTGTCCATGATTCCACGAAGCACGTGCTCCAACAGGAAGACTAGAGGGACAGTGTCACTGATGCATGCATTGTTTCTGATTTTCAGGCCTGCCTCAGGAGATCCTGTAAGCCTGGTTACCTACTCAAGAACTGCTGCTCCACCAAATTCAGGATGTGTGCCAAACATGGAACATGGGTCTAGTGTTCATGTCGGAGGGCGGAGAGAAGGTTGGTGCCATTGTTGCATACAACCATTCCTGGCTGAAGCTGGCATGGCATCAACCACCTCTGAGCCTGCCCCTGTGGAGCTGACAGAATCTGCTCCAGTGTGGCTCCTGTCACCTAGGCAGACCAACTCAAGCACTGAATGGCATCTTTTAGCCTGTCTGCTTGTGTAGCCCCTTGAATGCTTATGGAGCACCGCAGGTTCAGAGGACAGATCTGCAGAAGAGGCCATAGAGGAAGAAGAAGAGCAGTGTTGTAGATACTGTGTACACCGCCTGCACTGTATTAGAAACTGTACAATGGCTGCACTGTATTTTATCCTGTGTACACCACCAGAAGTGTGGTAGACACTGCACACACTGTATTAGATACTGTGTACACCGCTTGAAGTATATTAGAAGCTTTACACCATGGAATGCACTGTAGATATAGGCTACACTGGATGCAGAGTATATACATATATATAATCTCTGTCCACACCAAACAACACTACACACGGCCGCCGTGTAAGCAGCCTTATATAGTATGGGGCGTGGACTTGGTCCCCCTGAGCCATGATTGGCCAAAGGTTAATTTGGTCAATTATGGCTCTCTTAGCAGTGGGTGCTGTTATTGGCAGGTCAGGTGCATGCTTTGGCCAATCATCATACAGCAATGCACTGCGATCACGCAGTGCATTATGTGGTGTTCCACGGCGCTCGAATTTGCAGCAAACGCCCCATAATGTTCACTCTTCAGCGAATCGGTGAACACCTGATGTTCGCGTCAAACTTATGTTCGGCCTGAACATCAAGCTCATCCCCAGCTCCTAATCAGCAAAGACCATTAGCTTTGATAATTGGAGAGCTCTAGCCCTGACTCAGCAGGAGGAGTATGAGACCTTTCCAGAGTCCACTGCTTCTACACAGAGAACAAGAGTCTTTCCCCATTGCATGCTGGCAGGGGTCAGGGTTTTCTACTCCCCTGTGGCTGCATTCTAAACAAAATGAACTGCATGAATTTGCACACCTTTTGTTTGATGTATTTTGTTGATTTAAAATGAATGTTCAGTAGGGCTTTACAAAAGAGAGAAGAAAAATACTCACTGCTTGTGCCACTGAAGGCTTTTCTACTGAAGAGGAATTGTCTACTGAAGACTGTTCAGAAACCAACAGGTGGGCCTATCTGCTAGCTCCCACTGTGCCCAGTGCTTTCTCCTGCCATCCCATACATCATTACAGGACACAGTAGTGTCATGAAGGTCAGTGGGAGGAACCAGTGCATGTCACAAAGAACCAGGAGATCAGAACTTCAGAACATTTCTGTTCTGGCAAAAACATGTTAGCAAGTTCTTTTTAACAGAACAGCATTCAGTGGTTCACAGAGATGTCTTAGCAGTGGCTCTATACTTGTTCATTCTGCCACTGAAACTTTATTTCTGTCTTAGCAGTGGCCCAATCCTTACTCATTCTGCCACTGAAAACATCCTTCTGTCTTGGGAATTGCTTATGTCCTTTTTTATTCTGCCACTGAAAAGTTCCCTCTGTCTTAGGCCGGCCATAGATGGAGCAAATGTCTTTCCTGCAACCACAGGCAGCGTTGACAGGGAATCTCTCCCAAGGAGCCATTGTGCTGAGAACACAGTGAATATTGCTAGGGCTTATAGCAGCCGCTAGCAATATTTGCATGTAAAATCTGAGAGACTGGTTGTACCCAAGTTAATCGACCAACTTGAGTACATTCAGCATGGTTTGAATCTCAGTTTCCTGCTGATCTGGCCAAGGTTTGAATCGTTTATGTCCGGCTTTAGCAATGGAAGTTTTCTCTGTCTAGTGTCCCTATCTTATTCAGTCTGCCACTGAAAATATCCATTTGTCTTAGCAGCCAGTGGCTGCTAAGTCTTAGCAGTGGCAAGGCCCCTCTTTGTTCTGCCACTGCCTGCCACTGGCTCAGTTCTTATTCATTTTGCCACTGAAGACGTCCCTTTGTCTTCAGTCTTCATAGTGACCCATTTCTTACTCAGTTTGCTGATAGCAACCTTTCCGTGTATGATAGGTAGTGTAAGTTGTGGAAGTGCATTCAGACATATGTATTTCCATGCCCTCTATGGGACTAACGCCTTTACATGTCTGATTTCAGATGATTTGACCTTACTGTTCCTTAACCCTTTCAGATCTGCGCTATAGACGAATGATGGCTACAGCGCAGATCTGCTTTGCCTGCCACCTATCAATGCCCATGAGTGTCACCTATCAATGCCCACCAGTGGTGCCAATCAGTGCCTCATCAGTGCCACCTAGCAGTGCTGCCTATCAGTGTCACCTACCAGTGCCGATCAGTGCCCATCACTGCCACCCATCAGTGCCAGCTATCGGTGCGTCCTATCAGTGCCACCTATCAATGCCCTTCAGTGCCGACCATCAGTGCCACTCATCAGTACCACCACTCAGTGCCCTCCAGTGCCACCTCATAAGTGCCCACTAGTGCCACCTATTAATGCCCATCAGTGCCCATCAGTGTCGCCTTATCAGTGCCTATCAATGCAGCCTATTGGTGCCCATCAGTGCAGCCTATCAGTGCCCATCAGTGTAGCCTCATCAGCGTACACCAGTGAAGGAGAAAAATTACCTGTTTGCAAAATTTATTAACAAAATATAAAACGGTTTTCTATTTTATTTTTATTTTAATTCGGTCGTTTTAAATTTTTTTAACAAAAAATAAAAAAACCCAGACGTGATGAAATACCACCAAAAGAAAGCTCTATTTGTGGTAAAAAAAAAATTAAAATTGGTCTGGGCAGGAAGGGGTTTTAGGTGCCCAGTAAGCAAGTGGTTAATCGAGGGAAGACATGTGTCTGTCTGTGGCTACTCTGAGCCATATTGCATTCTATTCAGTGTATCTCTGAATGGCCTCAGATGCTAGCAATCACATGGATTTTACTACGCTGATAATGCAAGAAGACAGATAAGCCGCTGCTTGGATATAATATTCATTTTGCAAGTTGAGTCTGCCAACTTTTCAATTACTGGCCTGGCCGGTAAAAATGAGATTAAATGCCAGTGCAGACACATTATAAAAATGGCCAAATCACAGTTGCCAGCTTCATAAAATAATTTGAAGGGAGACTTTGTTGCCGAGGTGAGGTATGTAAGTTGTCAGGCACAGCGCTGTCTCAGAGGGCTGCCATCGTTCTAGGAGGGGATTTATGAACCAAATCACAGACTCAGGCAGTGCAAAAGAGACCATTGTAAGTTATTGCAGGCAGAAAGATTACTATGACATTGTAGCTAGATTCATAGATTTATGCTCTGAGGCCAGGAAGTAGCATTGCTTAGCCCTAGTGCAAAGAGTTATAGCTGGTTTAAAAAGGGATTCCGCTTCCACCCACTTGCTTTTAATGTATTCATTTTTAATACATTGTTCTAAAGCATGTTGGTGAAAGCAGAGTCCCCCTTTAACTGAACTTCATACTAGGCTTGGTTTCCAGATTTGTTGTGCAATCAGCACTTTTAGCCATTTACATTTTCACCTGTAACTGCTCTGCTGCTGTCAGATGACAAAGAGCAAGATAACCACAAATGTATGTATATTGTATATTTTCTTCTTTACCAAGCATCTAGTGCAAGGACCGAAATCATCGAATTGCCGTTGAAGATAACCTTTGTGTGTGCGTATCTCAAGTTTGGCCCAGAATTGAGCATCAGTGAAGAAAATAGCAAGCCAAAGTTTCACAAGGAGGTATGTTTTTATATTTATTCTACTGGAGAACTCCGGACAAAATTTTTATTTTCCCATGCAGTGTGGCTGTGCTGGCACTGCATGGCCTAACTGCTTGTTTTGTCCAGAGGCGCAAAGAAAAGCTATTCTTATTCGATCCTTTCATCCTCCAGAAAACAGAGCTCCCCCACGTCAAGCGGTGGACTGCTCCTGCCGCCCTCACATCCAGAGCTGGTCTATGAGGTTGATGACCTCAGGAATAGTCCATTTAGAAGATTGTTAGCCTCGGGGGGGGCAGGTCTTGCATTTGGAGGATCGGCGGATTAGGTACTGTAAGTATATCTCTTGCAATCCCCTAGACAAAAACTAGCGGGTAACCAATGAAATTACTAGTACTGTATTTAATGGCGTATAACACGCACTTGTTCACCCTGAAAATCGGGTGCAAATAATGTGTGCGTGTTATACGCCAATACTGCAATTTGGGCTGCCTAGGAGGGAACCGGGGTGGGGGTCGCCGTCCCATTACATACATTGAGAATTTCCTATTTACTCTGTGGCCTCTGTAATAGCAAGTCCCGTTTCCTGGGCTGCCATTGGACCAGTGTTCTGTCTATCATAGAAGCCGGTCCAGGAGGCGGGACTTTGTATTAAAGAGTCCGCCGATTAAACAGGAGATTCTCGCTGTATGTAATCTGACGGTGCCCGCCCCACCCCCCTCCCTGTCCCCTCCAAGGCAGCAGTAATCTGAGTTGAGGCTGCATATGGGCATTGATGGCAATGGTGAGGCTGCAGATGGTCAATTGTGAGGCTGCAGATGGTCAATTGTGAGGCTGCAGATGGGCATTGATCAAGCTGCATTGATCGGCAATTGTGAGGCTGTAGATGGGCATTGATCAGACTGCAGATAAGCAATGGTGAGGTTGCAGATGGGCACTGACCTTTATTTTGCTTCAAAGTTCTTTATTTAAAATTTTGTTTTTCTCCCCTGAAACTTCCCTCCTAAAATGAAGGTGCGTGTTACATGCCGATAAATATGGAAAGTTACTCTGTCATACCATTGTCCTCTTGTTGTTGCTCCCACTAACTGTTTTGGTATTATGTGCTTTCACTGACTGACCCCTGCGTGGGCAACATAATATTCACTGTTTGGTTCTATATGTGGTGTTTGTTGTATTTGTCTTGTACGTGAAAATTCAATAAAAAAGATAAAAAATATTAAAATAAATTGTTGGGTGGGGCTCCCCCACAGGAGTGCCTGTTGTGGTATTTAATTATTTTTTAATATTCAACGCAAACTCACCCATCCACCCATGTACCCATGTCTCCATGCTTTATTTTGCTAAGAAATCACTTTGAAAGTCAATCCCCTAGCATTTCCTTGCCTCTGCCATATTGAGTAAGGGAAGATGATTCACGTGGCATTGACTTCATGGAATCCATCTGCCCTTAGGCCAGGCATGCAGGCAGGAGGGGGTGCTTAGCTGAGAAAGCCCCTCCTTCAGATTGAAAAAAAAATGCCCATGAAGACTTCTGAGATGTATGACCTCATTTTGTCCTAGGCCAGAAACCAAGAAGCAACTGAGGAAATGTAAAAACAAAAGTTTAAAACAAGTAAACATATTTATCTATCCTATTTATTTACTAATGCTAGCAGCATATAGATTAAAATGGTTACCGTTGATTGAAAGGTTGTAATTCAGCTTTAAAATTATATTAATTTCTTAATATTTATTATTAATATTAAGTTATATATAATTAAGTTATATTGATTTTCTAATTTATTATTAATAAGACTGTTTAATTAATATGATGCTGTTAATATTAAAGTGGAAGTAAACCCATGGATTTAAACAGTTAAAAAAAAAAAAAGGCATTCCGGGAATGCTAACTGCACATTGGCTGTGCTCTCAGCCAAACTATCAAACCATCCAATGGCTGGTGTCAGAACGAATCACATGTGCAGCACCATAGCAGTTGAAGATTAAACAGAGGCAAAGATGGCAGCTTCCTTGGCTGAAAACGATAGGGGAGTTTACTTCCACTTTAATACTGAGTAGGAATAAAGGGGACGGGATGGGCAAGCTAAGGCTTTATCAGGATATATCAGTGCTTTGACCATGAGAATGGTCTTTTTTTTTTGCTTTGTACATAAAAATTTCCTTTAACTAGTTACCACTGCGGCAAGTTGGCTCGCTTGAGCGAATCAGGGGTGTACACTGCGATTTGTGGGCGTGCGCCCATTCATGAGCAGGGGAGACAACCAGCGGGTCCGGTGGACTTGATGTCCGCTGGCCACTCGCATTTGCTACAGAAACAGGAAGAACGGGGAGCTGTCAGTGTAAACAAACAGATCCCCGTTCTGTCAGGGGAGGAAAGACAGATCGTCCATTCCTAGTGATTAGGAACAACGATCTCTCTCCTCCTGCAGTCAGCCCAGGCCCCATACAGTTAGAAACAGCTCCCTAGGGAACACTTAATTAACCCCTTGATCACCCCTAGTGTTAACCCCTTCCCTATCAGTGACATTTATACAGTAATCAGTGGCTATTTTTAACTTTGATCGCTGTATAAATGTCAATGGTCCCAAGAAAGTGTCAAATGTTTACGGTATTTTAGACGCAATGTCGCAGTCCCGCTAAAAATGGCAGATCGCCTCCATTACTAGTAAAAAAAAATAATAATAATAATAATAAAAATGCCATAAATCTATCCCATAGTTTGTAGACGCTATAACTTTTGCGTAAACCAATCAATATTATTGCAATTTTTTTTAACTAAAATATGTAGAAGAATATATTTTGGCCTAAACTGAGGAAGAAATTTTTCTTTTACATTTTTTTTTATATTTATTATAGCAAAAAGTAAAAAATACAGTTTTTTTTTTTTGTCACACTTTTATGTTTATAGCGCAAAAAAATTAAAACCGTAGAGGGGATCAAATACCACTAAAAAAAAGCTCTATTTGTGGGAAAAAAAGGACATACATTTTGTTTGGGTACAAGGTCGCATGACCGCGCGATTGTCAGTTAAAGCGACGCAGTGCCGTATCGCAAAAAATGGCCTGGTCATTAAGGGGGCAAATTCTTCCGGGGTTTAAGTGCCTCCATTGCTTCTGGAAAAATGAAGAAGTGACTTAAAAGACACAATTAACACTTTCCTGCCTGTGCTGCCAATCTTTGCATTTTACTCGTGTGAAACTTCCATGCCACATTTATTGATCTGGACTTGTAGAGTGTCTTTTTTTTTTTTTTAAGCAATGACTATTGCTGTACATCTTGTTCTGATGTGTCTTGTTGCTGATTTGTGTGTTTTGCCTCTTTGATTTTTTTTTTAGATTCCTTGTATAATACTCATGACAACTTTTAGCATCTGTAATGCCAAGTAATTTGCACTATTGATAGAGCCAACTTTTTTCCTGTCCCAAGTGATGGAAGCATTGAAGCATGGAGCTGTCTTTAGCTGTGACTGAATAGAGTCCCCATTCCCTGTGTCAGAAGGTTGGAAGGTGTGTATATATACATGTGTGTTTACCTGAATACCCAGAGCTGTAATATTGAATGCCAGAAATACCCACAATATGAAACTGATATAACTGTCATCAATACCACACCCCGGTAATATGACTAATATGTAACACTGCAAATGTCATTCTGAACTAAGAATACCAATATTTAACAAGAGACAAGTCAAGATAATATGACTAATAGTAATGTACAGCATTGCAGATCATTCCATCTTCCGGCTCTATTCTTATTAAAGTCCTGTGTATGTGGGGGCAACATAAAAAAAACACAAGCAGTACATCTCTGCAAAACATACACTTCCCCCCATGTTTTATCCCATAACCTCTTGCCGACGGTATAAAGCATATATGCGGCAGCAAGAAAGTTGGACTTTAATGCCCAGCCGCCACATACACTATATTACCAAAAGTATTGGGACGCCTGCCTTTTCATGCACATGAACTTTAATGGCGTCTTAGTCTGTAGGGTTCAATATTGAGTTGACCCACCCTTTGCAGCTATGACAGCTTCAAATCTTCTGGGAAGGCTGTCCACAAGGACTAGGAGTTTGTCTGTGGGAATGTTTGACGATTCTTCCAGAGGCGCATTTGTGAGGTCAGGCATTGATGTTGCACGAGACTCTCGTCCAATCTCGAGATTCTCATTCTAAATCATCCCAAAGATGTTCTATCGGGTTGAGGTCAGGACTCTGTACAGGCCAGTCAAGTTACTTCTCCCCAAACTCGCTCATCCATGTCTTTATGCATAGCTCCCAACTGTCCCTGATTTTGAGGGACTGTCCCTGATTTGCAGCAATGTCCCTCTGTCCCTCTTTGCCCCTCATTTGTCCCTCATTGTGGTCTGAAATGCACTTTTTATCTTGTAAATTTAAAAGCCAATATGAAAGAATAGGAGTGGTTAAAAAAAAAGTGCTTGTGGATTTAATTAACCTTTTTTTGGTTAATCCTCCTTTAAGGGTGTATGTCAGGGGGCTTGTCCTATGCCTACCTGCGTTTGCAAGTAGGTGTCCCTCATTCCCATCTCAAAATGTTGGGAGGTATGTCTTTATGGACCTTGTTCTATGCACTGGTGCTCAGCCATGTTGGAACAGGAAGGGACCATCCCAAAACTGTTCCCACAAAGTTGGGAGCATGAAATTGTCCAAAATGTTCTGGTATGCTGACGCCTTAAGAGTTCCCTTCACTGGAAATAAGGGGCCAAGCCCAGCCCCTGAAAAACAACCCAACACCATGATCCCCCCCCTACACCAAGAGTTTTAGGCTTTTTTTTATGGAGAGGGCACCCTATTTAGCCACTGTATCTTTTAGGATTGTGTAGGCCTTTTTTGGAGGCATGCCCCATTTGGCCTGTGGGTCTTTTTAAATAGTTTAGGCCTTTTTTGTCCCTTTTTTTTCCCTAAAACTGCATAAAAAGGCCTAAACTATCCATAAAGACCCAAAGACTATATAAGGCATACCTCAAAAAAGACCCACACTATCCCAAAAGGCCCAATGGCAAATAGGTCACCCCCAAAAGAGACCTGTACTATCCCCAAAGACTGACAGGGATAGTACAGGTCTCTTTTGGGGGGGCGACCTATTTGGATAGTGTATGCCTTTTTTATAGACATGCCCTCTTTGACCTGTGGGTCTTTTAGAATAGTGTATGCCTTTTTTAGGGAGTGTCCTTTTTGACCTGTGGGACTTTTGGGATGGTGCAGGCCTTTTTTGAGGTGAGCCCTATATAGCCTTTTGGTATTCTTGGATACTTTAGTCCTTTAGGATAGGGTAGGCCTTTTTTGAAAACGTGCCCTATTTGGCCTCCTTTTTTGGGGTGAGGTGCCTTTTTTGACCTGTGAGTCTTAAAATAGTATAGACCTTTTTTAAGGGGTGTGTATGCCCTTTTTGACCTGTGGATCTTTTTGGATAATGTAGGTCTTTGGGGGGGGGGGGTGTTATTTTTGACCTGTGGGTCTTTCAAGATAGTGTAGGCCTTATTTGGTTGGGTGCCCTATTTAACCTGTGTATCTTTTGGGATAATTTAGGGCTTTTTGGGGGGGGATGTGCCCTTTTTGACTAGTGTTTTGTGATAATGTATGCCTTTGGGGGGGGGGGGGGGGTGATCTTGGATGATCTTTTGGGATAATGTAGGCTTTTTTGGGAGGAGGTGCTCTTTTTGACCTGTGGGTCTTTTGGAAGAGTGTAGACCTTTTTTTAGTTGGGTGCCCCCTTTGGCTATTAGGTTCTTTGGTGCATGGTGGGGCTATCCTTTTTGGAATGTGGGTCTTTTCAGATATTTCAGGCCAGGGAGGTACTTATTTAGCCATTGAGACTCTTAGGATCGTTTATTTATTTTTTGAGGGTGAGCTTTTTTCTGGAACCCTTGTGCTCCAGGGGACCAAGTACTGCATGTCTGTCTTCTGTTGAGGGGTAACCCTTCTTCCCTACTTTACAGTTGAGGGTGTGCACACAGGAGGAACATCAGCGATGAGTATATTATTGTCTACAATGGAGACATTTTGAAACTATTTGTACCTATTGCATCCAGGAGGATTTAGGTATCTGCCTGAGTTTGCAATCTGACAAGACCATGTCTGCCCATGAGGGCTTAAAATCTGATGACACGAGAAACCTGCAGCTACTAATCTGATTGCACAATTTAACCCTTTTGATAATGAACCAACCATATGCGCAAATCAATTGTAATGTACAGAAATCTACACATTTTCTATTAAATATAAAAGACAGGATTGGAATGTGATGAGTAAATAAATACCAAATATGTCAAGCCTCAAAACTGCGTAGGCCTGCAGTACCATAAAATTGTCAATAGGTGACTCTTTGGCAACCTCTACAGGACATCAATGAGAAGTTGAAGAATATCTAAACCCCAGAACAAAAAATTTAATATACTTCATCCTAACAGTCCTTAGATGTGGTGGCTGCATTTGTTTCCTTTTTCCAGGCTATTTTTATTTTCAGCTGATGACCCTGTCAGTAACACGCAACCTGATCCAGGCTAAGAAGTGTTGTAGGACTCCAAAACTTCTGCTCCTCTGCCCATCTTCTTTACATGGGGGGAGGTTTTCTGTACTCCTCAGAGATAGCTTTGTACAGTGCTCACTGATAACATTCAGCACAGCTTACAAGATTTTTACCAGGATTAACATTTTTTTGTATGCACTTATTAAACCGATATAACAAAACACTTTTAGGCCTCATTCACACAGGGCCTATGAATGGTGTCCCATGTAGGGGCTGTGTTTACCTGCATGGGGATGGTCAGGTATTCTGTGCATACCCGTGCAGCCAGTCCCATTGCTGTCAAATGGGATGCAGCAGCTGCATGGACACAGCCACTGCTCTTAATGTGACATCCGTTCAGGTGCGGGTGCACAGATGTCAATGGCCAGCAGGGGCGGACTGACCATTTGGCCACTCGGGCACTGCCCGAGGGCCCTGTGCCACTAGGGGGCCCCATCAGGGTTGCCAGCCTCAGTAAAACCAGGGACAGTATGTAAAAATCTGTGTTTTTTTACATCTGTCTCTGAAATGTCCCTTATCGACATCCTTTTGGTCTAAAAATCCAGAGATTATAGCTGCCCCACCTCTCTAGTACCTTCTCAGCCAATAGAAACATGTCTGTGTATACTGTGTGATTGTATACTGTGTGGCCCCATAATGTCTGATTGCCTGGGGGCCCCATAATCTCCTATTGCCTGGGGGCCCCATGAGTTGCCAGTCTTCCACTGATGGCAAGTGAAGGATATAACCATTGCATCGCTGGTAGTGATGTCGGCTTTAATTTAATTTTAATAGGCAGTGTCAAGTTCTTTTTATGGAGACATTGGGGGTCTATTAGACCCCTAATGCTTACCCTGCACTAAGCCTAAACAGGCCAGGTACAGACAGGATCCAATCATTTGTATCATTGGGATGAATTGTGCTCCATCATTGGTATCAGTTAAAGGAATAATGCCCCATCATTTGGTATCAGTGGGAGGAATAGTTCCCCATCTTTGGAGTCAGTGGGAGAAATAGTGCCCCATCATTGGTATCTTTGGGATGAATAGTGCCCCATCATTGGTATCTGTGGAAGGAATAGTGTGACATCATTGGTATCAGTGGGAAGAATAGGGCTCCATTACTGGTATCAGTGTAAGGTATAGTTCTCCAATATTGGTATTAGTGGAATGAATAGTGCCCCATATTTGGTGTCAGTGGGAGGAGTAATGCTCCATCATTGTTATCAGTGGGAGAAATAGTGCCCCATCATCAGTGTCAGTGAGAGGAATAGTGACCCATTTGTGTCAGTGGAAGGAATAGTGCCCCATTATTGGTATCAGTGGGAGAAATAATGTCCCATCATCAGTGTCAGTGAGAGGAATTGTGACCCATCATTGGTGTCAGTGAAAGGAATAGTGACCCATCATTGGTGTCAGTGGGAGGAATAGTGACCCATCATTTGTGTCAGTGGCAAAAATAATGCCCCATCATTGGTGTCAGTATGAGGAATAGTATCCCAACATTGGTATAAGTGGGATGTATAGTGCTCCATCAGTGGTATCAGTGTAAGGTATAGTGCCCCATCATTGGTATTAGTGGGATGAATAGTGCCCCATCTTTGGTGTCAGTGGGAAGAATAATGCCCCATCATTGGTACAGTATAAGTGGGAGGAATAGTGACCCTCATTGGTGTCAGTGGGAGGAAAAGTGTTCCATCATTGGTGCCAGTGGAAAGAACAGTCTCCCATCATTGGTGTCAGTGGAAGGAATAGTGCCCTATTATTGGTGTCAGTGGGAAGAATAGTGCCCCATCATTAGTATCAGTGGGAGGAATAGTGTCCCATCATTGGTGTGAGTGGGAGGAATAGTGCCCCATATTTGGTGTCAGTGGGAGGAATAGTGCTCCGTCATTGGTGTCAGTGGGGTAAATAGTGTCCTATCATTGGTGTCAGTGAGTGGAATAGTGCTCCAAGGACTGGATGCAAGCAAAGGGGCATGGTTTGGAGACCACTATTCTAAGGGATACTTGGTAAAAGTAAATTATCAGGTTTTATATGTTTTGGATATGATGGTTTTTTCTTAGGCTAGGTCAACACCTGTGTGGGTGGTTCCTGAGTCTGCACTCTGCACCTGTTCCTGGGGCCGCAACCACCTGCACAAAAAAACACACTCCCAATGGCACGCCACGCACACTGGAACTCACACCTGCGCTGGGAACCACACTGCATTTGTGGTTCCCATGCGGGCTGAAATTTCTAAAATGCTGCAGGGACCTTTCTCCTGCATTTCAGGAGGCATGGCAGCCAAATCAAACAAATAGGCCACCGTGCAAAATACAGCTCGTAGAACCTAGCCATACAGTTTGAGAGACCCCCGGAAGCTCTTTTCTTCTTGTATAGTATTTATCATTATTATTTTGTGTATATACAAGTCTTCTATCTCCTTTGAGGTTATTACCCTTCGTTACTTAATCCGAATATGAAAAAAATAATAATTGCTTTACCACTACACAACTGCCCTATAGCAGCAGGATCTCATGTATGTATGTGTGTATATATATATATATATATATATATATATATATATATATATATATATATATATATACAGTATTTCACAAAAGTGAGTACACCCCTCACATTTTTGGAAATATTTTCTTCTATCTTTTCATGTGACAACACTGAAGAAATGACACTTTTCTACAATGTATAGTAGTGAGTGTACAGCTTGTATAACAGTGTAAATTTGCTGTTCCCTCAAAATAACTCAACACACAGCCATTAATGTCTAAACCGCTGGCAACAAAAGTGAGTACACCCCTAAGTGAAAATATCCAAATTGGGCCCAATTAGCCATTTCCCCCCCCCCAGTGTCATGTGACTCGTTAGTGTTACAAGGTCTCAGGTGTGAATGGGGAGCAGGTGTGTTAAATTTGGTGTTATCGCTCTCACTCTCTCATACTGGTCACTGGCACCTCATGGCAAAGAACTCTCTGAGGATCTGAAAAAAAAAAATGTTTGTTCTACATAAAGATGGGCTAGGCCAGTGATGGCGAACCTTGGCACCCCAGATGTTTTGGAACTACATTTCCCATGATGCTCATGCACTCTGCAGTGTAGTGGAGCATCATGGGAAATGTAGTTCCAAAACATCTGGAGTGCCAAGGTTTGCCATCACTGGGCTAGGCTATAAGAAGATTGCCAAGACCCTGAAACTGAGCTACAGCACGGTGGCCAAGGCCATACAGCGGTTTAACAGGACAGGTTCCACTCAGAACAGGCCTCGCTATGGTTGATCAAAGAAGTTGAGGTCACGTGCTCAGCGTCATATCCAGAGGTTGTCTTTGGGAAATAGACGTATGAGGGCTGCCAGCATTGCTGCAGATGTTGAAGGGGTGTGGGGGTCAGCCTGTCAGTGCTCAGACCATATGCCACACACTGCATCAAATTGGACTGCATAGCTGTCATCCCAGAAGGAAGCCACTTCTAAAGATGATGCACAAGAAAGCCCACAAACAGTTTACCTAAGACAAGCAGACTAAGTACATGGATTACTGGAACCATGTCCTGTGATCTGATGAGACCAAGATAAACTTATTTGGTTCAGATGGTGTCAAGTGTGTGTGGAGGCAACCAGGTGAGGAGTACAAAGACAAGTGTGTCTTGCCTACAGTCAAGCATGGTGGTGGGAGTGTCATGGTCTGGGGCTGCCGACACTGGGGAGCTACAGTTCATTGAGGGAACCATACATGCCAACATGTACTGTGACATACTGAAGCAGAGTATGATCCCCTACCTTTGGAGACTGGGCTGCAGGGCAGTATTCCAATATGATAATAACCCGAAACACACCTCCAAGACGGCCACTGCCTTGCTAAAGAGCTGAGGTTAAAGGTGATGGCCTGGCCAAGCATGTCTCTAGACCTAAACCCTATTGGGGCATCCTCAAATGTAAGGTGGAGGAGCATAAGGTCTCTAAAATCCATCAAATCTTTTATATATATATATATATATATATATATATATATATATATATATATATATATATATATATATATATATATATATAACAGAACATTTCAGTTAAAAGTAGTAAGAGAGGAGGAATCATCAAGGGGGGGCAACTGGGACTCTGCGAATGTAGGGGGGGGGGGCTCTGGTGACCAGAGAGAATGCAGACACGATACAGGAGATGGTCAGAGACTGCAGACATGGAACAAGAGATCAATGCAGCCTCACCAGTGCCCATCAATGCAGCCTCACTGTGCATATCAATATAGCCTCACTGTGTCCATCATTGCAGCCTTACTGTGCCCGTCAATGCAGCCTCACTGTGCCCATCCATGCAGCCTCACTATGCTCATATTTGCCACCTTACCGTGCCAATCATTGCCGTCTCACCATGTCAATCAATGTAACCTTACTGTGCCCACCATTGCGGCATCAGCATGCCAATCATTGCCACCTCACCGTGCCAATTATTGCTGCCTCACCGTGCCCATCAATGCAGCCTTACTGTGCCCATCATTGGCACCTCACCATGCCCATCACTGCAGCCTTACTGTGCCCATCATTGCCGCCTCCCCATGCCAATCATTGACGCCTCACCATTCCCATCATTGCAGCCTTACTGTGCCCCTCATTGCCGCCTCACTGTGCCAATCAATGTAGCCTCACCGTGCCAATCATTGCCACCTTACTGTGCCCATCATTGCAGCCTTAGTTTGCCCATCATTGCCACCTTACTGTGCCAATCATTGGCGTCTCACTGCGCCAATCAATGTAGCATCACCGTGCCCATAATTGCCGTCTTACTGCACCAATCATTGCCGCCTCAGCAGTTAGTGCCAGTGGATTACGTACAGGCACAGTAGCTCAGTGTGAAGTTGCGCTGTGATAAAAGTCCCGCCCCCTTTCTAGACCAGCTTGTGTGATAGACGTAGTGTTCTGTCTATCTAGGAGGGGGGCGGGACTTTTATCACAGCGCAACTTCACATTGAGCTCTGTGACACAGCAGGACTCTGCTTTGACCTATGCTGCAGCCTCAGGGCAGGCAGCCTACCGGGAAATGTCCCAGTATATCCCGGTAGGCCAGTCCGGCCCTGTTTAAGGCAGTGCTGAAAAATATTGACACTTTGGGCCCAATTTGGACATTTTTCACTTAGGGGTGTACTGACTTTTGTTGCCAGCAGTTTAGACATTAATTGTCGTGTGTTGAGTTATTTTTAGGGGACAGCAAATTTACACTGCCCGAGCAGAGCAGTGGGAGGGGCAGAGCAAGCTCCACCCACTGCAGGCTGCCGATAGAAAACTACAGGAGGGGGCGGAGACAAGACCAGTCACTGCACAAAACGGGAGGGCAGCAGTGACCGGTCTGTATACACACAGCTCCCTACTAATAAGACAGGACTGTGGTATTGGACTACATGTGTTGAGGTGTAATGCAGCCAGCGTGTTGGGTCCTCTATATGGTTTCCCGAGCCTGTACAGAGGTGTGACGGGTGAGGAGTGTCCTGTGCCGGGCGGGTAAGGTGTGTCCTGTGTGTGGCTTGTAGAACTCCGGGATCACACACAGCCCGCCTTCACATCACCTCACACGCTTCCAAGCCCAACATCGAGGCTTCTGCTAGCGCCCGCCCACCGCGCGTCGCCATTGGATGAGCGGCCTGTCAGTCTGAAGTAACCGGGCGGCGATTGGCTGAGACGGGAGTGACTGGGCCTGGAGCTCACTTCCGCCTGGGTGTCAGTGGTGAAGCTGAGTGCCTGACAAGCGAAGCAGGTAAACAGAGCAGGCCTGAAGGGCCCTCGGGGTGGCAGGGGCACGGACACTGGGCTGGAGGGTGGGTCGTATCATCTGTGACGGGGACATACACACCGTGTGCTGCCAATGGCACAGGGAGACCTCCTGCGTGTGTTTACACTGGGGGACTACAGGTCCCAGAATGTGCTGTACATACAGTGCAGCCTGTGATAGAACTACAGGTCCCAGCATGTTGTATACCTCCATTGCAGCCTGTGATAGGACTAAAAGTCCCAGAATTCCCTGCACCTCTCTTGCAGCCTGTGCTAGGACTACAGGTCCCAGCATGCCCTGCACCTCTCTTGCAGCCTATGATAGAACTACAGGTCCCAGAATGCCCTGCACCTCTCTTGCAGCCTATGATAGAACTACAGGTCCCAGAATGCCCTGCACCTCTCTTGCAGCCTGTGCTAGGACTACAGGTCCCAGCATGCCCTGCACCTCTCTTGCAGCCTGTGATAGAACTACAAGAGTCAGCATGCTCTGAAGGATCATTGCAGCCTGTGATAAGACTAGAAGTTCCAGCATGCCTTGCTCCTCTCTTGCAGCTTGTGATAGAACTACAGGTCCCAGCATGCTCTGCACCTCCATTGCAGCCTGTGATAGAAATACAGGTCCCAGCATGCCCTGCACCTCTCTTGCAGCCTGTGATAGAACTACAGGTCCCAGCATGCCCTGCACCTCCATTGCAGCCTGTGATAGAAATACAGGTCCCAGCATGCCCTGCACCTCTCTTGCAGCCTGTGATAGAACTACAGGTCCCAGCATGCCCTGCACCTCTCTTGCAGCCTGTGATAGAACTACAAGAGTCAGCATGCACTGTGGGATCATTGCAGCCTGTGATAAGACTAGAAGTTCCAGCATGCCTTGCTCCTCTCTTGCAGCCTGTGATAGAACTACAAGTGTCAGCATGCTCCGCCACTCTCTTGCAGCCTGTGATAGAACTACAAGTGTCAGCATGCTCCGCCACTCTCTTGCAGCCTGTGATAGAACTACAAGTGTCAGCATGCTCCGCCACTCTCTTGCAGCCTGTGATAGAACTACAAGTGTCAGCATGCTCCGCCACTCTCTTGCAGCCTGTGATAGAACTACAAGTGTCAGCATGCTCCGCCACTCTCTTGCAGCCTGTGATAGAACTACAAGTCCCAGCATGCTCTGCATTTTCACTGCAGCCTGTAAAAGAACTAAAAGTCCTAGTATGCTCTGCAGGATCATTGCAGCCTGTGATAGGACTAGAAGTTCCAGCATGCCTTGCTCCTCTATTGCAGCCTGTGATAGAACTACAGGTCCCAGCATGAATGCTGTGCACTTTCATTGTAGCCTAGATTCCTGGGTGGCTGGGCTAGAACTACAAGTTGCAGCATGCTTTGCATTTCTATGGCAGCCTGGAGTCCTGAGTGGCTTGGCTGGAACATCAAGTCCCAGCATGCCGTGCAGCGTCATTATAGCCTGTGATAGAACTTCAAGTGTCAGCAGTCTCTGCAGAATCATTGCAGCCTGTAATAGAACTACAAGTCCCATCATGCTTTGCATGTCTGTTACAGTACTGAGTAGCTGGGCTGGAACTACATGTGTCAGCATATGCTACACCTATATTACAGCCTGTGATAGAAGTCCCGACATGCCCTGCCCCTCCATGAACACCATGGGCTCCTGGGTATCTGGGCTGGGACTACAAGACCCAGCATGCACTGCAGAGATGCTCCTGTCATCCAGGTTAAGAAACCAGGAACACAGGTGGTGTTGTTGCCCATAGCAACCAGTTAGATTCTTTTTTTTTTCTCCCTGGAGAATATGAGATATGATTGGTCCATATAAGTGCACTTTTCCTCTGTGTTATTTTAAAGTTTAAATCAATCTGTTTTAGTGTTCGGTCAGATCTAACAACTGATAGGAATGGTTTTCTATCATGGTCAGTCTTTTCTACCAGGCCAGCATTTGTTATGTCTTCATGGAGAGGCGCCTGAAAACCTATAAAGAGCTCAGAATTATTATGGACCCATCACTGTGATTGGATGGCTTGCAGTGATGTGGATACAATGTTGCTGGAGGGTTTGCAGTGATGTGGATAAAATGTTGCTGGATGGTTTGTAGTGATGTGGATACAATGTTGCTGGAAGGTTTGCAGTGATGTGGATACAATGTTGCTGGATGGTTTGCAGTGATGTGGATACAATGTTGCTGGATGGTTTGCAGTGATGTGGATACAATGCTGCTGGATGGTTTGCAGTGATGTGGATACAATGTTGCTGGATGGTTTGCAGTGATGTGGATACAATGTTGCTGGATGGTTTGCAGTGATGTAGATGCATACAATGTTACAATGGAAACTGTAATTGTGCTGATCTCAAAAATATGAAACGGCGCCCGCCTCCTCTCTCTTTCCCCCCTTATACTTCTACTTTCTCTATCCTCTCCCCATCCCACCTATCCAACTAAACATTGAATCCTCCCTTAGAATATTTAACCAACCATTAACCTTTTAGAGACGCACCAATGAAACCGTTCACATTCCCACACTGTCATTGGAATCAGGACTAACGTCACTTTTGAGACCCAAGTTAGACCTGAGGATATTGGTCTCACGGGTTCGGCACCCATATTTAGCACTACCTGACCCGACTTGAGTGCACCTCTTCTAATATAACATTATATTGGCTATACGTTTGTTGACAAGTTATGACTATATTTGTATAGTACTGTTTTATTCATTTACCTGTCTCGCATGTTTGTATGCTTTCAAACTTTCAATAAGATCTTTTATGGGGGAAAAAAAAAGACGTCCCCCACCACCACCCTACACCCGGCTAGACGTCCCCCACCACCACCCTACACCCGGCTAGAAGTCCCCCACCACCACCCTACACCCGGCTAGACGTCCCCCACCACCACCCTACACCCGGCTAGACGTCCCCCACCACCACCCTACACCCGGCTAGACGTCCCCCACCACCACCCTACACCCGGCTAGACGTCCCCCACCACCACCCTACACCCGGCTAGACGTCCCCCACCACCACCCTACACCCGGCTAGACGTCCCCCACCACCACCCTACACCCGGCTAGACGTCCCCCACCACCACCCTACACCCGGCTAGACGTCCCCCACCACCACCCTACACCCGGCTAGACGTCCCCCACCACCACCCTACACCCGGCTAGACGTCCCCCACCACCACCCTACACCCGGCTAGACGTCCCCCACCACCACCCTACACCCGGCTAGACGTCCCCCACCACCACCCTACACCCGGCTAGACGTCCCCCACCACCACCCTACACCCGGCTAGACGTCCCCCACCACCACCCTACACCCGGCTAGACGTCCCCCACCACCACCCTACACTCGGCTAGACGTACCCCACCACCACCCTACACTCGGCTAGACGTACCCCACCACCACCCTACACTCGGCTAGACGTACCCCACCACCACCCTACACTCGGCTAGACGTACCCCACCACCACCCTACACTCGGCTAGACGTACCCCACCACCACCCTACACTCGGCTAGACGTCCCCCACCACCACCCTACACTCGGCTAGACGTCCCCCACCACCACCCTACACTCGGCTAGACGTCCCCCACCACCACCCTACACTCGGCTAGACGTCCCCCACCACCACCCTACACCCGGCTAGACGTCCCCCACCACCACCCTACACCCGGCTAGACGTCCCCCACCACCACCCTACACCCGGCTAGACGTCCCCCACCACCACCCTACACCCGGCTAGACGTCCCCCACCACCACCCTACACCCGGCTAGACGTCCCCCACCACCACCCTACACCCGGCTAGACGTCCCCCACCACCACCCTACACCCGGCTAGACGTCCCCCACCACCACCCTACACCCGGCTAGACGTCCCCCACCACCACCCTACACCCGGCTAGACGTACCCCACCACCACCCTACACTCGGCTAGACGTACCCCACCACCACCCTACACTCGGCTAGACGTACCCCACCACCACCCTACACTCGGCTAGACGTACCCCACCACCACCCTACACTCGGCTAGACGTACCCCACCACCACCCTACACTCGGCTAGACGTCCCCCACCACCACCCTACACCCGGCTAGACGTCCCCCACCACCACCCTACACTCGGCTAGACGTCCCCCACCACCACCCTACACCCGGCTAGACGTCCCCCACCACCACCCTACACTCGGCTAGACGTCCCCCACCACCACCCTACACTCGGCTAGACGTCCCCCACCACCACCCTACACCCGGCTAGACGTCCCCCACCACCACCCTACACTCGGCTAGACGTCCCCCACCACCACCCTACACCCGGCTAGACGTCCCCCACCACCACCCTACACCCGGCTAGACGTCCCCCACCACCACCCTACACCCGGCTAGACGTCCCCCACCACCACCCTACACCCGGCTAGACGTCCCCCACCACCACCCTACACCCGGCTAGACGTCCCCCACCACCACCCTACACCCGGCTAGACGTCCCCCACCACCACCCTACACCCGGCTAGACGTCCCCCACCACCACCCTACACCCGGCTAGACGTCCCCCACCACCACCCTACACCCGGCTAGACGTCCCCCACCACCACCCTACACCCGGCTAGACGTCCCCCACCACCACCCTACACCCGGCTAGACGTCCCCCACCACCACCCTACACCCGGCTAGACGTCCCCCACCACCACCCTACACCCGGCTAGACGTCCCCCACCACCACCCTACACCCGGCTAGACGTCCCCCACCACCACCCTACACCCGGCTAGACGTCCCCCACCACCACCCTACACCCGGCTAGACGTCCCCCACCACCACCCTACACCCGGCTAGACGTCCCCCACCACCACCCTACACCCGGCTAGACGTCCCCCACCACCACCCTACACCCGGCTAGACGTCCCCCACCACCACCCTACACCCGGCTAGACGTCCCCCACCACCACCCTACACCCGGCTAGACGTCCCCCACCACCACCCTACACCCGGCTAGACGTCCCCCACCACCACCCTACACCCGGCTAGACGTCCCCCACCACCACCCTACACCCGGCTAGACGTCCCCCACCACCACCCTACACTCGGCTAGACGTCCCCCACCACCACCCTACACTCGGCTAGACGTCCCCCACCACCACCCTACACCCGGCTAGACGTCCCCCACCACCACCCTACACCCGGCTAGACGTCCCCCACCACCACCCTACACCCGGCTAGACGTCCCCCACCACCACCCTACACCCGGCTAGACGTCCCCCACCACCACCCTACACCCGGCTAGACGTCCCCCACCACCACCCTACACCCGGCTAGACGTCCCCCACCACCACCCTACACCCGGCTAGACGTCCCCCACCACCACCCTACACCCGGCTAGACGTCCCCCACCACCACCCTACACCCGGCTAGACGTACCCCACCACCACCCTACACTCGGCTAGACGTACCCCACCACCACCCTACACTCGGCTAGACGTACCCCACCACCACCCTACACTCGGCTAGACGTACCCCACCACCACCCTACACTCGGCTAGACGTACCCCACCACCACCCTACACTCGGCTAGACGTCCCCCACCACCACCCTACACCCGGCTAGACGTCCCCCACCACCACCCTACACTCGGCTAGACGTCCCCCACCACCACCCTACACCCGGCTAGACGTCCCCCACCACCACCCTACACTCGGCTAGACGTCCCCCACCACCACCCTACACTCGGCTAGACGTCCCCCACCACCACCCTACACCCGGCTAGACGTCCCCCACCACCACCCTACACTCGGCTAGACGTCCCCCACCACCACCCTACACCCGGCTAGACGTCCCCCACCACCACCCTACACCCGGCTAGACGTCCCCCACCACCACCCTACACCCGGCTAGACGTCCCCCACCACCACCCTACACCCGGCTAGACGTCCCCCACCACCACCCTACACCCGGCTAGACGTCCCCCACCACCACCCTACACCCGGCTAGACGTCCCCCACCACCACCCTACACCCGGCTAGACGTCCCCCACCACCACCCTACACCCGGCTAGACGTCCCCCACCACCACCCTACACCCGGCTAGACGTCCCCCACCACCACCCTACACCCGGCTAGACGTCCCCCACCACCACCCTACACCCGGCTAGACGTCCCCCACCACCACCCTACACCCGGCTAGACGTCCCCCACCACCACCCTACACCCGGCTAGACGTCCCCCACCACCACCCTACACCCGGCTAGACGTCCCCCACCACCACCCTACACCCGGCTAGACGTCCCCCACCACCACCCTACACCCGGCTAGACGTCCCCCACCACCACCCTACACCCGGCTAGACGTCCCCCACCACCACCCTACACCCGGCTAGACGTCCCCCACCACCACCCTACACCCGGCTAGACGTCCCCCACCACCACCCTACACCCGGCTAGACGTCCCCCACCACCACCCTACACCCGGCTAGACGTCCCCCACCACCACCCTACACCCGGCTAGACGTCCCCCACCACCACCCTACACCCGGCTAGACGTCCCCCACCACCACCCTACACCCGGCTAGACGTCCCCCACCACCACCCTACACCCGGCTAGACGTCCCCCACCACCACCCTACACTCGGCTAGACGTCCCCCACCACCACCCTACACTCGGCTAGACGTCCCCCACCACCACCCTACACTCGGCTAGACGTCCCCCACCACCACCCTACACTCGGCTAGACGTCCCCCACCACCACCCTACACTCGGCTAGACGTCCCCCACCACCACCCTACACTCGGCTAGACGTCCCCCACCACCACCCTACACTCGGCTAGACGTCCCCCACCACCACCCTACACTCGGCTAGACGTCCCCCACCACCACCCTACACTCGGCTAGACGTCCCCCACCACCACCCTACACTCGGCTAGACGTCCCCCACCACCACCCTACACCCGGCTAGACGTCCCCCACCACCACCCTACACTCGGCTAGACGTCCCCCACCACCACCCTACACTCGGCTAGACGTCCCCCACCACCACCCTACACTCGGCTAGACGTCCCCCACCACCACCCTACACCCGGCTAGACGTCCCCCACCACCACCCTACACTCGGCTAGACGTCCCCCACCACCACCCTACACCCGGCTAGACGTCCCCCACCACCACCCTACACCCGGCTAGACGTCCCCCACCACCACCCTACACCCGGCTAGACGTCCCCCACCACCACCCTACACCCGGCTAGACGTCCCCCACCACCACCCTACACCCGGCTAGACGTCCCCCACCACCACCCTACACCCGGCTAGACGTCCCCCACCACCACCCTACACCCGGCTAGACGTCCCCCACCACCACCCTACACCCGGCTAGACGTACCCCACCACCACCCTACACTCGGCTAGACGTACCCCACCACCACCCTACACTCGGCTAGACGTCCCCCACCACCACCCTACACCCGGCTAGACGTCCCCCACCACCACCCTACACTCGGCTAGACGTCCCCCACCACCACCCTACACTCGGCTAGACGTCCCCCACCACCACCCTACACTCGGCTAGACGTCCCCCACCACCACCCTACACTCGGCTAGACGTCCCCCACCACCACCCTACACCCGGCTAGACGTCCCCCACCACCACCCTACACCCGGCTAGACGTCCCCCACCACCACCCTACACCCGGCTAGACGTCCCCCACCACCACCCTACACCCGGCTAGACGTCCCCCACCACCACCCTACACTCGGCTAGACGTACCCCACCACCACCCTACACTCGGCTAGACGTCCCCCACCACCACCCTACACCCGGCTAGACGTCCCCCACCACCACCCTACACTCGGCTAGACGTCCCCCACCACCACCCTACACTCGGCTAGACGTCCCCCACCACCACCCTACACTCGGCTAGACGTCCCCCACCACCACCCTACACTCGGCTAGACGTCCCCCACCACCACCCTACACCCGGCTAGACGTCCCCCACCACCACCCTACACCCGGCTAGACGTCCCCCACCACCACCCTACACCCGGCTAGACGTCCCCCACCACCACCCTACACCCGGCTAGACGTCCCCCACCACCACCCTACACCCGGCTAGACGTCCCCCACCACCACCCTACACCCGGCTAGACGTCCCCCACCACCACCCTACACCCGGCTAGACGTCCCCCACCACCACCCACTTTTTTTTTTTTTTTTGTGTGTGGAAGTGCCTTTAGACCAGCGATGTCTCACAAATTGGTGAAAGGTTTTCCCAATCACGAATGTGAATTTGTGCACGTGGGATTCGGATGATCAACTTGTGCAGAGGATTGATGAGACGGTTCATCTACTTTGAACACATAGTTTAAAATTTTAGTCATCACTATTTTGGATTAAGAAAAAACTAATTTTAATGTATTAATAATTTAACAGTTCTTGATGTATCACAGATAAAATTTGGTCATGTGTTTTGTGGTAAAATATATTTTTGAGATCAGCGCAGTTACACTTTCCATTACTTACTCTACACTATCCACTTGCCGACTGGCTCCTGTACATATACGTTGGCACTTTAAAGATGGATATCTCGGTAACGGCAGCAGCTGCTGCCACAACCGGGATATCCATCTTTTGAGCTGGCGGTCCTCTTTACGATAATGGTGGTCTCTGAGGCGGATTCGCCATGAGATCATTGTTATCGTCGCTTACCGGAGCCGTCGGCAACGGCGGAGGCAATCGGGACCTGTCCATGGCTGGGTATGGAGATCAGTGAGGTGAAGATGGGCCCCCACCAGTCTCCATACCTTAGCAGGGCAGAAGCGACGTCATTGTCGCTTCCACCCATACATCTTATGTAATTTTTTTTTTCAAATGACAAATTTTATTTATTTTGATTGCATTTTAAGTCCAAATATGGGATCTGAGGACTTTTTGACCCTAGATCTCATATTTAAGAGGTCCTGTCATGCTTTTTTCTATTACAAGGGTTGTTTACATTGCTTGTAATAGGGATGAAAGTGACACAATTAAAAAAAAAAAAAAAAAAAAAAAAAAAAATTTATAATAATAATTAAAAAAAAAAAACAGGGAAAAAAATAAATAAAATCAATAAGAGAATAAAATTTTTTTTTTTTTTTTTTTTTTTTTTAAAGCACCCTGTCCCAGCGAGCTTGCGCACAGAAGTGAATGCATACGTGAGTAGCGCCCGCATGTGAAAACAGTGGTCAAACCACACATGTGAGGTATCGCCGCAAACGTTGGAGTGAGAGCAATTATTCTAGCCCTAGACTTCCTCTGTAACATGCAACCTGTAGAATTTTTTTTTTTTTTTTTAAACGTTGCCTATGGAGATTTTTAAGGGTAAAAGTTTGATGCCATTCCACGAGCGGGCACAATTTTGAAGCGTGACATGTTGGGTGTCAATTTACTTACGTGCGTAACATTATCTTTCACAATATAACAAAAAAAATGGGCTAACTTTACTGTTGTCTTTATTTTATATATATTTTAAATTTATATTTTTTTTTAATTAAAAAAAAAAAGATTTTTTTTTCCAAAAAAAGTGCACTTGTAAGACCGCTGCGCAAATACGATGTGACAAAAAGTATTGCAATGTCCGCCATTTTATTTTCTAGGGTGTTAGAATTTATTTTTTTTTTTTTTTTTATCATATTTGGGGGTTCTAAGTAATTTTCTAGCAAAAAACTTTTTTAACTTGTAAACACCGAGTCGGATAAAGAGAGGCCTGGTCTTTAAAGTGGTTGTAAATCCTTACAGCACACTTTGACCTACAGGTAAGCCTAGATTAAGGCTTACCTGTAGGTCCAAGAAATATCTCCTAAACCTACACGTTTAGGAGATATTTGCTGAAAGACAGGCACCGCTGTCTACGGCGCATGCGCGGCATCGTCAACGACGAAGATGCCGCTCTTGTCGGCTCCCGTGTGTGGGAATGACGTCATTGCGGCTTCGCCTAATGACAGCGGCGGAGCAGCGAGACACCACCGAGAAGATGGATGCGCCGGACTACAGGGGACAGCGGTGACTTCGCTGGCTCCTGTGTCAGGTAAGTGACACATAATGGACTACTATGCAATGCATAGTAGTCCATTATGCTTTACCTTTGCAGGGAATGAAAGATGAAGTAAACCCATCAGGGTTTACTTCCTCTTTAAGTGGCTATTGATGGGGGATTCATAACTGCAGCAGGTCTAACATTTTAATTAAAATTGTCACATATGTACATGTATATTGTTTGCATCGGTGACGCGTGCTTTTAATAGATGGATACAATGTTGCTGGATGGTTTGTAGTGATGTAGATGGATACAATGTTGCTGCTGTATTGGTAACAATCCAGTAATGATATTCATTGTTTACTTGTCATATCCCCAGCACACTGACATCCTCAAACTAGGCTGTCTGTAGTTTTTATTATTATTATTATTATTACTATACTGAATTTATTTAGCACAACAGTTTATGCAGCACTTTACAATAACATACAAAAGGATTAAGAGGGCCCTGCTCAGAGGAGCTTGCAATCTAATAGCATTGCACTTTTTTTTATTTCATTTGGGTAAATAAGACTTTTTTTTTTTTTTTTTTGGTTTACTGACCGCCTGTTCTGGATTAGTTGGTAACCATGACACTAATAATCATACCCTGTCAGGAGAATATGAACAGGTGATGGTTCAATAACAGTGGCAGGTTTTTATGGTGCTGTCGATTTTTGTATAGGACACGGGACGTTCTCAGGAAGCCTGTTGGTTTAAATAGAACATTCAGGCTAGATTCACATCTACGTGTGCTGGGACAGCCCACAAAATCGCATGCCTTCCCAACACACAGGGAAATGCACTGCACTTTAGCAAATGAGTGGGGGTGCCAATTGTCAATGGCACCACTCATGCATCTGCAAACACACATCCTAAACTGAATGGTGCCGCAGCAGAATGCGGTTCTATGCAGCACGTTTTTAGAAAAGAACCGGCGAGTATATTAAAATGAATGGACCGTCCTATATGCAAGAGAATGCAGAGATGCAAGCCATAGTGTCAACTAAGCCTTAGGGCCCATTCACACCACCTGGCGATGAGCTGCGTAGCGGATAGACGGGCATTTTGCCTTTGAGTGTTCAGTTCCCACCACTGCAGTGAAAACAAGTAGGGTGTTCTTCTTTACTATACTGTTTTTGACACATTACAACACCGTGTACAGCGGTGCATAAACATGAATGATCTGTCAGTTTGTGACATTTCAAAAAGATGAAGTTGAATAGTATGATGTGTTGTAATAAGCACATCACCCTGTTCCCGTCACAGCGCACACCGGGGGCCTCTGCTATGTGGTCATGTTGTCTTGCTGTGTACACGTACATTTCCACATTTGCAGCCAAATTGGGATAACGCCGACTTTTTATTTTTTTGTTACATGTTAACATTCATGTGGCAGTTTAGAGGATGTTCAAAAATGGCTGCTTATATTTTTACTTGCTGCTAAATCCTGTTTGGCTTTCCTGTTCTATGCATTAGGGTGTGCATACGCACCCCTTTTAAAATGTATTAAAACGTGGGCAGTGGGCAGTGTCAGTAGGCCGGTGGACTTTATCAGTGGGCAGTGTCAGTAGAACAGTGGATGGTGTCATGAGAGTAGAGATTAGTGTCAGTTTTGTTTTTTTTATTCATTTTTTTTACTATAACATTATCTTTTTTTTTATTTATTTTTTACTACAACATATATCTATCTACATATACTTTTTATTTATTTATTTATTTTTTTTCAATGTATTTTTAGGAGCCCTATTGGGGGACAGGGATCCCCCATTCCCTTCTCTGCATCTTCAGCTACCATGCACAGTGAAGGAATGGGAGGTGCTCTGTGCTGAACTTCCTGTCCATTCACAAAATGAAGCACATTAAACACATTGCTATACTTCAGTTCTGAAGAAACACAGCGAGTGATCAGTACCAATCACTCACTGTGTTCATTCAGAAAATTAAGGGTCGGTAAATTACCTATTTACTGGCTCCATCCTGAAACAACCCCACAGCAGCCAGAAGGAGAAGAGGGAAGCAGGCAGTGCTTCGGAGGGGACATTATGGTCCCAGGTAGCAGGGGGAATCTGCACCCCATGGGGTGATTGATTGTGCAACCCTTGGCACACCCCCTGCACACACCTATGCTTCTGTCATTTTAAGGAGGGGGTTGGGCAGTTATGTATACCATAATTAAAGGGCATCTAAAGTCTCTTATACTTACCTTTCCTTCAACAGTTTGCGCCCTCTATCTGGCGCCTTCTTCTATCCGACTTCTTGGTGCCAGGCAGCAGCCGTCTTTTATTGATGATTGTCATTGATGACATGATCGGGGCCGGATAACAAACTGAGCTGCACGTGCACTGCTCGTTGTACATTCTATAGAAGACTGAGAGCAGGTAGGTTTGTTTTATTGCAGAAGAGACATTGCTGGTCTCTTCTGCAATAAAGATCCTGCCTGGCCACCCATAGATTTTATTTCTTTCTTTTAATGTGCTGGCAGGTCTTCATTATCAGTTGTAAATGATGTGCAAGACTTTTTGTCCTAATAAAGCTCTCAAGGCTTGGGTGGGGTGGTACATTGTATGGTAATCTAGTTTTATACCGATCTGTTCCTAAATCTGGCTCCTAACTGCCCATTGAAATTTGTTCTCAAAAACATAAGCTGTCTATAGATCTGAGCATAGAGCTGTGTAATCCTGCTACAATGGAAATAAATAATGGGGTCTATTCCTGAAGAGTTAACTAACGGCAAATAAAATGTGGTAAAATATCGTTTGCTGTTAATTTAGAAAGTGCAATTCACTAAGAATTTTTCAAATATGACTTTTGAAATAACGGATGTGGTGTTTCTTCGATTTGAGTGGTAATTACCACATTTTTGTTTATGCGGTAATTTTATCTTATTGAGGTGGTTGATAAGGAACAGGCCGGAAATTGCAAGTAAGGAGCAGGCGCCAGCAAGTAAGGGAAACCGGTAGTGAAGTCTTAAGGCTTCACAGCCAGTTTCCTACTGAGCATGCCCGAACTGCACTGCGCTTTCTGAAGGGTCCTGCTGTCTTCTGGGACACACGCAGGTCCTAGAAGTGAGATGGGGGAGATGGAGGAGGGACCAGACATGACTTAGATTGTCATGCAGAGATCTTACCAGGAAGTGGGAGCGGGTACCTGTCAAACCCACCCCCCCCAAAAAAAAAAAATGCCAAATGTGGCAGTGGAGGGAGTGGGAGGGTGGGAACAAGCGGAGCTTCCCCTTTTGGTTTGAGCTCTGCTTTAACAACGGATGACTCCTCAGCTGTCAGTGGGTTCCCGTAACGTCATAATAATTTTTTAATTTATTTTTGGTGAATTGGACTTTTACCACATGTGATAATTTCTGCAAATGAGTCGCATTACTGTTATCGCATGCGGTAAATGTTAGTGAATTGATCCAAGTTTTTTATTTTTTTTTTATAATATTTTTAGGTATGCTGTATGAATGAAAACGCATAACAAATATGAAGTGAAGGTTTCTCAAATTAAGTGTCCCATAGCTGCCCCCTCGGAAGCCGACACCACTAGTGTCTTCCAGGGAGTTCTCATAAACTGTGAAATCTTTAGGAAATGGCTGTTTTTTGTAGGTCTCGTTTTATAAAGTGCCTTGGCTTCAGAAACATGAGTGTTAGTATATGCCACTAATACTGCTATAGACACAGACTAAGTATAAGCAATAACGAATAGGTCTCGTGCAGCGCATGCATGAGATCTGGCTTTGTCATCATTGCTGGGCCGGTGTCTTGCCAAAAAGATCCCCCGGCGGATAATGCCCACCCCTGTACTGCGCAGAGGCAGCGCTTGCGCAGTACGAATGACTACGGAGCCGCAGAAAGTCTCTGAAGATGAACAGCTGATCGTCGGCTCTACATGGCGCTTGCACACTACATTCTGCCCTGAGTCCAGGTTCAAGCCCCACCATCCAAGTAGTTAGAATATAAATATGCCGACCGAATCGAGGCCCTGTTTCAAAGTCGTGTTTTAAAACGGTGTTGGAACGTAGGCGCAGTGAACAGCTGATTCACAGGTGTTCAGCTTTGGCTATTTGCCGCGGCTCCATTGTGGTTCGTACTGCGCAAGCGCTGTGCCTGCACAGTACAGGGGGGTCATTATCTGCTGGGGGGACCTTTTCTTGACAAAACACCGGCAGCAAAAAAAACTGCCAAAGAAGCCGACAACCGATGACCCCCCAACTATTTAAAACGGCAGCACATGACTATTGGAGGAGGTGAAGAGAGGATCATTAGTATACAGCAACTTATTTTTCTATGATCGTTGCAATAATGGCGGCTTTTTCATATTGGCAGCTTTTTTCATATCCTTTTCATAAGGAGCCATGTGGGGGGAGGGGGGGACATTTTCAAGGCGCAATGCACGTTGTGCTGCACTGAGAGTTGGGTGGGTTGAGGTGGCGTTCACAATGAATAAATTGCATTGCACAGTACCACAGCTCAGTAATGTGAACAGGGCCTTGGGGTTCATTTAGACAGGTGGCATTTCCTAATGCCCCTCTGAAAAGTCATCTGCATTGGATCACTTTATAGAGGACAACAGAGCAGCAGTAGCTGCTGGGCATTTAGGAGGTGATACTGCCGACTCATGAATACCTTTTTTATTTGTTTTAAGCCCAAGGGGAATTTTGAATGGCAGTACTGTGCCACACCTGCCAACCAAGTGCTTGGCTTGCTTTTGCGGCACAGCCCCATGCACTTAAATGCATTTTGCAGCAGTACCACCACCTTTAACACAACAGGTGGTTTACGTTTTGCTGTGCTGCAATCGTGATGATGTGTACCAACATGGCCGCTGAACATTTTTTAATTTTGAAAGTCAGGGGTGGTAAAAGTGCTGCTCGGCTACACCCATCCGCATAAATTTTGGTCTTGGTGTTCTTTCAGTGAGAGCTTGTTTGGGGTTTGCAGTGCAGTGTAGTGTCTACCTTCATGTGTTTACCAGTGTGCTCTTCCATATTGTTGTTGCATTCTTCTTGGAGATTTCTAAATTAGCCCCTATAGACAAGGAAGATCAACCGCTCCAATGACTGAACAGCTGAGATAAGATATTGGCTATGCAGGCATAGCATTGTTTTCAGTCAGCCAACATGCAGACTGCTATTGTAAGCAGCAGTAACACCACCGTCAAATAGCTGAGTTTGCATATATAATGAGCAAATATGGCTGACCCCATGTACATAAAAAGTACATATTGTTCACAAAAAACATACTACATCAGAATGGTCTCTCTTCCATTAAAGGCTAAAAATTCATGAACATTCAGGCACAGATAGTAACCAGGGGAAAAAGCCAGGATTTTTTCATATTCCCCCTGGAAGTACTGCAGTGGTTTGTATAGACACTGGGGTTAATTTACTAAAACTGGAGAGTGCAAAATCTGGTGCAGCTCTGCAAACAAACCAGTCGGCTTGTTCAGTTACACACACTTTAGTTCCAGGGCTTTTCCGGCACTTTCTGTTTACATGTAGCAATCAGTATTGTTACATGTATTGCTAAACATTTCTTAGAACCCCCAAACATTATATAAGCAGAAGCCCTAGAGCAGGGGTAGGCAATCTCGGCCCTCCAGCTGTGGTGAAACTACAAATCCCATCATACCTCTGCCAGGAGTCGTGCCTGGGATTGTCAGTGTCTTGCAATGTCTCATAGGACTTGTAGTTTCAAAACAGCTGGAGGGTTGAGGTTTCCTACCCCTGTCGTAGAAAATAAATTTGGTGGGTTTTGCAAATGTTACACAGTATTTGCGCAGCTCCTTTTTATTTTTTTTAAGATACACTTTTGCAAAAAAAACAACACATATCCCATTTTTTTTTGTAAAATATAAATAGAAAAGATGATGTTACACTGAGTAAATAAACACCAAACAAGTCATGCTTTAACTACTTGCCCACTGGGCACTTAAACCCCCTTCCTAACAAGACCAGACAAGGCTTTTGGTGCTCTCACATTTTGAACGACACGCAACACTGTACCTATATATTTGTTTTTTGTTTTTTTTTTGTCCTCCCAGTATTTAGTAAGGGGCATGGTGAGTTTTATTTTATTTGTATTTTTTTTTCCCCCACAATTCTTTGCAAAGTAGAGCCAATGTAGGACCGATGTTGCAGAAGAATAATCGACAGTTGTAGAACAGTCGTATCGTACCAGTGTGAACCCTGCCTAAACATTGTTTTGGGTCCTTGTGGTTTATTGTAGTGATAACACCCTTCCAATATTGATGTAGCTTTGGGCAATGCCACATGAGGTGAATCAAATCCCCATGGTTCTTGCTGCATCTTGTACAGGTAGGGCTTTCCCCTCTTACCCATGCAGAACAGCCTTGTTGACGTATAGTGTACCCGCAGAATCAAATATAACTGCCAAAGGTGTTGGGCCACATTCCAGGAACATTCTTTGTCCTCAAATGCCCTCAAGGGATATTTACATAATTCGTGACAGCAATAAAAGGGATAAGGGGTAACTCTTGGAGGGCATACTATGCTGTCAGCCCAGAATCACGCACCTGGGAATCTCCGTGACCGTTGGGTCTCCCAGAGCTGGCGTGGCACAGATTGGGGTAAAGAGCCAATGACAGCGGCCCTTTACCATGTGATCACTTGTAAACCTGAGTTTGTCCGGTTTGGCCCCTCTCCTTTCCTCGTGCCAATCGGTACATCGTGTGATGAGGGGGGAGCCAGGTGCAGCAGCGCTGTGGGCTGGATCTTTAGTTCCTACAGCGCTGATCTGTGCCCAGCCATGTCTCATCCATCCATGCCCCAATCCCTACTCCATCCATCCATGGCTCATTCATCCAAAGGTGCTCCATCCGTGCCACATCAGTAATCATCCGTGCCACATTAGTGCCTCACAAAAGTGTAATAGGTAATCAAAATAGTTTTGAAATTCATGCCCATAGAAAGTCTGATGGTGCCTGCATGTTGGGCCTCTGTATGTGGCCAGGCTGGGAAAAAGTCTCACATGTGGTTTCGCCATACTCGGGAGGATTGGCAGAATGTATTTTGGGGTGTAATTGTTTCTATACACATGCTATGTGTTGGAAATATCTTATAAAAGCACAACTTTATGGAGAAAACAAGTTTGCATTTTCTTTCCACATTTTCCAAAAACTTGTGGAAAAAAAATGACATGTTCAAAATACTCAATGCCTCAATGATTATACATTGGGGTGTTTACTTTCTAACACATGATAGTGCTCCCTGCATGTTGTGCCTCTGTATGTGGCCAGGCTGTGTAAAAGTCTCACACATGTGGTGTTGCCATACTCGGGAGGAGTAGCAGAATGTGTTTTGGGGTGCAATTTATGGTATGCATATGTCATGTGAGAAAAATAACCCATTAATATGACAATTTTGTAAAATTAATGGCAGCGATCGGCAACATTTAGCAGGATTACGGCGGCTAGATCAGACACCTGACATTTTTGATACTTTTTTGGGAACCAGTGACAGTAGAGCGATCAGGGCTAAAAATATGCACTGACATTGTACTGACACTGGCAGGGAAGGGGTTAACATCAGGGGCGATCAAGGGGTTAAATGTGTTCCCTGCAGGAGCTTTCTATTCTGATCTGCAGATCCTCCTACCCCCTGCCCTGCTGATTGGATGACATCGTCGGCCGAGTGGGTTGAGGAGCCAGCAGAGAACAAACGGGCATGGCCACACAGCAGGAGGTGATCAGCGTCCGCAGGTTGTAAAAGCTCCGTGCGGACCATGGTTGGCGCTCATCTCGTGCTGTGCGGCCCAAGCAGCGGCATCGGTCTGCTCTAACTGTTGTGACCAGTATCCGTTTCCCATTGCTTTTAATGTGTAACCCCGCTTAGTCTCTTGCGGCTAGTTGAAAACTCCCATGTGAGTGGGGCTTAATGCTTTCCCTTGCATCCTGTTTTCTGCATCACCAGGGCCAGGCACGATGCCCTCTTCTGTCAATATTCCTGAAACATTCCTTGTAGAAGCTTGCTGTACATAGTGTTCTTATACAAGCATGTGTGAGGTTCTGTGATGCCAGTGCGACATCTGTGCCACGGTGCAGGCCGTCGCAGTTCCAGGATACATTATTTGGAGCAAAGTGCAATGGTACCCATTTTATAGCTCTGAGATAATTGTTTAATGACTTTATTGCCCCTGGCCTGCCTCCATAAAGCATGAGTAATCTAGTAAAATGTAATCTAGCGTTTCAAATTACAAAGCAATCCATGAACCATTGAAACTAAATGGTTTGTTGGAGTTTTATAGATGTTCCTGCTCGAATTCAGCTTTGCATTCTGAGGCTTGTGGTTCCACAGCAGCCAAATGGTGTTTGCTTAGTGCTGCACCCACATGGTCCAAGGTTTGTTGAGAACAGAGTACAGTGTCGAGGAACATTCCCACACATGGTCAGTGCTGAGAATGTATGTTGTCCCATGGAATGGACCTCAAACTATCACTGGAGAAATGGCAAATCCCTATGACTGTGGACCTGTAGTAGTAGGATAAAGTGATAGCATGTAGCTGGTTCTATAGGGCGTATAGTGGTGTCCCTTTTGATAAATCATTTAATATAGCTTTCTCTATTAGCCCTATCATTTTAGTGCTACCTTACTCCATGTATTCTTATATCACATAGTTCTGTTAACACAATGGGGGTTATTTACGAAAGTCAAATTCACTTTGCACTGCAAGTGCACTTGGAAGTGCAGTCACTCTAAATCTAAGGGGTAGATCTGAAATGAGTGGAAGCTCTGCTGATTTTATCATCCAATCATGTGCAAGATAAAATGCTGTTTATTTTCCTTGCATGTCCCCCTTGGATATACAGCGACTTTACTTCATAAATAACCCCCATGTCTTGTATAGGATATAAAATCTCCAGTTATATGTCCTGGATGATATTTGCATATGTCAGCTCATACTGCAGTGCACTGATTTCAGTTCTTTTTGAACATCTATATTGCTGTAATACTAATAATAGGCTTGAAGTATTACTATTCCTGGAACCGTGTAGATTTTTACACAAGCTCTCTATAGAAGTCTAGGGGTGTGCTTGTTTGGAAGCGGCTCCTCGGAGCCCTGAGCTGGTCATCACTTCACTCAACGATCACATATGCTCAATGCACTATAAAGAAACACTATATGGGCAAAAGTATGAGGACATCAGATTTTGTAGTGCGCCTGTAATGCCGCGTACACACGACTGGACTTTCCGACAGAAAACGTCCGACTGAATAATTTCATTGGATATTCCGAGCGTGTGTGGGCTTCATCTGACTTTTTTTTTTTTTCTTTTCAAAAATTCTGACGGACCTAGAAATAGAACATGTTTTAAAATCTTTCAGACGGAATCAATTCCTATTGGGAAAACGATGCAAGGGCAGCTACTGGCTATTGAACTTCCTTTTTCTAGTCCTGTCGTACGTGTTGTACGTCACCGTGTTCTAAACAAACAGACTTTGCTGTGATCTTGTGTAGGCAAGTCCGTTTCAGCAGAACTCCGTCGGAACTCTGTCAGAAAGACTGACTGAGTTTATTCTGATGGAAAAAACAGTCTTTTGTACGTGGCATTAGAGTTTTTGGTCATTCAAACAGAGGAACATTTGCAAGGTCAGGTGCCAATGATGGATGAGAAGACCTGGCTTACAGTCCACATTCCAGTTCATGCTAAAGGTGTTCAGTATTTAAGGTCCGGGATCTGTGCAGGATTATGGTCAGTCAGCATCTTGGAGACATCTTCCCCCTTTTTTATTTTATTTTTTATTTTATGTTTTTGGGATGTTCCTACCTGAAGATTGATTATTGAAATTATGAAGAAAAATTGAAGAAGCTGATATGTTGATATGTAGACTGATATGTTGTGCTTCTCTAGACCAATGTACTATGGAGGTAGAACCTTTCAGGGTTGTAACTTGTATTTTTTACCTAGTTTTAGTGTATGTGTTTTTTTTTTTTTGTTTTTTTTCTTTTTTTTTTTTTTTTTTTTTTTTAATAAGCGCTCGATTTTGAGGTATGATCACGTAACACCAGTTATGCCATATTTAAAGTTATAAAAGCCAGGGGCCTACTTTTGCACCTTTTTGTGCAGGCCAGTTTCTCCACACTAAGCTCTTGTAACCATGTCTATATGGAGTTAGCTTTGTGCATGTTGGAAAGTTCTTTGTATGTTGTGGCTCCTCAGGCTCCTTCTTTGTATGTTGCGGCTCCTCAGGCTGGGGCTCCTCTGCTTTCCTGTTAAAAACAGTTCTCTAGCTATGCTGGGAACTTGGTGTGCTCTCTTCTAATGACCAGACTCATTCTGACACCCCCCTCCCCCACAGCCATTCACTGGGAACCTCGGTGTCCTGCTGCTTCTCATCCTCCTAGCTCTTATGCAGCTGAGAACAGAACGGGTGTGATTACTTATAAAAAGGGGGAAAAAAGGTTATTTATAATGTGTGTTTTTTTTTTTTTTTTTTTTATATGTATACAAAAAAATAGCCTTTTTCATTTCTATTTTAAACTGAATGGGTTGTTTTTATAAGGTGGTCTTTTGCAACCCCTTTAATTGAAGAAGCTGAAGTTAAAAGCTAGTTGGTTACTATGCACATCTACCCTACATTCTGTGTGCACCAAATATAGTAAATCCCCTTCAATGATAACTGTGTAGTAGAGCTGCATGTTTAATCCTTAAGATTTGATATCGCGATTATTTCCCCCTCACAATCTTAACAAAGTATTTTCCTGATTCTATGCAGAGTTCTCTGCTCAAGCCAACCGCTGTCAAAAAGAAAAACAGGCAGTCTGTCAAGTTTCACAACATTACTCAGCCCTGAGCTTACTATAGATATTGTAAAGTTTTGTCTTTGAGCAAAGGAATGAACTTTGGTCTGTAAATGAAGCCACTTAAAGACTAAACCTTTTTCTGACACTGGTTTCAAGTAAAAATCATAATTTTTTGCTAGAAAATTATTTGGAACCCCCAAACATTACATATGTTTTTTTTTTTTTTGCAGAGACCCTAGAGAATAAAATGGTGGTTGTTGCAGTATTTTATATCGCACTGTATTTGCGCAGCTGTCTTTCTCAGTCATGCATCTCTACTGTATAGTGGAACGTTGGAGTGTTATGAGCTGATTGCACAGTTATCATTGAGTCCACTTACACTGAATTATTGTTTTTATTCTTGTAAGCCCTGATGAAGGGGGTGAAATTGCAACCTCTGAAATGTGTTGGCTTTGCAAACAATTTGTCATTGGAATAAAGTTGTAGATTTAATGTGTGGTGCTTCAGTTATAATTTCATTCCCATCACAAACCATTGATTATGGATGGCCTTTGGTGTTTAGGAGCTGGAAAACCCGACATTCACATTCTGTAGTCGCACCCCATCGCTGTAATACTGGATAACAACTGCAATATAGAAGATGGCATGTAAAGAAATCACAGGGGTTTCGGTGCCTCCTATTCACTTGCTCAAATATTCAAGGCTGGGGACTCTCTCAAAATGTATTGAAGCGGCTTGGTCAGCATGGCAGCCAAGGCAGATGGCATTGTCAGGTGTGTGTTGATGGTTCTGTCAGCCTTCATGTACTGGTCTGTGTCTTTGTGAGTAGCTGTGATCTCTGGTAACATTCAGTGATGTAATGAACATTGTACAGGTCGGTGTTATGAGATCTTATGTAATGGGCTCATGTTAGCAGTCATATCCTATACTAGTACTTATATCCGATGTGTCTGGGAGCTGTTCTTTGTATTCCTGCCTTAATTCAATATGTGATGACAATGACACAGCATTACATTTTGTAACAATCGCTGCATTTATTATGTCAGTTTATTTCCTTATTGTTTCCTTATTGTTGTTTTTTTTTTTTTTTTTTTTTTTTTTTTTAGATATGTTCTTTCTGTGTTTCTAATATGCTGTTATGATGTAATGCATTATTATTATTTTGCTGAACTTTACTATGTTAAATGATCTTTTTGTATTTCTGATTTATATTTCAGCTTGCCAAAGTATATAGTCAGTTGCTTGAATAGTGTTTTATCATTGCATACAATGTGGTTTATTTACTGGACAGTCCAAAATTATACTCGCTTCTGCATATCAACCAATCGGCTTCCAGATTTTATTGCCAAAGCGTAAAGCTGTTGTATACCACTGGATGTTGTGCGATGTGTTTTTTTTTTTTTTTTTTTTACCCCTGCAAGGTAAAGTCATAATGTGGTAGTGTGCATCACATACTAGCACATTATGTGTAAATTGCCTTAAAACATAGCTGTTCCAGCGCCGCCATGTCAATGCTGCATGTGCTCCCATCTTCACCCATCTTGCTTCCGGGTTTGCGGGCTTCGGCTCTGTGACTAGCCGGAGCCACGATGACATCACTCCCCGCGCATGCGCTAGGGAGCCGCCATTCACAGCACAGGGTTCTGAAGGAAAGGCACGGGTGGATGTCACTGGCTGCATGTAATGTAAATATCTCCTAAACTGCACTACCTATCTATAGGCAAGGCTTTATTATAGGCTTACCTAGAGGTAAATGTCGGCAAAGGAAGTTTACTTCCTCTTTTAAGCCCTCGTTTACACTGAGGGCTTATTTGAAATCATGCGAGTTCAGCTGAACTTTCACGATTTCAAACCGGAATATCGATTCGACTTCGGGGTGGGGGGCGATTTGACAGATATCTGTGCGGGTTCATGCACAGATAATAGATTAAAATGAATAGGTTACTACATTTCAAACAAATTTCTTGTATGACCGAATAAAAATTCGGAAGTGATGTATTATATTTTCAGAGAAAAAACTGCTGTGTTTAAACGGAAATCGCACGATCTGGTATCATACAAGAAAAATGTTGTGTTTGTCCTGTCGGCTCATTTTGGATGAAAGCTGTGTACTAACGATCACTACGGGTGGAAGGATAGAAAATCGCTTGATTTCTACCCATCAACACGTTTAGTGCTGATGGGAGAACCGCTCTTGCAGAGCTATTGGTTTCTATCGGCAGGCATCTCCCCAGCCTCTAGAACACGATGGTTACGGCTAGCTGCTATAGCCACCAGCAGTTAATTGCATGTAATGTTCCTTACAACATGCTGCTTGTACGCAAGTTGATCGATGAATTGACTTGGTCACAACCAGCCTGTCCATAGACAGGTACTGGACTTTATAGGCACTGGGATTCAAGGTATTTAAAAAAAAAAAAATGTATACATTTTATTTACTATTAAAGAAGACAACCAAACATTGTTAAACAAGTTAAAGGGCTTTGCAAAGTATAAAATTGGCTAATATGCTATATCAGCATAAATTAATGTACCAACAATAATTCCTGAGAGAATAATGACAACAAATATAGTCCTATTAGGCTTGGCATGGGTAAATCAGAAATGTGCAGTGGCTTGTCTCAAAAAATGTATGGGATGTGGCACATTAGTATTCTTTTTGGTATCCACAGCACCACTATGTGGTGATACCCCAAAAAACAAAAAAACAAACAAAAAATATATATATATAATATAATATAATATAATATAATATAATATAATATAATATAATATAATAATAAATATAAATAAAAAAAAAAAAAATATATATATATATATATATATATATATAATAAACTTGCTGCCCATAGATTGAATATTGACCAGTTCATGCTGAACCAGCTGAGATTCAACCCATCTATGGTCGGCTTTATAGAGCAAATATAACTGCCACATTTTCTGGCGAATAAGACAGTTTACACTATGTGTGTGTATGTATGTGTGTATATATATATATATATATATATATATATATATATATATATATATATATATATATATATATATATAATTTTATACACATCCACCCCAGGGCTAGTTTGGTCCACATGATCCAACCCGGAGCTTCTGGAGGAAATGAGTACAAACATAACATATAAACTAGGCAGGTTGTTCACATTGGCTGGAACTGAATCCAGGGCCCCAGCGCTGCAAGGCCACAGTGCTATCCACTCATGACTTGGGAATTGATATTATGTTTATGTTTAAGCTTTCCCCGTGAACTCCTATTCTCCTCCTCCCTTTTATTTTTTTATTTTTTTTTTGAGCCTCCTAGTGATATTTTTGCATTCAGTGAGCGTCCTTGTGTATATACAGTGCCATGATCTCCTATAATCCTAGAAACCTGCATTGCATAATGTTTCCTCATCCCCGCCACGTACACTCGGTGTTCTATAGGTCTGTTCAGTGCGGGATCTGGGAATGATTTGATGAAGGTGTCATTTGTACAATTCTCTTTCATGGTTTCTATCTGCTGCAAGTGACTGAGCTGATTTGCAGGAAAGTGTTGTGTTTTTTTTTTTTTTTTTTTATGATATCCCAAATTTCTTCCCATGCAGATATAAAACACAGAAATGAATGCAGCTCAGCCTTCATTAATACGTGATTAAAGGGTAAGTGCTATTTTAAAACTGAGAGCACTTATCCCTTTTGCTCCTGAGCCCTGACCTAACCAATTCCACCCCCCCCCCCCCCTTTCATCCGCAGAGACTTACCGAGATCTGGTTGTTTACATCCAGTGCAGCCTGTGCAATAGAACCCCATATACTTCTATGGGGCTTATCTACCTTTATCAGGGAGGCGGAGGCAATCTCTCTATGGAGCCCAGCCAGTAGTAAGGGTCCGTTCACACTATGTGCAGTTACCTGCATTTTTCTATGCTGGATGAACCCAGGTGAGTGCAATGGCACACCAGAAAACAATTATTTTCTATGTGGCATGGTCACTTCACACTGTTTTTTTTTTTTAATGCGTTTCAGGGTTTAAAATGCACATAACACATCTAAAGACACGTAATTGAATAATATGTCTTCAAGATCACGATAAACCCCACCTTTTGTCCTTGGGTGTATAAACATATTGAAAATGATTTCCAGACTTTTATATTTGTTTTGACACTCCCCTTGTTGGCTTCCCAAATTATTCTTTGAGCGCTTAATAAAAATGTTTTGCTCCATCCTTTGGGGCCCCTAAATATCCCCTATATACAAACTATCTACCTTGATGTGACCCTCACAAGAGGGCCTGGCCTTCCCAGACTGCTGCCAATACTTTCTTGCTCCAGCAGGAACTGGCTGAGATTCTAACCGTGTGAGAACAGACTGTATGTACCAAGTTGAACGGTCAGCTTGGGTACAACCAGCATGCCGGGTTTTACCTGTGATTATCGCTAGCAGCTACTATAGCTGCTAGCAATAATCGCTGTCCCCACAATCCACCCACCGGGAGAAGACAATGGCCCACCAGGTGGGATTCCCACATCAACACTGTCTGTGTTGATGGGGGAGTCATGCCAGTTTTGCCAACCTACCAGATTGAGATTTACTGACGCGATACCCAAAATTTACTAGCAAAGTTACAAAAGTGCAAACTTCAGTATTTAGGCTGATGCAATATGCAGTTGGCAATGTGGTTTAAGGTTGATATTAAGACAAAAAACATTTTGTTATTTTATTTTCGATATAGTAGGTAAGTAAGTAGCTCAGGGGCAGGACTCGGGATGGGAAGACATTTAGAATGGGCAGCACATGCATGAAATTGAGTCTCACAGTGACCCCTCGCGACTCGTCCCCTCCTGAGTCAGTCTCTCTCTCTCCATGCCAGGTGGTCCCTTCAGTCCAGTCCAAACAGCACTGATAGGCCCACTCCCGGCTTGCCTTGCTCCTGTCCTGCACATGAGGCTTCGGGCTGCTCTGCTCAGCTCTTTTGCACTATGACATCACACGCTCAGGCACCACCTCTGCCAGACCCACCCCTGGTCGGCGCTGTCTGAACATACTGTAGCAGGCACAGCCATATCTTTTACTGGCAATCTTTTCCTGTCACTGGCATTTACTGGGAGGAGAAAAGTGCAAATTTTTTTTACTGGCTGCCAGTAAAAATACTGGCGGTTGGCAACTCAGTCGTGATAATTTCTTTCCTGCAACATGTGGTTGCAGGAAAGAAATTCACTCAGTGTATCGGCAGTCTAGGTTATGGCTGCCCGGTGTTTTCCACGTATCTAGGATCTGACAGAGACTGACGGCGCATATGCAGACATCCGGATTTCTGCACATGTGAACAAACGCTGCAAGCTTAAGGCAGATTCTCACTTTGCCACCTGATGACATTTGTGGGCAAATCCACCACACACACTCATGTGTGCTGCACAGTTGCAACGCAATATCGCGGTGCATACTGGGATAGCCGGGACATAGAAATTTGGGGCTTCACCTAATCTGGAAACTTGGACATGATGCACAGCAAATTTTTTTTTTTTTTTTTTTTTTTTTTTTTTTTTTTTTTTTTTAGTATACACTTTAGGATAAGAGATCTGTGACACCTTTGGGTGCTCCAAAGAAAATAGTGATGCGATGCGCATAGTGCCCCCTCACCCTCCTGTCAGACCCTGTTCTGAGCTAGACTAATATCTGAATAATGTTTCTGGGTTTCAGGGAACCGAAACCCAGACACATGATTCAAAACCCGGACTGTCCGGGTGAATCCCTGACAGGTGGGATATGGGGGGGGGGGAGTTGCAATCAGTTTAGTGCTTTGTGCACATGGGCAGTGAGAGGCTGAAAATATGCGGGGTATAAAATTACAGGAGACGGATACCTGTGCCTGCTGAACTGCAGCTGTTACGTCAAGCACCAGCACTTACCTACGGGTACAGCATGTTTTCCAAGCATGGAAACAGTGTGTTTGCAAAATGCATGTGTGGGCAAACGCTAATACTTCTGTGCTATAGTCTGTATGCAGCACCTGTGGCTCCCCGTGCGCTGAAAAAAAATAAATTACGTCCCACATTTTTTCAGCCTCTCACCATCTCTGTACATGATGCCCTGAGCAGTTTTAATTCTGAGTGAACTTGTCTACCTGTTAGCGCTGCAAATTGGTAAAGGAGCAAATTTATATGGAGAGGTACAAGGCTTTTTTTTTTTTTTTATGATTTTGTTATGTATTCAGTTCACTATGTAGGGACTGATGTGGGATTCTCAGTACAGAACCAGCCATGATTTGTCACTGACAATAAAGAGATATTGACGCGCACAGATGCGGAGTCTTTGCACGTAGACGTAGCCGTGAAGTTCTACATCAGAGTGTTTGCAATTCTCACAAGACTCCCGGTGACTGGTGTGGTCACGTGACCTGCGCTTGTTTACCCGTGGCTCATGTGAAGAGTTCACACAGCAGTGTGTTTAGCTGATAAATTGAGAATTGGGTTTGGAGAATGTTGAGTCATGCAGGTCACTGATGAAGCCTATCAGCTGGTTTTAGAGGCAGCCGCATCTCCAGTCTGCCTGCAGCTCCTCTGTGCCTTGTATTGCTGCTGTGCCGCAGCATCATCCGTCCATCCTAAATCCCAGCCGGGTTAATTTACTAATGGCGTAGTAACCCAGAGCATTGATTCACCAGTTAGCTGGCTCTGTTTTAATGCAAATAAAAATGCCAATGGAGGGCTGATCAGATGGGAGGGGGGGGGGGGCTGCCTGTGTTTTGCTGATTACATGAACGTGTTATATACACAGAGAATCAGTTACCTGTATCTCCACATACCTGGGGCAGTGCAGGGATTTGTTTTTATATTTATTTCTGTTTTCTAGGTTGATATTCTTTGTAAGGAGCATACAGAGTACTTCTGTTGGGTACAGATGTTCTGTTCTATTTGCAGCATTTACCTTAACCACTTCAGCTCAGGAAGATTTACCCCCCATCCCCCCCCCCCCTCAGGCCATTTTTTTTCTAAATACGATACTGTGTTGCTTTAACTGATAAATGTGCGGTCGTGCGACACTGTACCCAAATAAAATAACAGAAGTCTATGCAATTCGCAATCAAAAAAGGGGGAAAAAAGTAGTGCAGGCACTGTTTTCAAAGTTGCTGCGACATGAGTCCCAACAATGGGTGCGACTTGTCATACGATTTGGAACTGTCAAATTGCATGACCTCACAGCGGTGTTAATGAGGGCTAATTCTATTTTTTTTTTTTTTTGCTATCACAAGGGATGAACAAAATCCCTTTATGATAGCATGGGCCATGCTCTATTAGACCCCAGATTTCTCCTCTGCCCTCCAAAGCAATATATATATATTAATAAAATAAAAAATATTTTTTTCTTTTAGAATTTATCGGTCAAAACACTAACCGATATTGCTTCAAGGGGTTTTACCGGGGTGATGCATGCATCACCCCGTTACCGTTCTATAGAGCGGTTGCTCAGCTGTTGTTACAAGTAGCCGGAGGGGATGTCCCCCCCCCCCCCCCCCCCCCCCGCTGCTTGCCCAGTGAAGTAATTGGTGCAAATAAATATTATTCGAGGGTGGTTACGGGATTTTCTCTGTTTATTGTACCTATGTATTAACTTGTCCATTTCTATAGTTAGCTAGTCTATTGAAACTCTGATCACGTGTTACTCTTAATATCACAATAATGCAAGGTTAGCTATGAAACCAAGCGCCCTGTTTAATAAAACAAAGTCTTGTTTATTTCCCAAGAAAATAGGAAAACGCTAACATGAAAATACTAAAGAAAGATATTTCAAAGCATATAACACCAGAACATATAATACAAGAACCTCAAAGATACTTATTACACAGTCTCCTCGGCTGGGTTTAAAATGGTAGAGAGATGGCCATGAGGCTTAAATGGTGGAAAGAGCCGTGCGGCTCAGGCAGTGTGAAGAAGCTGTAGTGCAGGGGTGTCCAAACTTTTGTCAGATTTGATGAAGTGCGTGGGGGCTGACCATTTTTGCCTGACATTCTTTGAACCATTAAAATTGGGTCTAAGTGTGTTTGTTTGAACATGAATACACTGCCCAACAAGAATGTCTTGCCTTTTGTGGCTCTGTGTGGTGAAGAAATAAGCTTGGGCGTGTTATTTGGATATACCGTATTTACTTTAAGAGTGAAGTTTCAGGAAAAAAAAATGTAAATTTTAAATAAAAAAAAGAACTGTGAAGCAAAATAATATAGGTCAGTGTCCATCTGGAGCCCCGCCGTTGGCATGAATGGAGCCCCACCATTGCCATCAGTGCAGCAGCCTCATCCATGCCCATCTGCGGCCTTGGAGGGGAGAGGGAGGGGGCGGGACGAGTGCCATACACACCGGAGTATTTCCTGTTTACGAGACGGCCTCTTTAATACAAAGTCCCACCTCCTATGATGGACAGAACAGTCGTCCAATGGCAGTGCAGGAGAGGGGACTTCCTATTACAGAAGCCGCCTCATAAACAGGAAGTACTCCTGTGTGTAGGGCAGTCGTCCTGCCCCCTCCCTGTCCCCTCCAAGGCAGCCAGCACATATCTTTTGTGGCCCCCAGTGCTCGGGGATTTGTTGGGGGCCGCAAAAGATATACATGTCCAAATTACCAGGTGGGCCATTCGAAACCAAAACACGGGCTGCAATTGGCCCGTGGTCGGACTTTGGACATGCCTGCTGTAGTGTAACACACCCTATATTCCCAAAAGTATTGGGACGCCTGCCTTTACACGCACATGAACTTTAATGGCATCCCAGTTTTAGGCCTGATTCACACCTATGCAGGTTGCAGTTTGCATATTTCAGGTGCATTTTATGTTTTTCAATACACGTTTTTTGATCCATTGAAGTCTATGGAACTAAAAAACAGAAAAAAAGTCCCTGGCCCTTTCCATAAAATGCACAGATGTGAACTACATCCATAGGAAGAGAAAAAGAAGTCCTGGATGGCTGCACATCAAAGAAGGCATCTTTATTGTGAAAACTTTAAATCCAAATACAGTCACCTCATAAATAGGGAAAAACAGGGCAAATAGCTGATAAAAAAGGACCCTGACAAATTCACATAGACATTTTCTCATTGCATTATTCATGTGCATTGAATGAAAGAACTTCGGACGATAAACCAAAACTTCACAGTAATCTGTAAACAAATACATGAGAACCATTATAAGTAGAAGGCTGTGAGTAAGAGATCACCATTTTTCTATAACATCTGAGAGAAGTAAAAACACCACCTATTCAATGCTTATTCTTCCCATTGAGTATTATATTACCAAAAAGGAGGAAGCAAGGGTAATGTCATATTGAGGGGGGAAAAAAACTATTTGCCCTGTTTTTCCCTATTTTATGAGGTGACTGTATTTGGATTTGAACATTTCACAATAAAGATGCCTTCTTTGATGTGCGGCCATCCAGGACTTCTTTTTCTCTTAAATATTGAGCAGAGCGAGCACCTGTGAGCTCCATTAGGGTGAGTGTTCCACCACGGACTTGGGAGATTGGAGCGGCAATTTTCTACTTCCATCCATAGGAAACCGTGTTCAATAGACTGTAGTGTTTGTGCAAAACTGAAAACGCACTAAAAACTGCATAGGTGTGAACCAGGCCTTAGTGCATAGGGTTCAATATCTAGTTGGCCCACCCTTTTTTAGCTATAACAGCTTCAACTCTTCTGAAAAGGCTGTCCACAAGGTTTAGGAGTGTGTCTATGGAAATGTTTGACCATTCTTCTTTCAGAAGCACATTTTGTGAGATCCGGCACTGATGTAGACGAGAAGGCCTGGCTCGCTGTCTCCGCTCTAATTCATCGCAAAGTATTCTATTGGGTTGAGGCCAGTCAAGTTCCTCCAACTCAAACTCACTCATCCACGTCTTTATGGACTTTGCTTTGTGCACTGATGCGCAGTCATGTTGGAACAGGAAGGGGCCATCCCCAAACTATGCCCACGAAGTTGGGAGCATGAAATTGTCCAAAATGTCTTGGTATGCTGACGCCTTAAGAGTTTGCTTCACTGGAACTAAGAGGCCAAGCCCAACCCTTTAAAAATCAAGCCCAACCCTTTAAAAATCAAGCCCAACCCTTTAAAAATCAAGCCCAACCCTTTAAAAATCAAGCCCAACCCTTAAAAATCAACCCCACACCATAATTCCTCCTCCACCAAATGATTGGGATCAGTGTACAAAGCAAGGTACATAAAGACAGAGAGTCCTGACCTCAACCCGATAGAACTCCTTTGGGATGAATTGGAGTGGAGACTGCAAGCCAGGGCTTCTCGTCCTGCAATAGTGTCTGACCTCACAAAGTCGCTACTGGAAGAATGGTCAAACATTCCCATAGACACACTCCTAAACCTTGTGAACGGCATTCCCAGAAGAGTTGAAGCTCGTATAGCTGTAAAGGGTGGGCCAACTCAATATTGAACCCTGCGGACTAAGACTGGGATGCCGTTAAAGTTCATGTGGGTGTGTAAAGGCAGGCGTCCCAATACTTTTGCGAGTAATTGGAAACGTCTTGTTCAGAAGTTAATACAGCCTGTTCTGATTTTTTTATTTTTTTTATTTCAAGCCCTGGCCTTTGATCGGATTTCTGTAGCTACCCACATTCTTTACACACCTCTCCCTCCCCGCCAGCTGAGAATTATCTGGCAGAGAAAAGTACACACAGATGAATATCCTTATTTGCTTTAACGTTCCCAATAGATCTTGGGATTGAGTGTATGAAAATGTATTAATATTGATGTCTCCTCCATATAAAAATCCACCTTACTGTCACAGACTTAACACCGGCTGTAATTTCTTTTCTGTGAAGCCGGTGACCGCTTGTCTTCTGGGAATTGTCCGCTTTGTCGGGTGACTTATTATTCCGCTTTCAAGGTAATAAAAGACTCGTGCAGTTTCTATTACCGTTTTTGTATTACCTAATTTTACTCTTCCCCTGGACTTTGTTAAATATTTGCGTTTGATCTAAAATAATTCTTCCACTTTGCTCAGACGCTTCTCCTTGAGGAGGAGCGATCAACCGGAGCGTGATAAAGAGACCTGCGAGGCTTTATAGCCTCTAAATACATTTTATAAATCGCTTTGCTCTTATATGGGCTCTTAAATAACAGCTTTATTGATTGCTTTATTTATTTTATTTTTTTAATTCCTGCGCTTGCTGCACGTGCTGACGGGGCAGCGGGAATCGATCGGAGAAGTGAGGGAGGCAGTGAGCTTAATCATGACCTTGATTCTCTCGTTGGCGCTGAGACTTCGATGCACTTCACTTTGGCCACAGTTGAATGTGTTTTAATATGTTTTTAACGTTATCTTTTGCATTACTTGCCATGACAATGTCTTTATTTGCTTAAGATATGTCTGGTAAGACTGATAAGGGCTCTCCTGACAAAGTTCTCTGCCAGGAAACCTCCAAGTAAATGATGTATTGAAGACTTAAAATCTCTGCATGAGGTTCACATATCCGATTCTAGAGGAGAGGTGAGCCGGTGATATGAAAACTGCAGGCCCCGTAATTCCTTTCATTGGTTTATCGTCGGTGGTGCGCCATGGGAGGGCATGGGTGTACTGTAGGAAGATGGGAAATGTTACAGAAGTCCATTTCACTATTTAGATGCATGCAATTTCATGGATTAATCAATCTGTGAATATCTGACATCGTACAAAAAGTTGAATGGAGTTTGGTGCTCTGGATACTGCAGAAAATCATTCAAAAAGATGGGCAACCGTGTTTTCACCCATACTTGCTGTGTTTTTCTTTTAGTAATGTAGTGATTTTTGCTTCCATTATCTCATTGCAAGTCTGGGGGGACCCTAGACAATCGGACGTCTCCACAAGTACATGGCAGCACAACAAGTGCCATATCCTACAACTTTGAATCAAAGAGAGAATAGGTTGGGACTTTACATGAGACCACGACACCAGTACATTGATCTCCATCCCCGATTAATATGAGATCAGGATGGGAGATAGGGGCAAGAGGGGCAATTGGGACTTTCCATCTCCCATCCTGATCTCATATCCTACCTACAACTTATTGTGTGTGTGTGTGTGTGTGTGTGTGTGTGTGTTTTTTTTATTTGTATTTTATTTATTTATTTATTTTTAAGAATCTTACTTATTTAGGTGAATGCAACAGTGCAAACGAACTGCACTCCTGTGATCCACAGGAAAAGTACAGCCAATTAAGCTTTGGCTGTACTTTTCCCTTTAAGCAGCCCATAAATTATGCAATGAAGCCAACAAACCATAAATACAGCTTGTCCAGTTCTGATGACCTGATTTCCCAAGTAATGTCATGTTCAGGCTCAGAGACCAGTAGATATAGCCGTAGAGAGGCTCCCACCGACCAGCAGGATATGTATACAAGCAGGCTCATCTGACGTGTGGGATCCAATCACTAACCAGTGTTCACAAGAGCTCCTGATGGTGAAGATGGGTATTGCTGTGTGTTTGTAACCCCCCCCCCCGAGGTGAGCAAGCCGGGGTCCAGTAGCAGATATACCAGGTAGGGATCAACCAGAAGGATAGTCAGCAGATAAGCCAAAGGTCAGCAACAAGTGGTTGCAGGTTGGTATCAAGCAGAAGCATATTCAGCATACAAGCCAAAGGGCAGTAATCAGTGGTAGTGAAGATACGGATGGCAGCAGGAGTGACAAGAGCGAGTTATTGGCTGGAGAGAGCACAATAATCTGGCAAACAGGAAGTGCCAAGGCATGGTTAAAATAGAAAGTTCATGGGAGGAGCAAAGGGTTCAAAGTTAAAGAGAAACAAAACGCAAGACAAGGTTGTCTAAGAAATCGAGCAGTAAGCTGTCCAGCATCTCAGGGTGGCTTGGCAAGAAGAGATCCCACCAGATACAATGGATGGAGGTTGCAGGTTCAAATCCAGGGCATGAAAATGTGTTTACAGTAGAGCAAGTCCAGAGATGGACATGAAAATGTTGCAAGGTCTGAGAGATAAACGTGAAGATTGTACACCCTCAAAGAAAGGAGGGGAAAGTGGGGGTCAGAAGTGAAACTTTTAAAATACACAAAGCCTGAGTGTGAATAAGGTTCAATAAGGCAGTTTTTTTTTTTTTTTTTTTCTTTCCAACATGAATCTGAGCTCAAGAAAACGGGGACATGACCTCAAAGTATAACGAGGAATGTTAAAGGGTGATGTTAGAAAGCATTATTTTACCCAAAGGGTAGTGGATGCTAGGAATGGACGCCTGCAAAAGAGTGCACTTGCAATACATTTAAATAATGCTTGGGATAAGACACAGGACTATCCTCAGACAAAAAAAAAAAGACATGATGGACAACTTGCTCCCCCGTCACTTGTGTATATTTCTATGTCTGCTAACAAAAAAGCAGTAGCCCACTTGTGATGTTGAAGATAGGCCTTGCTATGAGTATCAATCGGGAATACTGTATCCTACCACCAGTTAAGTGTATATGTGTTGAGCGTCTGATAAAACTCATATCCACCTAGGGGGAAGCCTTAATAATCTGAGCATCACATCAGGCTATCCATTTGAAGGCTGGATCAGATTATTTGTAGCCACCAGAGGTCTCAACCAGAACCAACTTTTGGAGATCAGTACTAGTTTGTAGTATATACTATGCTTTGTTGTCTTATCTCCTCTGATTCCCAGGGTACCAGTTCTCTGACAGACAGCTAAAAGAGGAAGAACTATACAGTCTGTGCAACAAAAAATGAGCAGTCTCGCACTTCTAGCATATAGAAAAATGTAAATCCTAAAATGTAATTTAACTTTTATTAAATGTTACAATAATAATGGAAAATGTGCAGTCAAAATATACTTTAGTGTCCTTAAACCTACATAGTAAATAACTATCAAATTGGTTGTTATATGCTGTTCGTACTCGCTCCCTATTAGATTTGTTTTCTGTATTTTGCAAAACACCTGGTTAATTTTGACGCTCTCTATCTCCTTATTCTGGCCATGTCCCCACTACAACTTGGGGATTCTACAGAGCAATGTTGGCAACTCTGCACATTCTCTGTTTTTCAGTGAGTTTCTATGCTGAGTATTTCCTCCCTATCACATCTGAGCAGTCCATGTGACTATAGAGTCACACGTGTGGGCGTATACACAGTGGTAAACGACAGCTTACTCCCTCCCTCCTCCATGCCCACTAACCAGCTAAACACAGTGGGGGGTGAGAGATTGCTTGTAGATTGATGGAGGCTTCACTTCCCTCTTATTCTAAGACACAGGCTGGAGGGGCGTGACACGGCCTTTGACTGGCAGAAATCCTCCCACACCATATTATTGCCTAAAAACAATAAATATTTGATTTCAAAAATATATTTGTATGACCATTTATTGATATTATGGACAAGGAAGGGTTTTTTGGGGGTTCCCCAAATAGAGAAAAAAAAATATTTTTTTATTACATACAGGACATAGTTAAGAGAAACTTTTAAAATATATGTTATGTGCACATGTACAAGGATACATCTAATGCAGGGCTTGACAAATTTGCTTGGAATCTAGGAGCCAGCTAAAAAAAGTTAGGAGCCAGTTTTTTGTTTTGTTCTTTAACGACAAAAAAAGCTTTATTTTCAATATAGAAATTAACCAATCTTAAAGGGGTTGTAAAGGTTCGTTTTTTTTTTTTTTTTTTTTTTCTAAATGGGTTCCTTTAAGCTAGTACATTGTTGGTTCACTTACCTTTTTCCTTCGATTTCCCTTCTAAATGTTTTTTCTTTTTTTTTCTTTTGTCTGGACCTCTCACTTCCTGTTTCTCCTCAGTAAGCTGTTCAGTAAGCTGTTCTGGCTGATAAACACCGCTCAGATGATGGTGTGAAGTTTACTGAGGAGAAATTCAAAGAAAAAAAACATTTAGAAGGGAAATCGAAGGAAAAGGTAAGTGAGTCAACAATGCACTAGCTTAAAGGAATCTATTTAGAAATAAAAAAACAAAGCTTTATTTGTTAATTTTTATATTGGGGGGGGGGGGGAAGCTTTGTCAGACGTTAAAAAAAAAAAAAAAAAAAAAAACTGGCTCCTAACTTTTTTTAGCTGGCTCCTAGATTCCAAGCAAATTTGTCAAGCCCTGCCTTAGATGTAGATTTACACAGAGACAACTAGAACACATTTTTTCTGCTTTTATTTCCTGCCTTGCAGGGACACAAGACCGACATATCAGGCGATCAGGCAAACCTGATCAGACAGCCCATGTGAAAGGGGCCTTTTTGACCCCAGATCTCGTATTTGAGAGGACCTGTCATGCTTTTTTCTATTACAAGGGATTTTTACATTCCTTGTAATAGGAATAAAAGTGACACCATTTTTTTTTTCAAAAGAACAGTGAAAAAAATAAAAGTTAGAATTTAAAAATAAAAAAACTATTTTTTTCTTTAAACGCGCCACGTCCCACCTAGCTCTTGTGCAGAAGTGACCGCATACATGAGTAGCGCCCGCATATGAAAGTGGTGCTCAAACCACACGTGAGGAATTGCCGCGATTGGTAGGACGAAAGCAAAAATTCTAGCCCTAGAACTCCTCTGTAACTCACAACCTGCAACCTGTAGAAATTTTTTAAACGTTGGAGATTTTAAAGGGTACAAGTTTGTCGCCATTCCATGAGTGGGTGCAATTTTGAAGCGTGATATCTTGGGTATCAATTTACTCGGCGTAACATTATCTTTCACAAAGTATTTTCTTCCCAAAAAAGTGCACTTGTAAGTCCACTGCGCAAATACGGTGTGTCAGAAAGTATTGCAACGACCGCCATTTTATTCTCTAGGGTGTTAGAATAAAAAATATATATAATGTTTGGGGGTTCTACGTAAAGGGAGGGAGGTGGGCGGGCAGTGAAAACAGGCAAGGAAAGCTCCATTAGCATTGCTGAATGTCATACCAACGGCCGTCGCAAGAGGGCGCCAGATTCCAGAAGGAACCCTAGGACTGCAGAAGGCCTCTAAGCCACTGCCTCAATTACTGACCATCGCGTGCCAACGCGATTGCGCCAGGGTGCGGGAGGGGGGGGGGGTGTTGCGTACGGAGACAGGATACCCCAGCTGTGCCGCCCCAGGCGCCGGGTCGCTAATTCTAGTCGCAACTAGACTGGCGCCCGGGGTTTCTCGAGCCCTGATCTAGGGTTCTAAACAGTTGATAAAAATTTGATCACTCAGCAGTAGCATTGGAGTGATCGTCCCGACATGTTTCACCACTTTGGGCTCATCAGGGGATGTTTTAGACATTCCGTAGTTGGATGTAGCACTGCATAGAACAGAACAAGACAATTAAAAACATTACATTAACTTAAAATACAGAACAAAACAGTTATAAGAAACAAGAGTAGTAGTAGTACGGTGGAATATGTTGTCGAATACCATGCTCAAAAAATCCTCCCTTGTCCTTCATATCACTTTAAACTCACATTCACACAAAAAGTGTATTTCTGTTTAGCCGGGTGCTCCTATCAGTCTGCACAGCCTGGTCCAAGACCTCCATTGCAGTAGCAGCAGACACACAAGTGCCAACTCTGATTGGACAGCAGTAGAGTAGCACGCTGGTGAGAGATCCCTCTGCTTCCTTTAGCAGTCAGTCTGTCCCCTGTGTTAGACTGACAGCATTGTACTATCTACTAGAGCCCACTACTTACTACTTATTCACACTTGCATGTAAAATGGAATTTTTGTTCCTGAATATATAACTGCTATAATACAGCATTTTTTCATGTTTATATCTACCCGGGAATGTAATGGCACGGTGACTAGCTCTGTTGTTGTTGTTTATTACAGCGATACCACTGTGCTTAGTTTATTTCTCACCTTTCGCTTGACAAATCCAATCAATTTGGAGCGCTGGAGATTTGATGATAGCTGTGGATGTTTTCATGTGTAAAAAAAATAAATAAAATAAAATACGGTTCATACTTCCATTAACAGCCAAATGTTTTGCCCTTAATGTGTCAGTACAAAATGCAGAGACACAGCCCTGACCCGACTCGTGGTGGAAGGACACGGCTGGAGCTCTGTGTGATGACGCAGGTCCTGACGTCATCCTGCATCACCGGTAGAGTTAAAATTCTAGAAGAGCTTTGGATGCTTTATCATGAACATATCCCTAACCTTACATAAACTCAGGCTTACAAAGACTGCAAAAACATGTGGATATTGTCTACATCCTTCTGATTTAAAGTGCAACTCCAGGCAGGTATAAGTGACACAAATTAATACAATTTGGAGCTATACATGAATTTGATTTAATATCGGCCTTTTGCAGTTTCCTATACAGCACAGCTCAGACCACGAGTGTGAGAAGCAGCACAAGAAGCCAGTTGTGATGCAGTTTTCATGTGCATGTTCTAACAAGGAGCACTCTGACAGGAGAAGAGAGCAGAGTACCAGGGAGGTTAGATGAAGGGGTACTGTGAATAGATCTGGCGCTATACCTGTATATGAAAATACCTAATAATGTGATAGATTAAAAGTGTTACATCAATCCAGTGTATAAGTGCCAATTGTGCAATATATTATTCTAGTATTGAAGTAAAAATGTAAACTATAACCAAAAAATCAAAAAAGTGTGTATATAGAATGTTTGTCGCCCTGATAAATATTTGCCAGCGTGCTGGCTAGAAATGTAAAATTTAGCTTAAGTGCAATGGAAAGCCTAAATTAATAAACTCTAGATCATATGAATACCTTAAACCTGTGAGCTACTTAATATGTTGGTGATAACTGAGATGAAAATTGTACATGTAAAATATGAACCACAAAATTAACCCAGTAGTTGGGTTTAAAGTGCACAAATGTGACAATCAGGTCTATGCATGCAATGATAAAAATGTACAATAAATATGTGATAAATATCAGTACAACAAGTGAAACATGCCAAATATTGGGAGTGAAAAAATAAAAATAAATGGAAAATAAAAATAAAAATAAAAATAAAAATAAATTTAAAATTATTGAATATTTGTCCCAAAAAATATATAAAAATGTATACAGAGAGAAAATCTAAAAATATAAAAGATAAATTAGTAAAAAAGCAAGAAGTCTCTAGTGCAGTGCAATTAATGGGGGATATCCCGTGGGTAAAGGAGGGGATGTGATGGATCCAAAAACTATTCTTCATGCATTGTGGACACTTCTAGGATGTACTCTCACCAGAAAAATAACCCCGTCCGGGGTGGATCAGCCTTCACAGTATGAGCTACTGTGTCGCTCTCTGGCTTGCTTCAAGTGGGCTGCTGAGGATCCCTCGTTATTTCCGGGTGGAGTGTGCCACAGTATATATATATTAAAAGAGAGGACCATCCATAGTGTGATACCGTATGAATCAATTTATTTAAGAAGATAATTAAAACTACTCACACATTCTGGTGGAAGTAATGGCATAAATAGATGCAGTAAAAACGATGCAATGTGAAAGATATGGAAGCGGCTGCGAGCGTTCCGTTCGGCTTCCACGCCGTCTGTATTAGAAGTGTGTATTCGATAGGCCACGCCCATATCGGAGGTTAGCTATCGATGTTACGCTTCTCCTATTGCTGTCCAGTCGAGTGGGGGTGATAAATATGACGCATTGTCGTGTGAAAAGTTTGAACACTATCTTGATGGGAACATTCTATATTGGTGTCAATGGGAGGAATAGTGCCCCGTCAATGGGAGGAATAGTGCCCTGTCATTGGTGTCAATGGAAGGAATAGCGCCCAGTCATTGGTGTCAATGGGAGAAATGGTGCCCCGTCATTGGTGTCGATGGGAGGAATAGTGCCCTGCCATTGGTGTCAATGGGAAGAACAGTGCTCTGTCATTGGTGTCAATGGGAGGAGTAGCGCCTCGTCATTGGTGTCAATGGGAGGAGTGGCGCCCCGTCACTGGTGTCAATGGGAGGAGTAGCGCCCCGTCATTGGTGTCAGTGGGAGGAGTAGCGCCCCGTCATTGGTGTCAGTGGGAGGAGTAGCGCCCCGTCATTGGTGTCAGTAACAAGAATTATGTTGCTATTTTTGGTGTCAGTAGGAACAATAATGCCCCATCATTGCAGTTAGTAGGAGAAATAGTGCCACAAAGGCCTGGATAAAGGCAAGCAAAGGGCCACAGTTTGGAGACCATTGCCTTAGTGCATGAGAGGGAGGTTGCACAGCACAGATTTAGGTAAGGCTGATCAGAGCGATAAGCATGCTAAGATTAGCATGTACAGCCTGACTTATTGGAGGCACCAGGCTTGGGTGGGTAGGTACACCACCAGCTAATCATTTCTGGTCATGTAAACAGAGCGGTAGTAGGGGGGTGAGCAGCACTGGCATATGCTGTTGATGCTCATTTGTCTCACGGTGATGCAATAGAGATTAGAACTGATTAGCAAGTAGATTTGGCCCCTCCCACAGACTGGAGGCTTCACTCCTGTGTAGAGCCAGTGCAGAAAGCCTGTTGTGCCTACAGTGATTGTGGGTATGACCATTGCTCCCAACTCCTCCTGACCCAATATATGAAGAAATTCAGATGGCAGACAGATGGTGAACAGCGTTTATTAACTGTTTCCAATGTGTAGACGTGTTCCAAGCACACATGGGATTGCAAAAAAGTCAAGTCAAGGCACCTCTTACAATTCTGCACAACCTCGAGGCACCTCATTCTAAAATGTAAAAGCTTAACTAATAGTTTTACATAACGCATGAACATCCACACATGTTGGACACCCAGCGATAGAAGCGATTTATTCAACCATACAAAATACATCTTTGCACGCTGGCTAGTATTCCAATGTTTCCCTTCTCCCTCAGTTTCTCTCCACCACTCAGCTAATGTGACCCCAGTGCTGACAGAAGGGGGCATGGGAGGGGCAAATAAAGATGCTGCATAGATGTCTGACGTCCTCCATATCAACCAATGACGTCAGTATTTGTTTTAATCCCGGTAGCTAAAAGGTTGTAATGGTGCACGATGCAAACATATGGCTTTGTGTAACTAAAAGGCCAGCTTAAAGGGGTTGTAAACCCTCACGGTTTTCACCTTAATGCATTGTATGCATTAAGGTGAAAAACCTTTTGTGCTGCAGCCCCCCCCCCCTTTTTTTTTGTTACCCGAGCCTGATCGTTCCAGTGACGGGAACAAGCACAGCAGCTCCAGCCGCTGTCTCGGGTCCTCATTGGATAGATTGATAGCAGCAGGAGCTATTGATCCTCGGTTTCCTCCCCAGTTGCACTAAAATGCCTGGTATCCTCCGCAGTTGCACTAAGATCCAAGGTATCCTCCCCAGTTGCACCGTGATCCCCAGTAGCCTCTCCAGTTGCCCCGTGATCCCCAGTAGCCTCTGCAGTTGCCCCGTGATCCCCAGTAGCCTCTGCAGTTGCCCCGTGATCCCCAGTAGCCTCTGCAGTTGCCCCGTGATCCCCAGTAGCCTCTGCAGTTCCCCCAGTGATCCCCAGTAGCCTCTGCAGTTGCCCCGTGATCCCCAGTAGCCTCTGCAGTTGCCCCGTGATCCCCAGTAGCCTCTGCAGTTGCCCCGTGATCCCCAGTAGCCTCTGCAGTTGCCCCGTGATCCCCAGTAGCCTCTGCAGTTGCCCCGTGATCCCCAGTAGCCTCTGCAGTTGCCCCGTGATCCCCAGTAGCCTCTGCAGTTGCCCCGTGATCCCCAGTAGCCTCTGCAGTTGCCCCGTGATCCCCAGTAGCCTCTGCAGTTGCCCCGTGATCCCCAGTAGCCTCTGCAGTTGCCCCGTGATCCCCAGTAGCCTCTGCAGTTGCCCCGTGATCCCCAGTAGCCTCTGCAGTTGCCCCGTGATCCCCAGTAGCCTCTGCAGTTGCCCCGTGATCCCCAGTAGCCTCTCCAGTTTCACAGAGATCCCCAGTAGGAGGAGTATTGTGCAGGTCTGTCACTTGGCTCTGGATTTGTGAGGGCTCTGTCTGGTCTGTCATGCCCGCTCCCCTCTGTGTGTGCAGTCACTTAAAACTATTAGTATTTATCTTCTACCTCCTGAGCAATGTGGTCAGACAGTGGTGACGGCAGGGTAGCCTTCTCTGTCAACCATATTAGCGCAACTTCACAGATCTGAACAAGACCAAGTGCTACATTCCCTTGGTACCCTGGGAGATCCGACAAACCTTTCCCTTTCTGATGATACTTCTTTAATATCAGTTTGTAAACAAGTAAAAATGTCTTCTTTGGTGCTGTTGTCCACCTTCATCCCCTCTTATTAGACTCCTCTGCTCCTTCTGCCTTTCCTCTTACATCTGTACAAGAACAAACAATCTGGAAAGTTTGTTTTTGGCCGTTTGAACAGAATGGGGCTCGTGGGAAATCTGCCTGGCAGTGAAGTTGGTAAATATTTGATTTGATATTCGTTTTACATGTCCCTGAACAATAGATTGCATCTGCGTATAATCTCCTCAACCGTTTAGCATCTGGATAGAGCTCAGTAAGCGGGAACGGTCCCCAGCTTATGGTGCACATATATTATTTGAATATGCACTCCAAAAGAGCAGTCATTGTTTCTGGTTCAGAGAATTAAGACCAAGATTGGGGAAAATATTGTATTATTAACTGTTAGTAGTAAATTTAAACTCGGCAACAATGATGCTGTACACTCTATGCTGTATCATTCTCTGTGATGTAATAGAGGGGCTAAACGCTGATACTCTGGAGTGCATTTTGAAAACTGGAGCGAATATAATCTGGTATTGCCAGCATCCAGCCAGGTGTCCTTTTTTATTTCCCTGTTATGCCGTGTACACACGACCAGACTTTTCGAGGGACTAGGGCCGACAGTCTTCCTGACGGACTTTCCGAATGAACAGACTTGGATACACACAATCACACCAAAGTCCAACGGATTTGAACGCGATGACGTACGACTGGACTAGAATAAGGAAGTTCATAGCCAGTCTTGCGTCGGTTTTTGTCTGTCGGACTAGCATACACACGAACGGATTTCTCGATCCGGCGGAGTTCCTGCAGGAAAATTTAATTTGTTCTATTTCTACAGTCTGCTGGATTTTTGGCAAGCAAAGATCTGATGGAGTCCACACACACGATCAAATTGTCCAACGGACTCGTTCCGTCAGACCTTTTGCTGTCAAAAAGTCTGATCGTGTGTACGCGGCTTTAGAGGAAATGCAGGACCTGGTCGTTGTAGGCTTATGGTTGGGGGCTGGTAAATGCCATGCATAATACTTTGGAGGCCACTCTTCTGTCTTCAGCAATATGTTTGGTTGTAGACTACCTAAAGATTAAGGAACCTGAACCAAAGCCACATCCCGGGCACATGCACTGGGTCCCGAGCTACACGGTGGGGGCGCGCACACCCCTTAGGCGGCTGGGAGGCCGAGGACGTCATATGAAATCTTCAGGATCTGCCACTTCCAGGAGATGTCGGTGTATGCTGTGTTCCTTCTCCTTCCTGATATATCACTGGTGTGCTCCTGCAACTCTAAAGCCAACCATACACTCTGGATTTCTTTCATTCAGCCTGCGGGCTGAACAAAAGCAATCTAATGGCTCCTCCATCCATGCTAAACATAGCAGATGGAACTAATCCCGATGTTGGGCTACTGTATTATGATGGCCACTGGCAGCAGCATCTGATTGAAAATGGTAGAAATTTGCTGAGTGTTTGTCCTGCAAAAAAAAAAAAAGTTGTTCATACCAGCCTGCATACCAAACCACATGCATGCCGGTGCATGTTGGTAAAGGATGGTCAAATTCATTGTTGTAATGCATTGCACGTGTACTTTTATATATTTTTTTTTTTTTACTTTTATTAAAGTGTCCCAAAATGACAGGGGAATGGTTTACTAAAGTTGGATAGTGCAAAATTGGGTGTAGCTGTGCATGGTAGCCAATCAGCTTCTAACTTTCAGCTTGTTCAATTAAAGTGTTACTAAACCCACAACAGTAAAATCAGTGTATATATGCAGTAAAGCATTCTTGTTCTGCCCACTGTGGAACTGAAGGGGTTAATCCCCTGCATTGTGAAAAAAAACGCTGTTTGATCCTGTCTTCTCTGATCCTCCCCTTCTTCCACAGTTCACAAACTATCTCATGACAGTACAGCTTTTTTTTGGGGGAGGGTACATGTGATCAGCACTGTCCAGACAGATGGTCAGGGATCCTCATATGAAAGTCAGAGGAGAATGAAAATGCCTCCTCCAAGCTTTAAACAGACACTAATAGAAGTCACAAGACTGCTATATACTGCTGATGAGAAAAGGTATTTAGCAGTTTATATTTACAAAAATAATTACATTTCCATGTTCTGTGTACTGTGGGGGAGATATATTAGTAAACGCAGGCTCCTGGGTTAAGTAACAATTTAAAGTGGAGCCTCTGCTTATTTGCTGCCTCCCTTTCCGTGAGACGGCGCCGTCCCTCAAAGTTCGCCCCCCCCCCCCTTACGTTTCGTGCATGCGTAGTGGGGGAACCGGCTATGAAGACGAAAATCTTCACTGCTCATTTCCCTTAGTGGAGATGGCGGCAGCAGCACCCGACAGCTGATCCGAAAATGGGCTGGGGTGCCGACATTGCGGGATCCCTGGAAAGGTAAGTGTCCTTTTATTAAAAGACTTAAAAAAACAATTAAAAAAAATAATCCCCAAGGCGGAACTCCTCTTTTTAAAGTTTATGCACCACAGCACACCAGATATGCTGTATTTTTATGCACTACACTACACCACGCCCTGGCGCAGCTCGATGGAGTCTGTTCTTTTATTTGGCTGCCTTTTTGTTTATTTTTTTTGGCAACATTGTTGTTTTTAAAGGCAGTGTGTATATTCATATAATGCAGTCATGGCTTTAAAAAATGTACTTGTTTTTCATACTAATATGAAACAATGCAGATAAATGTGGACAGTTTGTAAAGTCTGTGTTGTTCAGAGGACTACATAGTAAGAGCGATCAGATTACACACACAGCTACATTTCTCTCTAGTTTTGTCAGTTTACAGTGGCTGCTAGTAAGCATGCAGGCCACGCCTTCTATTTAGGGACCCATTCACACCACCCTGGTCCGCTGTTGTATGTATGTGTTATGGGGGGGGCATTTATTTTAATGGGCTCTCCAATGGACCACAAAATCACTCATGTAGCAGTTTGGCTGTGCTGTTATGCCCATCCACCAACAAGTTACATTAGGGTGTCATTGAGAATGAATGGCATCGCAAAGCAGCAATGTATGTAACGTGCGTAGCTTCTTGTTGCGGTAATACAATAGTGTGGATCTGCCCTTCAACGTTTCACCCAACATTAAATCCCCTTGTTCAGTACAGATTTTGTTTTTTATTTATTTTTTTCTGAGCTATAATACAGCCCATTAACCACTTCAGCTCCGAAAGGATTTACCCCCTTAATGACCAGGCCATTTTTTTGCGATACAGCACTTCGTCGCTTTAACTGACAATTGCGCAGTCGTGCGACGCTGTACCCAAACAAAATTTAGGTCCTTTTTTCCCACAAATAGTTTTCTTTTGGTGGTATTTGATCACACCCACAGCCCCCTCTATGAGGAGACACACTGACTGACTGACTGACTGACTGACACACACTTTGTGTCTATGTGTCAGTCAGTCAGTCAGTGTGTCTCCTCATAGAGGGGGCTGTGGGTGTGTCAGGGAGCTGCTCTCCATCTCCACCATTCATTCAATGATGGTGAAACCCCACTACTATCCAGTGCTGCAATTTTATCCACCGTTCGTGGAGGAACATTGGGATAGAATCCAGACCGGGGGGCCGCCCTTGTGAAACGAGGACCAGGTGGTTCAGTACATCACCTGAGGAAAAGGCCTTGGCTGGGCAACAGCTATAAGCATTAAAGCATTGCAATTTGGTAAGTGCTTATTTCACTCGGTGGTGGGACGCATCTTATTAAGATCACTACAACTGTGGAAATCACTTTGCTTTGACCATTCAGCTATCAAGAGTTGTGGACGTTCTTTGAATTATTGAATAATATATATTATAGGAATGCACTGATCTTTCTTCACAGGAATATTTATGGACGCTCAATTTACTGATTGTTTCAATTTAGGAATGCTATTTTTGCTTTTTTCTCAGGATTCATTATAGGCATTGAGCAATCACACTGTCACCTTTTTTCGGTGTTATTTTTTATTTGTCACAGCGCAATCCCTTTTTATTTTTTTTTTTTTTTTTTTTTTGTATTTATCTTAAACTCTATTTGTAAGAAAGAAAGTGATACAAGCATTTAAAAAAAAAAAAAAAACGAAAGTGAAATTGACCGTAAACCATTATGCTTTCCCTTAAAGCACCCCCTGTATTTCAGGCGTGTGTCCTGTATTGAATCTGCAGTCCTTCCCCCCCTTAAAAAAAAAAAAAAAAAAAATCACAAAAATGTTGGTTGCATATAGAGATTTTCCAAGGACAAAGTTTTTTTTATAACCTTTAATTCTGTATTTGTTCAGCCCTCCCGCCCATGTGTACAGAATTCTTTCTTTCTTTTTTTTTTTTTTTTTCTCTTTTCTTCTTTTTCAGATGTGTAACTTTTTTTTGTTTTTGTAAATGTCATTTTGGAAGGATAGTAATTGTTTGTTATCTGGCCCTCCCTTTCGGCGGTGGTGGTGTCCCACAGTAACCCCAGGCCTCCGCTGTAGCTGTGCTGTGACACATTTTTGGCGAGGCGCTCTCTGTGAAATGCAAACAATTCCTTGTGAAGGAAGAGCACGAGGGAGCTGTCAGTGACTCTCAGTAACCTCGTGGCTCCGGGGTTTCTCTGTTGTACTGCGGGAAGCGGCTGCTGAGGACAGTCACTGACAAGCTGACTCATTCACATCACAACAGGCCTCCTTGGGGTTACTGCACCAAATCCTACTCTACATTTCCTTCTGTTTTTATGTATCGCCTTGACTTTGCTGAATGGATTCATGGATTTCTTCTCCTTTTTTTGATTATGCTGGACGAGCACTTTTTCACTTAAGAAAATGAAATATCGCTTTCTCATGTGCTTATACACTTTAATAGTTCAGCAGGCAGATGTAAGAGACCCCCCCCCCCCCCCCCATCTCATCAAATGATCCACTTATTATAAAGCTGTGACTAGAAGATTACATTTGAAATCTAGATACCTATAGAATAACACCAACTGATACATTTATGTGTTCATCAAAGAGGAATTCCAGGTATGGATCTTTTTATACATGGTTCCATTGGTCCAGCTTGGATCCATGCATACTACATACCTGGCTGTGTTGCAGTGTGAATGGGATGAGCAGAAAACAATTGTTTTCTGTGTGTCCTTGCAGTGACTTACCTTTTTACAAAGCAGTAAAACCCCTGTCACTGCCCCATGTTTGATTTCACCCTGAGTGGCGTTGTGTTCCGTCAGTAGCATGACTTCCTAAAAAGAGCTCTTCTCAGCCATTCAGAAGTAGCCTTTTTGTTTTTTTGTCAGTGAATGCAAGGCTTCCTCTGATTGGTTGAGAGGCTGGCAGATTACCGGTATGTCATGATTTAGCACCCATTGGTCAGCACAACGTGACTGCTCTAAAAAATGAGAAGCGCATTTTTCTTCTGAGAAACCGTACCGGAGGAAGACTCTTTGACTCCGGTCTAAAGCCTCCCTACCACCTCTTCCTCCCTCTTACCCCTCTCTAACCCATCCCACCATTCATTAGATGTTCTGACCTGGTGATGCAAACTATGCTCACTTGAGTTCTCCCATCCGGGTCCCTTGCTGATGCTGTACCCACCTCTGGGCACCGTTGGTCCAGCACGACGCATTAACCTTCGCCAGTTGGTTCCCTTGGTCCGATATCAGTTGTCTTCTTAGAGGACCCCTTTGGGCCAATAGGTATTCATTGTCCATGTAATGCAGGACACCAGGAAGGACCACAATGGGAAGGACTTGGTGCTGGGTGATCCCACGAAAAAGGGGATTTAGTAATGGTTTCTTTTTTTTCATTCCAGCAATCGGTGGAAGAGGGCTTAATTTTTCCTATAGCTGGGCTTTAATGAATTTAACTTGCTACTAGCAGTACAACTATGAGTGTAAAAAATATAGAAAATAAACGTCAAGACTTCAGAGTGCTTTAGTTCCCTGACACGTTGGTTGTCTAATGCGTGTGAATAGGCACGCAAAGTGGGAAAGGTTGCCATGCTGCATTAAAAAGGAAGCAGCCTAGGTTAAAGCTGGCCATTGATGGGTCGAATCTTAACCAGGTCAGCAGGTACTGGCTGAGACTGGATCCATGTATGGGCAGGCTGTATGTACTGAAGTCAGTCCACTGATCAACTTCAGTACAACCAGTCTGTCGGATTTATTGGCATGCAATTACTTCCGGTCGGCTATAGCCACTAGCGGTATTCATTGGGGCATTAATTATGAAAGGCAAATCCACTTTGCATTGGAAGTGCAGTCACTGTAAGTCTAAGGCGTAGATCTGAAATGAGGGGAAGCTCTGCTGCTTTTATAATCCAATCATGTGCAAGCTAAAATGCTGTTTTTTTTTGTTGTTTTTTTTTCTTTTCCTTGCATGTCCCCCTCGGATTTACAGGCACTGCACATCCAAGTGCACTTGTAGTGCAAACTGGATTTGCCTTTCGTAAATAACCCCCAGAGTTCTGGCAGGGAAGGCTCCCCACTGGCAGAACCCAATTGCACTGCAGGAGGGATTCCCCCCATTAACAATGACTGTTTTGATGGAGCAACCAAGCGATTTTTTTTTTTTTTTTTTTTTTTTTTTTTTTTTTTCTTTCCTGCAACCACAAAATTGCTTAATCTATGGCTTGCTTAAAACTTGCTCGTAATCTAAAACTCTGTAGCGGAATCCTTTATTCATAACGTATTTACCGGTACTTGAGGGTGGATTGCTTGTAGCATGTTCCAGATATGTTTGGTGAGCCAACAGTAACAAGACAAGCCAAGCATGGAAAGCCGGCCTTTAAATACAGTTTTTAATCTTTTACCTTCCTGCCCTCACTCCCACACAGCTGGGTGCAGTATTCATAGCACTATCACTTATTTGAACAGGTGGCCATGCCGGTATAGGAGATTATATTACTTGGTATGGTGTGTGCAACAGGCATTGCTAGTTCTGACAGCTGGGAGGAGGGAACCTTTAAATATTGTTCTACACCAATAAATCTTCCAGCGTTCTGCTTAGCGTGCAACTGACCAAAGTAACCAATGAGAATGCAGCAAGTGCAGGTAAGAAAAGGAACACATGCATTTAAATTGCAAATCCAACCGAAAACATTTTTTTTGAAGATCCTTCATCTGCCAGGTTTTGATAGCTTCCCCATTGAGGAGATTTCTCCTTACTACTTGTCCCTGTGAGACAGAAAGAAATCAGGGCAACTCTCTTCAACTGAGACCCATACAACCAATAAAAATCTGACATACCTGTAACTTTTCCCAATTACAGGAAAAAGGGTCTCGGGCTGGAGATCTTCTTTTGTTAAGACAGTAACAGCTAGCAGCTGTGTTTGACGTTACTGGGGTCAAATATTTAAAACAACTAAACTTCTGGCGCAAAACCTTTTCTTTAACCACTTGACCTCTGGAAGATTTACCCCCCTCTCTCCTGACCAGGCCATTTTTTGCGATACGTCACTGCGTTACTTTAACTGGCAATTGGAAAGGACTCCCCATCTGGGAAAGAGTTGAGGGCAGAGACCAATGGTCGAGATAGTGTCACAAAAAAGACTTTGTAATAACTTGGGGTGGGGCCAGGGGCCTTCTTTGGCTTGAAGTGGGCAAGGGCAACCCCCAACTCCTCAACTGTGAAAGGATCCTCTAATTCCTCTTGGACTGCAAGAGGAAGATCTGGCATGCCCGTGGAGGCAAGATAGTATTGAGAGAAGGCACCGCCACCAGAGGGGGGGATCCAAAGGAGGGGAACAGTCCAGGTTGTAGAGGCCTTTGTTAAAGGATCTGAACTCCGCCACCATATTGGCATAAGTATGGCGCTTCTGCTCCGAGGAGCCCATGATATGGGCGATGTAGGGTTTTTGTGCGCGGACTGCGCAGTGCCCGTGCCAACAACTTACCCTGTTTGTTAGAGAATTCATACATTGCACCGTGAGCCCATGACAGTTTTGGCTTAGTTTTGTAAAATAAGAGTGTGCAGAGCTCCTTGTGAACTCTAACCCCCCGTACACACGGTTGGACATTCCTAAGGAAAATGTCCGATCGGACCGTGTTGTCGGATAATCCGACCGTGTGTGTGCCCCATCGGACTGTTTCCGTCGAAATATCCGACCGACAAAGTTTTAGAGCTGGGCTATAAAATTTTCCGACAACATGATCCGATGGGACTTTGTCCGATCGGAATTCTCTACAAAGGATAGGACAAAGTGCCACGCATGCTCAGATCAAATTCCTAGATCAAAGCTATTTGCTACTAGCCTGAACGTAGTCCCGTCCTAACTAAATAATGTCACCACGTTCTGAACGTTTGGATTTTCCGTCAACTTTGTCCGACCGTATGTATGCAACACAAGTTTCGGACAAAATCCGTCGGACAAAATCCAACAGATTTTGTTGTCGGAATGTCCGACCGTGTGTACAGGGGCTTGAGCAAGGCTGGCCTTATGGGAGCACTCCAGACTATGCAGCCAGGCAAAAAGTTTCTCTGTGCGACAGGATCTCTCCCTCTTTACCACTTCCGGGCCGCCATTATACAGCGGCATTTTGAAGTGGAATATTGTTATGGCTGCAGCTAGCTGCCATAACCCCGGTATCCACTTCTTCAGCGGGCGGTCCGTTTTCAGATAAAAGTGGTCTCCGTGGCAGATTCACCGCAAGATAATTTTTATCGGCAGTGGGAGAGGGGGCCCCCTCCCTCTGCCACCTACCACTTAACGGAGCCGCCAGCAGCGGCAGAGGCGATCGTGTCCTCTCTCCTCCTGTGATATGGAGCTGAGTGAGGGGAAGATGTCCCCCACCCGCCTCCATGCCATTGCACTTCCGCCCATAGCTCTTAAAGGGACATGTTTATTTTTATTTTTTTAAAAGAACAACGTAAAAATAACTTAAAATAACGTGCCCCATCCCGCCAAGCTCACGTGCAGAAGCGAACGCATACGTGAGTAGCGCTTGCATATGAAAACAGTATTCAGACCACATATGTGAGGTATCCCCGCAATCGGTGGAGCGAGAGCAATAATTCTAGCCCTAGACCTCTTCTGTAACTCAATACATGCAACCTGTAGAATTTTTTTAAATGTTGCCCTTTTGAAGCGTGACATGTTGAGTATCGGGTTTGAAAAATATTTCCGATCCTTAAGTGGTTAAGATTTACCTGACAATTGCATGGTCATGCAAAACTGTACCCCGCCCCCCCCCCACCCACCACCACAAATAAGGTTTGTTTTGGTGATATTTGATCCAATAAGTGTATATTGATTGGTTTGTGCAAAAGTTATAGTGTCTACAAACTATGGGATGTGTGCATTTTTTTTTTTTTTTTTTTTCTTGTAATGGTAGCGATCGGCGACTTATAGTGGGACTGTGATATTGCGGTGGACAGTCAGGACACTAATTGACCAGTGACACCAATACAGTGTACACCAATCAAAGGGTTAAATGTATGCCTGAGCAGTACTTTACTATTGTGGGGAAGGTGCTTGTATTAGTGGAAGGCATACATCGGAGTCCCTGCTTTGCAGAGACACAGGATCCTTGTCTTCTGTACTGGCCGAACGGTAGTCTGCCTTGTTTACAGAGTGGTGTCCCGTCAGTGTACTGAAGCAACGGTGGATCCCCGCGGACATAGTCTGCTGTACCCGCCAATCAGCTCCCACTGTGTCTTATCGCAGCGCGTGCAGGCTGCTGGCAGCACGTGCGCGCCCCAGACCTGGAAGTGCTGAATCGCGTACTTGGTAGGGGGGGCGGCAACATCACGGGCTCGCTGGACAGGTAAGTGCCCTTATTAAAAGTAGTCAGCTACAGCGTTTGTAGTTGCTGACTTAAAAAAAAAAAAAAAAACGGCGGACCTCCGCTTTAAAAAATTTTTGGCCACCCACTGCATCTACAGTTCTCAACGTTACCCGTTTCTGCATGCATTTTGCTACACACAGAAGGTTTATCTTTATGTATATGGATAAAAAAACTTCTGCCTTTACAGCTCCTTTAAGCCTCCTCCACAGTGGTTTCTGTTTGAGTTAATGACTGTTTTAGCCTTCATATGAAATTGATGATCATTAGCACTTGCTTGGTAAAAATGGTTAATCATACACCTGAGTAATCCTACAAATACCCTGACTTTGTGCAAAGTGTGCAAATGTAAGAACTGATGTTGGTTTGAAGCCAAAGTTAGTCACACCAAATAATAATTTGATTTTATTTTTTCTCCTGTTTTCTCACTTTGCATTTTATAATTTGATAAAAATAAACTATTAAATAATAATTTTGAAAGAATTCTTTTAGCATTTTTTTTTTTTTTTTTTTTTTACTCCTGCCTAAAACTTTTGCACAGTACTGTATGTAGTAAATAAAAGCAAAGTGTAGATTCCCTTTAAATATTCTAGACTAGAGACCTGATATTAGTCTGTCCTCCGTATGTATGGGAGGATCCCATCTCCTGTTGCTGTCCAGTATTTTAGGTGTGGAGTGACCTATCCAGTTGGTCCAGCTTTAAGATCCTAGCGGATTAACAGAAAGTCACGTCTTTTTTGTTTTTTTTGTTTTTTTTTTCAATGTAAACTAATTGAATAAAAGAAAAATCCTCAATGGATTTCTCATTTATTTTTTGTAGTATGGAAAATCTAGCAGTAGGAATAAGACTCTGCAGAGGGAAGGGAACTGTACCCACGGAGTCCCTTACTACTGAGTGTAATGTGTGAACATTAGCCCACTAATTAGGATCTGTAACTGTAATATCAGTTTTATGAGGATTAACTTTTTTTGTTTTTTTTAAAAGGTGCACTTTAAGTTCCACTATCAGTTGTGTTTTATGCAAATCAAGCAAATTTACCTTCCTTTCTACCACTTTTATATTTTTTTTAAGGTAAGGACTGTAGCAGAGGCGGCTGGTGATATATATTAATATTTATTATTATTATTATTGTTAATGTTGTGTTTTTTTTTTTTTTTTTTTTTGGGGGGGGGGGCACAAACAAACGGACAAACAGACGGCGACTTCCGCTGCATCTTCTCCCACCTAGGGGGGCCAAAAGGTTCGCTTCTCCTCCAGGCCAATTGGGTGATGGGTCTCAGGACCCGCTTCTTGATTAGCCGGGAGGAGAATCAGGAAGAAAATGGCAAATATTGACTGTTGTCACACAGTTGGGTGGGCTCAGGTGCGCAGTGCTCTGCACCCCAAGCCCATCCTTTTTTTTTTTTTTTTTTTTTTTTTTTTTTTTTAAGCTTATAATCGCCTCTGGCTCTAATAAAGTGCTTAAAATAAAACCTATTGAAATCCATGCGTCTGGTGCCCCACATGTAGATTAGGGGGTCAGACACATGGATTAGGGGGGCGGCACCCCTGTGCCCTGCATTATGGGCCACCACTGATCTGTAGGCTCTTCTCTCCTCTTACCTATTTCCTTTTTGTTCTTGCCTTTTATGCACTTCACAACAGCCATGTGCTGAGAGTTTGTGGGAAGACAGAACTTTGTTTTAATTGTTTAGATAAGAGTGTGGAAGAATTAAAACCCTTCTGTAGTTATTTTTTGTTCTCTGTTCTTTTGAGGATAATTTGCCTTCACTTCCTGTCCTGGAGACATTATAGGAAATTAGAAGAAATCTCTTGAAAAGCAGGGGGTTTCCATCTTGGGGCCCCTTCCAAGCGGGGCGGACTCTGCCAGGAGTCTGCCTGCTAAGTGGGGAATCTGTCTGCTGATCCCCACTGAGCAGGTGGCTGGCTGGTCTGTGTCCGCTTTGCTTATGCAGTGCGGACACAGACACAGCCTGCTCTCCTCTATGGGTGGGTGGGTGTAAGTGTTGCGTATAAACTAACACGATCGTTTACATCCACCCACTCCATAGAGGGTAGGTGGTCCCCACCAGTCTTCCCGTGTAAAAGGGGCATTAGAGAGTTGTCATAGAAACCAGTGTCCCTGTAGGCAACATTTTTTCTTTAAATTTTTGCTTTGGTGACAATTGTAAAATTTGGTATTTTACCGTCACCTTCTATCTCATTGACAATGGTTGCTCCATCTATCTGCTGACAAGACTCTTCACTTGTCCTGTCACAATCCAGTATAATTTATATCTGTTGCTTTGTGTAGCACCCATCATTTTCAATCTATAAGCTCTGATAAAGGTTTAAGGTCCCCTAAAATGCCTTGACTCCATCTATTTTCATCTTCATTCACTTTGGAATAAATATATACCCTGATAATCATATTTACCAGTGCAGTGCTTTAAAGTGATGAGAAAGTGTATGTGTGTGTGTATGTATATGTGTGTATATATATATATATATATATATATATATATATATATATATATATATATATATATATATATATATATATATATATATATAATTTTTTTTTTTTTTATATACGGTTTATACTTGCCTTGCAGGAAGATCACTTTTTTCCTCTTCTTGCAGTCCCGGTGCTGTTGGCTCCTCCCTCCTTTGGGGGCTTCCTGTAGAAAGCTGGGTGCTAAGGAGGCACCCATGTGTATGTCCTTCAATTGGGTCCTGAGCCGGGCTGTGTGCATCCATAGACACACTGAAGTTTGACTAACAGTAGTAGTTGTCTATGGCCACACTGCCCTGTTTCTCCTGTGAAAGAAGGAAGAGAGGGGAGTGTTGCTAGAGCTAAAGTGGTGACATGGAGCCAGGTAAGTGTTTAGGGATAGTGGCTGCTGGGAGGGATAGGACCAGTGCAGGGACAAGGCCATCTAGAGCCCAGGGTGACATGGCAAACTGCGTATGTATGACTATTGTGTCAGAGCAGTGATCTGCATGCTTGCCCCCAAGCATAACCCCCCCCCCCCCCCCCGCTGGAATCTGCCCTCCCAGTACAAATCTTTGCCTTTCCCTCCCCCAAATCCCCCCCACAAAACAATGCTTGCTCCCCTGCTGCCCCCCCTAAATTCTCCCTTCCGACACAAACGCGCTCTCTCTCTCTCACAGGATACCGCAGTGCCCAGGGAAGCCGACTCTGGGTAGGACAGTTAGTGGGGTCTTTATTACTGGTTCTATATGTAAATAAAGTCATAACAAAATTCATTCTAAACTGAAGAACTCAGATTCAATTATACCCAATAAAGATATAGAGATATAGATATTATAGAGATATTAATATAACAGAAGAAGTTCTGAAATAAATGGATGAGATAAATATAATAAAAAACGCATTAAGTATTTACAGTAAAATGTAGGAATGAATAAAGTCGAAAATAAATTGCAAATTGAAAACGCAGAATTGATTGCTGTTTAAATTCCATATTTAATCCATGAGAGCCCAATTGGAAACAAAGCACACAAAGCTAACCTCCAAGCTGCTGGATAATGAATGAACCATGAATGGTAACAATAATATAACATAAAAATTCAAAAAACATTTTTACATAAATTTGATTATTTTCGAGCAATAAAATAAAGGGACAAATGTAGCCATTCGTTTTTTTTTTTTTATCTGTCACAAAGGTGTTCTTATTTTTGGAGAGTCCTTGGCTGCTGAAGCATGAGGAATAAAGCTGCAGTATGTCGCCCCATTTGAATAGTTATTGGAGATGTAATTGCCTTGGTACATAACGACAGCGCTGTACAACACACATATTTCTACCATCAATGTTTGCCCGAGGGAGGCTGGAAGTAGCGGAGGAGCCGGTCTTACAAGGCTTGTGATTCAGATCTAATTGACATTTGTACATCAAGCAGGTCGGATTGCAAGAATTCCACAGTGATTATGGCCTTACCATGTAAAGCAGCAAACTGGCCCGGCAGCTTCTATTTAAAGAGATGGAAACTCTCGGCGAGGCGCTTGTAAAGTCCGCACGTTGTACGCCGAGGCCACGATTTGTAGTATTTTTTTTTTTTTGCATGTGTTGAGATGCATGACATTGTGATATAACATTTATGACCATGAAATCACTTGGGGTGAGTTCGTGAAGTTTAAAATGTTGCTCATAAAAACACTTTTCTTCCAAAGCCAATGGTTTGCCACGTGACCTCCTCATTATACAGGATTTATATAGCGCCAACAGTTTGCGCAGCGCTTTACAATGTAAGGGCAAACAGTATAGTTCCAATACAATTCAATACAGGAGGAACGCGAGGGCCCTGCTCCTCATCTGACGACTACACCATTTCTGTATTTTTGCTAGTTGAAGACCAATCCAGAACATGAGGATGCCAACAACTGTACAGATGTTTCAAGTCACCCAAATCAAAATTAGAACCTCTATGTAGGTTTTCACCCGCATTGTTTGTAATTCAGTGACCTTTTGATTGGAGCGTGCCTTTTTTTAAAGTTGCTCATATAGTGCCTTCCCTGGTTCCTCCCTAGAGTTGCCACCTTTAAAGCACTGTTCCGCTTAAAAAAATAAAAATAAATAATAATTAAAGTTTAGCAGCTGCAAATACTGCAGCTGCTGATTTTTAATAATCGGACACTTAGATGTCCCAGGGTCCAGCGATGCGGGGGAACAAAGCCCCGCTCGTCTCCCCCTCCTCATGCGGTGCCGGCATTTTAACTGTGGGCGCCCAGCTGTGGCTTCACAGCCGGGCACCCACTGCCCATGTGTGCGCCACGTGCAGTGACTGGCCACGCAATCATCTGGGACCTGTCACGTGTCCCAGATGATTGACAAGAGGGAGGGGGAGAGGCGATCTCCCTTCCTGCGCCAAGGGAAGTGGCACCGAAGGAGGCAGACTACGAGGGACCCCCTAGCAACAGGCATTTAGAGGTGAGTAAAAAAAAAAATTCTCTCCAAATGTTTTTTTTTTTTGGGGTGGAACTCTACTTTAAAGGGCGCAGGGCAATTTTATTTCTTGCAGTGTACACAATAGTATTATAAAAGACCTGGGACACCTTTTGGGTGGCCCAAGGATAATAGTAATGCAGTGCGCCGCTTTGTACTGTGCATGTGGCCAAATTGCTCTTGCTGACATCGCCAGTGATGCCGAACTTTCCCCCAGATAGCCGCCCACAGCTCCCAGACTGTAACAGATTTTTATGCGACTACCTTGGTTACTTGGGGAACCACAGCCCTGTCTTAAAGTGATTTGTAAACCTTCGTATTTTATTTATTTTTTTAAATCCCAAACACCTCATTACCTCCACTGTGCAGTTCGTTTTGCACAGTGTGACCCCAAACCTCGTCGTCTGGAGTCCCCTGGTGGCGCTTGCGGCTCCTCTTCCCATCAGTAAACCCCTTGTGGGTGTGCTCCTGAGTCCAGCATTTGCCTCCAAAGACACAGAATGATGGACTCGGCCGATATGCGCTATGGTGAAGTCACGCCACCTGATCCGGAAATCAGCTGGAGTGCCCTTCTGTTCTGCCCATGCGCGGGCACTTTTGATGGAGGGCACAAATCGGCAGAACACCGGCCATACGCGCAAAACATTTCTTTCCTGCAACCAACAGACAGTTTTGTTGTGGGAATCCCTTTTGCCGAGCCTGTCTTTTCTCCCAGCGCAGGGTCGGGCTCACCAGGAAAAGACAGTGGTTATCGCTAGCAGCTATAGTAGCAGATAGAGACGATTGCAAGTCCCAATTTTTTTATTTATTTATTTTAACAAATTTTTATTGAGCATATTGAAATGTTACATCATGTATTGAGTTGGCATCAATGACAGTATGCACATATGTCTTTCTCTCCATTATGATAACTTTAATATTTGCTAATGTTAGCTCTCCTGGACTCCTTTAATTCCTCCAACCTTAGCTTTGCTCTTTTTTTTTTTTTTTTTTTATAATATAGAACACGATGTCAAAACAGTTGACATCAACCATAAGGACAAAATTTCAAACATAAAGATAAGTGCATAACCCCCACCCCCCCCCCCCCCCCCCTCCATTTTCATCTTTCCAATATATTGTATGCATGCTCTCACCCACCACAGTACTCTTCTTCATCATTTCTTACATTTAGTTGAAGGGTTCTTCAGTGTTGAGGAAGGTGGACATAAAGTATGTACTGTATGTATTCGACTGTTTACATGGCGCTTCACCCTAATCTAGTCCTGGTAATTACAATAATTATTGTTCTCTCTGTGTGTAACTTCCCGCTTTGCTGTGAAAAGAACACTGTATGCGGGTGCAATGATCGCACCTTCCATCCCTTTACGCTGAGCTCTTCCTCACGTAGGTGACATTGTGCTGGTACTGATGTTGGAAGTTAGATGGGCACAATCAGACCTTCTTTTATTTTGTCTAGTTTTGCTCGTATGCAGGAAGCTTTTATTTATTTATTTATAGTATTGCAGCTCACCAATCATTAGGACTCGTACACACAGGAAGTTTTTACAGCTGCCATTAGGGGCATCTAAACTTTTTTTTTTTTTTTTCTGCCTCTAAACACACCTCCATGTTAACCTATGTGTCCATGCACACATTAACTTTCAGAGGCGTTTAGGGGCAGTAGAAAAAAAAAAAAAAAGACAGCCTGTGCATCTAGGAGAAGAGGCTGTTGAGCTGTAAAAATGCAAAACACGGCTAAACACTGTAACAAGCGTTTTCCTGATAGAAGTTATGGTGTTTAATAAATGTCCTGTGTGCATGAGCCCTTAGATGTGGTGGTTGCATTCCTTTTCATTTATTTAATCCCCCCCCCCCCCCTCTGTTTTCACCTGGGGATCTGGCTAGTAACACACCTCCTGTATTAGAGTGTCTACAAATGTAAATACTCTAACAAATTGAAACCAGACTCCAGCTAAGGCTCCGTTCACACTTGTGCGACTTGTCATGCAACTTTGGACATCAAAGTTGCATGACAAGTTGTTCCCTGTATTTTCCAATGATACCTGTTCATAGATGTATGAATTTAAGTCACAGCGACTTCAAAGTAGTTCATGCACTACTTTTGGTTTGACATTCATGCAACTTGAGGGCCATAGACTTCAATGTTAACCCTCAGAAGTTGAATGAAAGTCGTACCTGAATGTTATACAATGCAAAAATTGTCCAATTATCATCGATCAAAGCCAAAGTCGTATCCAAGTCACACCCATCCAAAGTTTGCACCAAAGTTGCACTCCAAAGCCATGCAACTTTGGACTCACACGAGTGTGAATGGAGCCTAACACTTATAAGCAGTTGGAGCAAACCAGTTTTTCTTTCGTTCATTGACACACAGCTCTCCATTATTCAGAACCATAGGGTTATATCGCCCCTACAGGAGTAGGACACTAGGCAGAAAAGACTTGGCTACACCTATGGGCAGTCCTAAGTGATATACACCCCTCTCTTTGCTACAGGCCTTCAGTTTTTTTTCTGCCTAGTCAGGAGTAAGGACCTAGTTCCCTGCTGGGATCTCTGGTCCTGACAAATTTTTGTTTTTGCTTTTTAAACTACTTTTTTTCTCTGATTTTTTTTATTTATTTTTTCCTATGAGATCTACAATCAAATGCCGGACTGGGCGACAGGCTGGACACTAACATCCAGTGGTCTCCCCAGTCTGGCCAGCGAGTGCGTGCAGACCACACGCGCTAGGTCGGCCACAACCTAGCCCCACTGGATGGAGGCTGGCCCCGTGAGTTAAACTTATCGCGAGGTTGCATACGACTGGGTCTCGGCCTGAGTCGCAGAGTTCCTCATTGCTGACAGCCCCCCCCCCCCAGTGGCGAGAAGGATCTGTCTCGGAGCGTTAGCCGTGCACTCCCTGGAGCGGTAAGGGACCCCTCTCCTTCCATGGAGTGGTTTGGGGCGCAGGTACTCTTTGGTTTGGTCCGTACCTCTGGGGTTCTCCTCCACATCCGCCCCCCTTCCCCAGGTGAGGCCCAGGCCTCTGGCTTAGGTGCTTCAGACACTCGGTCCAACCCCCCCCCTCCCCTCCAGGATTGTCGCTATGGGGGGGTACACCTTGGCACCTGCTAGATGGTTGGGGGGATCAGGCATCCGCAGATCCGCGCCCTGTGTGACAGCCCTCCACTAATGGCACTGTGGGGGCTTTTGGGGGGGTGTTTGAGTGGGTCCTTAGTGGGTGTCCACCCTTGAGGGGTCTTAGTAGATGCCCCCTGTGAGGGGCTTCAGCCAGTGCCACCTGTGAAGGGCCCAGTGGTGTCCCCTGTGTGGGGCATCCGTAGACACCCCCTGTGTGGGGTCTCAACCAGTGCCCCCTGTGAGGGGATTCCATAGGCGCCCCTTGTGTGGGGTCTCAACCAGTACCCCCTGTGAGGGGTCCAGTGGTGCCCAGTGTGTGGGGTCCCAGCCAGTGCCCCTGTTAGGGGTCCAATGGTGCCCCCTGTAGCTGTGTCTTCCACAGTCTGAAATGGGGAAAAGGGCCTCGTTGCGGATGCGGTCCATCTTCTCGGCACGCAATGGATCCGGTCTGGCAAGCTGAGAGTGGGGCTCCCTAGACCGACAGACAAGGCCCCTTCAGCATGAAGGGCATGCCCTCACCTATGTCCTAGTGTTCCGGCCTTGAACCCCGAAAAAGGGCTTTTTCCTCCCCATTGGCATCTGTCGCCAGACTGTTGGCAGTTCTCCTTGGGGCTGTGCAAGCCCTGTTGCTTCAGGGTGTGCTTGTGCCAGTTCCAGTGAATACAGAAGGTCAGAATGGAGTCCATCCACATGGTGGGGGAGTCCCTTCACCATGGTGATTTTCGGGCTTCTGTCGACATCACGGATGCTTAATACACACTCCAAAATGTGGCCAACACCATCACTTCCTCCATTTTACTGTGGGAAATTAGCATTTTCAGCTTGCGGTGTTGACTTTTGGTCTAACTTCCACCCCTCGCGCACTCACAAAGGTGTTGGCCCCAGTTCTGGCATGGTTATGTCAGCAGGGGATTGCAGTCCTGGGTTGCTTAGACGATCTTCTGCAAGCCGAGTCCTCGGCTACACTAGAGGATTGACGTAGCTCGCTATACAGACCTCAGTTTTCAGTTGGCTTCTATACTACCTGAAGTCTGCTCGGACTCCTTCAAGAAAATTGGATTAGCTGGGCCTGACTCTGGTTTCATCTCTGGCCAGAGTGTTTCTTCCTCTGGACAAACTCCAGAAGTTGCATGCTGCTTTTCAACTACTGTTGTCTCGCAGGTGGGCCTCCCTGCAGTCCTGCATGTGGGTGTTGGGCCTCATAGTATCTACCTTCGAGGCGGTTCCATTTGCTTACTTCCATACAAGCTTCTTTCACGGGAGATCCTGGCATAAAGTGCCAAGGTCCCCGGGCTATCGGATTTGGCTAAGCCAGAAAACTGGGGGTCCCTGGTCTCTGGGATTTCGGCAGGGCACACCCTTTCTCCCCTTGTATTGAACAGTGGTCACCCCCCCCCAATGCCAATCTGTCCAGGTGAGAAGGTGTCCTGGTGCTGGGTTCTGCTCAGGGTCATTGAGGAATCCGGACTGCCGATCGATATCCTGTGACTTTGAACGATCAGACTATGTATGGATCATGGACGTCAACTTCGGGGGCTCCTGGTATGAATCCAATCGGATGCCACGGCAGTGGGCTATGTCAATCACCAGGGCAGAGCGAAGAGTGTTGGCAGCCCTGATAGTAGCCAGCATTCTCTGGTGGGCTGTTACGGCCCTCTCCACCGTATGTATTCTAGGAGTGGAAAATTTTAAAAAATGGCAGGCAGTTCCCTCAGTCGGCTAGTGTTTGTCCACAGAGTGGTCCCTTCACCATATTTCATTGGATAGGTCTCTGATGGGGCACCGCCGAGGTAGACCTGTTGGCGTCCCGGCTTAACGGAACAGTACTGAGTTTTCTGGCAAGGTCACGGTCTTCTCTGGTGGCCCTGTGGGGGCAGTATAGTGGGATCTACGCCTCTCCTCCTCCCCAGATTCTTTCCCGGCTTTTGCACAGGATCGAGGCCGAAGGGATTCTGGTCAATTTAGTGGGCTTGGATGGTCTTGCCGGTCTTGGGGTTGGGTTTCTCCTTTCCCCGTTATGGCGCATTCTACTTGGCTGTTTATTGCTTCTTGGGCCTTCAATCTTCAGGCGTCAACTGTGCTGGTTTGCAAGGCGGCCACTTGGTTGTCGGTGTACACTTTCACAAAATTCTACAATGTGGATGTGCTGGCATCTGCGGATGCTTTTTTTGGCTGCAAGGTGTTGCAGGCTGCTGTTTAGAAGGGTTTATTCCCTCTTGAAGGGGTATTGTTCAGGTTGGGCACCAGTTTGTTTCTGTGTTAAGCTCCTGTTACCTGGCTGGCTCTTGTGTTCAGTCTTGAGATTTTTCATTGTCCCACCCCTCATGTTTGGCACTACTTTGGGACGTCCCTATGGCTCTGAATAATGGAGCGCTGTGTCCGTCAATGAACAAAAGATAAAATGGTATTTTTTGACTTGCTGTAAAATCCATTTCTCTGAGTTCATTGACAGACACAGCACCCACCCCTCCTAAGGACTTTTGATGCTTCTGACACTGCTTGTTACTAAACTGAAGGCCTGTAGCATAGAGGGGGGTGTATATCATATAGGACTGACCATAGGCGTAGCCAAGTCTTTTTTTCTGCCTAGTGTCCTACTCCTGTAGGAGGCGATGTAACCCTATGGTTCTGAATAATGGAGCGCTGTGTCTGTCAGTGAGGGATTTTATGGCAAGTCAAAAAATCCCTTTTTTTTTTCTCTTTGCTTTTGGGATAAATATTCCATAAAGAAAAGCTGACCATTGTAAGCACCAATGCCATCGTTAAATGGTTTGTCTCAACCCAGTAACGGCTACATCTGCAGCATGGCTTGTTGAAAAAAGACAGACTTATCAACCAGTTAAATGAAGGAAAGAAAACCCCAAAAAAGGAAAATTAATGCAACCATCACATTGAGAATCGATAATCTGCAATATAATGTTTGCTTTTGGGTTTAAATATCACTTTAAGCTGAAGCCAAAACTTTTTTTTTTTTTTTGTTTTGGATAAAGTGGAGAAGGATTAGAATACATGGCAATTTTTTTGTTGTTGTGCCACAATCACTTGTCAGGCAGTAGTGCCCGTCTACCCAACAGGGGGTCTAGTTGCTGCCATGGCCACACGTGTCTGTGCACCCCTTCATTCGCTGCCTTTGCCATCTGCTGAACACAAGTGTAAACCACCCCAAAAAGGGAATTTTCCTTCACTTTAGCAAGCCATAGTGCCATTTTCTTTCCTACAACCATGGATTGCAGGGAAAAAAATAGCTTCATTCCCCCATCAACACAGTGTTAAAGGGGTTGTAAAGGTACATTTTTTTTTTTCACCTTAATGCATTCTATGCATTAAGGTGAAAAAACATCTGACAGTGCCGGCGCCCCCCAGCCCCCCGTTTTTTTACTTACCTGATCCCTCAAAAGTCCCGCGCTCGCCCCCGACGTCCTCTTCACCACTCAGCCTGGCCGCTGATTGGCTGGAGTGGATGGATTAAAAGCAGCGCAGCCATTGGCTCGTGCTGCTGTCAATCACATCCAATGACTTGGCGTGCCGGGGCCGTTTGATACAGCGAGCTGCTATAGCTGCTGGCTGTATCACGGGAGTGCGCCCGCAGGTGCTTCTCACCATGCGAGGGAGCTTGCATGAACTTGAGAAGTACCTACGGGAGGAAGCCGAGACAGCCGCCGAGGGACCCCAGAAGAGCAGGTTCGGCGCCACTCTGTGCAAAACGAGCTGCACAGTGGAGGTAAGTATAACATGTTTGTTATTTAAAAAAATAAAAAAAACCTTTACAATCCCTTTTAATGAGGGAATCTCTTGCACAGCACTATAGTTACATAGTCAGGTTTAAAAAAGACACAAGTCTATCTAGTTCAACTAAAAAATAAAAAAACATACAATCCCATACACACAATACTATAACCACAGTTGATCCAGAGGAAGATGAAAAACCCCAGCAAGGCATGATCCAATTTGCTACAGCAGGGGAAAAAATTCCTTCATTGTCCCACAAGAGCAAAATCGGATATTCCTCTACTTAAGGCCCCATACACACGATTAGATTTTCTGCAGATTTTTGTCTTCAGATTTACCAAAACCATATAATATGAAGTCAAACCTTAATGCCACGTACTCACGACCGGACTTTTTGACAGCAAAGGTCCGACGCAACGAGTCCGTCGGACAATTCAATCGTATGTGGGCTCCATTGGACCTTTGCTTGCCAAAAATCCGGCGGACTTTTAGAAATAGAACATGTGTTAAATTTTCCCGCCGGAACTCCGCCGGACCGAGAAATCCATTCGTGTGTATGCTAGTCTGACGGACAAAAAACGATACTAGGGTAGCTATTGGTTACTGGCTATGACCTGCCTTATTCTAGTCCGGTCGTACGTCATCATGTTCGAATCCGTCTGACTTTGGTGTAATTGTGTGTGGCCAAGTCCGTTCATTTGGAAAGTCCGTTGGAACTCCGTCGGACAGACCGTCGGACCTAGTCCCTCAAAGTCCAGTCGTGTGTACGCGGCATAAGAGTTTCAATTTGTATGCAATCGGCAGGCCCTTGCACTACATGGTTTTGGTAAATCTGAAGGCAAACATCTGCAGAAAATCGAATAGTGTATATGGGGCCTTACCTTCACTGCCGGCAGAACACAATGAGGTTGATTTATTGAAGGCTAATAGACTGTGCACTTTGCAAAGTTGTTTCAGAGCTTAGTAAATGAG